>NC_086175.1:6787953-7096405 GCF_023053635.1 Elgaria multicarinata webbii | reverse complement strand
TGCTTGGGAACTGCCCTTACTCAGACCCTGGCCACTCTTCTGAAGATGGCTTAGACAGCCTTTGATTAATATCTTGACTCAGATCTGAAACAGGCAGATGTTTCCTTCTGACATTGTATTTTCATACTATATGTTATTACGGAATAGCTGTGCTTCCTTTAATCAGATCCATGTTTTAAAAGTTCATGCATAAGTGTACATGTGGCAAGAGTGGTGATGGATTAACTTTATTGGTTCTCACAATCCATTTTTCTGCTAATGTCCAATGTTGTGTTGTGTGAACCAGTCAATGAAAAGCACTGTTGCCTTATCTTTATGGCATTCCCCATGAACCTGCTTTCCTTCTCTAGGAAGAGTGAAGAGCCTTTTAAAAATTCAAGGTATTTGTTGCTTCAGTACTATTTTATGGTCTTTTCAAGAACAGTAGGGCCTGCCAGAAGGTTGAACCAATGTTCTCTATATCTATTTAATCCTTTTTAGAGATTAAAATGCTACACATCTGTTTAATCCTTTCAGGAGGGAGTTCCCCACTTATCCTTCGATTACTTCTTTAAGGATGGACAAACTTTTAATCACCATGCAGCTGACAGAAGGCTGGGTTAATGCAGTTGTTAGCTGTAGAATTCCAACAATTGGAATTATAATAAATAAAGGGGGTTCAAATGTTTGCATTAAATGCCTCAGGATAACAGTCTTTTTTTCTGCTTTTTTCTGCGCCTACTGTCAAACACTGCTGACCTTTTTGCAGAGTAATGCTTTTCAGGAAGATCTTTCTAAAATAGCTGATAATATATAGTTATTTTTCACAGTAGCCAATTTCCCATGCACTGTGGAGCTGAAGTGAGAGGCGAAAGGCTGCCTCAGTGCTTTATTTACCTGCAGATTCAAACCTGCTGAGCTTCCCTACAGATTCAAACAACCAACTAGGTATAACTTCCCTAAATTACAAAGCTAGGGGTAAGTTTAAAAGGTTTATGTTTATAGGGAGCAAATCCTGAAGAAGCATGTCAAGAAGAAAGTGTATTTCATTGCAGTACATTTATATTACACCTTGTAATTCCTGACCCCACCCCCTAGTGTGTATACTAGGCTGAAACAATATAGAATGCCTAACTGAAGCATAAATAGTCACATTCTCCTGTAGTGCTGTCAATGGTGCTCCCCCACCCCCACTGAACAGCTCAGAAATTCCCCCATCATGACTTGAACGAAAAATATTCCTTTCAAGACAGGACAATGTTCTGGTGAGCTTATTATTCCAATTTCCCTGTGCCCAGGGCAGCACTTCAGGGCAGGTTCCCTCATTTGACGAATGTAGTAGAGACTCAATGGAAGGTTTTCTTTGTATGTGTGTCTGTGTGCGTGAGAGACGGGGGGATCCATTTACCTGCAAATAAATCAGATGAGCAGGTGGGAACTGGGCGGACACACAGGCAGTGTTCAAGAAAAAGGCAGAATACAAATGCTTGAAATAAGGAATAGCTACAACAGTCCTGACACCATACCAGTGTCACAAAATGGCACCACCAATTCCAACCTCTTATCAGCTCAAAACGGTTTCTTTTTCTAACAATATTTAAAAAAAAATTCCTCTGCCAAAGTCCTCTGTCATGAAGATGGGAGGAACATTCCTGCCTGCCCTTTATAGTGTCCTGTAAAAATGCATTTTTACTACCCAGTTAAAAGGGAGACTTCAAACACTAAGACAATTGTGGTTCGAATCATGATCATCATCATGCTAGAAGGATATCAGGAAAAACGTCCGGCTAGACATCAGGAAAAACTTCCTGACTGTTAGAGCAGTACGACAACGGAATCAGTTACCAAGGGAGGTTGTGGGCTCTCCCACACTAGGGGCGTTCAAAAGGCAGCTGGGCAACCATCTGTCAGGGATGCTTTAGGGTGGATTCCTGCATTGAGCAGCGGGTTGGACTCGATGGCCTTGTAGGCCCCTTCCAACTCTGCTATTCTATGATTCTTTGATTCTATGATAAGGGCGTTTTCATAAAATTCCTTATGCCTCGAGACCCTGCCCTTGCCGTAGTGGCAAAGTGGAGGATCTGCCTCATTATTTGTTCTACTGCCCTCTCTATTCTCAAATTCATTCTAAATATTTAGATCTTTTTTGTGAATAAGTCCAGCTTGTTTGATTCAGAAAGAATACACTTTTTGTTTACGTGCAATGACAAGACTGTCGTATTGGCACTGACCAACTTCACTCTTACTACCCAAATGTATAGAGCAAAATTTCTGACATTGCAGAATGTATGATTTATTTTAGCATTGTTTTTATTATGCTTGTTGTAACCATTGGTTAGATTACTGCAATGCCCTCTACGTAGGGCTGCCTTTGAAGACGGTTCGAAAGCTGCAGCTCATGCAAAATGCAGCGGCCAGATTGATTTTGGGAACCAGAAGTTTCGACCATATAACACCTGCTCTGGTCCACTTGCACTGGCTGCCTGTATGTTTCCGAGCCCAATTCAAGGTGCTGGTTTTGACCTATAACCGGTCCTTACACGGCTTGGGACCACAATACCTGACGGAACGCCTCTCCCGACGTGAATATACCCGGTCACTACATTCAACATCTAACACCCTCCTCCGAGTGCCTACTCCGAGAGAGGCTTGGAGTGTGGCAATGAAGGACAGGGCCTTTTCGGTGGTGGCTCCCAGACTCTGGAACGATCTCCCTGACGAGGCTCGCCTGGCGCCAACGCTGCTATCTTTCCGGCGCCAGGTTAAGACTTTCCTCTTTGCCCAGGCATATGGTGGCACATCTTAATCACCCACAGGTTTAGTTTTTTTTAACGGTTTTTAATGCTTTATGTGTGTATGTTCTGTGTTTTAGAATTTTAAATTTTGTATACTCATTTTTAATCTCAATTTTAGAGTTTCTGTAAACTGCCCAGAGAGCCCTGGCTATGGGGGTGGTATATAAGCGTAATAAATAAATAAATAAATAAATAAATAAATAAATAAATAAATACACTTATTACTACTACATCACCACCACCACCACTGTTGATGTTTCAATTTTTATCCTGCCCTTCCTCCAAAGTGTGCCAGTGGGGTATACATGATTCTCTTCCCCCCTATTTTATCCTCATAACAACCTTGTGAAGTAGATTCATGTGAGAGATGAGCCCTACTTAGTTGTTCAAAACATGTAAGTGTGGTCCGTCTGCAACCTGACCTTGTTTACTGGGAAGGTCTGAAGCAGAAACGTACGGCAGGGTTCCAAATCGTGTGAGCTCTGTGACCACATTCACTCAAATATAATTACATTTCCATCTCAGGGCCTTGCTAGACCTACCTCAGAATCCGTGTGGAGGGAGGAGCCAGCCCGCGCTAGAAGTAGCGTGGGGTGTCACTCCTTTCTACACGTCAGACATGACGGGGAAAGGAAAGCCCCGTCGCGTCATCCATTTTTTAAAAAAAGTTAAAGGGGCCATGTGCGCAGGAGCGCACCAACAAAAAAGTAAGTAGTTTTTTTAAAAAATGAAGGGTTCCCCACTCCCCCTGCCCCCGATTCCCACCCACAATGTCTGATGCCCCCCCTGCTCACCCCCTGCTTGCCCCTCGCTTGCCTGTCCGCTCACTGCATCTGCTCACCATGTCCGATGCCCTCTCCACCACCACCCCGGCAGCGCTCTCCCCACCCTGGCTCCACTCTGCCCCCCCCATCTCTCCTGCCAGGTCCGCTCTTCCCCCCTTGGCCCCCATCTCTCCCCCCCCCCCATGATTCCCTTGCCCTGGGCCCGATGGGCACAGCACTCCTTGCACAGTAAGCCGCGTAGCCGGGAAAAGCCATGGAACCAGCTAGACTTTCTGCAGCCCTGGGCTCAGCCAGGCCACAAGTGGATCTTGTTATCCCGGCTCAAGGGAAGGGTTAGCCCGGCCTGGCCCCGGGATCCCCTGTGCGTCATCTGCATGCACAGGGGTGAGCCTGGGTTTCAGCCTGGGCTAAACCCTCGTCTAGCAACAGCCTCAGACCTTCAAACCTCAATCACAGAGATGCCTCGCTAAAAACCCCCAATAACACCTACATCCCTGTCCCAAGCCCGGCCTTGATCCATGTTTCTCCTCCCTTGCCCTCCAGGTCACCAGAGCCTAAGCAGCAGTGGGATTGATGGGAAACACAGAAGTGCTGGAGGTCTCCTTTGGACTGTTGCTGCAACAATATCTCCTTTCAGCCCGTTAGCTCCTTTTTGGCGTTGGCACCCCTGAGCTACGGAACTCTGTTTCACTAGAGATTTGCCTGTCCCCGGTGCTAGTTACAGACCTATTTATTTATGCAGAATGTTGGAGTATAGGGAAATGCTCTGTTTGTTCTTTGATTAATCAATTGTGTTGATGGCTTTATTATATATTATTATATATTTGTGATTTTAGAGTCATGATTTTAATATTGTTTTTGTGGTGTTTTATGCAGATTGTTAGCCATTCTGGGAGGAAGGGTGGGATGCAAGTAAAATAAATAAATAAATAAATAAATAAATAAAATATCAGCTAGAATGAAAGAATATAAGAGCTTAGCCAGATCAGACAACAGACCTATCTAATCTAGCATTCTGTTTCCATCTGTGACCATTCATGTGCTTTCATAAGCATGACAAGAAAGCAAAACCCCAAGTCTGTTGTTTGCTTATTCCCATTTATTTCCTATTATTTGTAACCCACTTTTCAGCCAAATGGTTGTCAAAGTGGCTCTCAACATGATAAATCAATCACACGATGACAATAAAATAATAACACAAAACTGAAACAAGATAAAACAATAAAATGTTATCTACGCCAGTGACCAACAACACATCTTGTGGTAATGAAATATATATGTTTATTATCTGTTGCATGAAGAAGTTTTCTTATGTCTGCACTGAACCTACTGTCATTCATGCCAGGGATGGTGGTGATGATGCTAGGTTCTAGCGCAGCCTTCCTCAACCTGGGGTGCTCCAGATGTGTTGGACTACAACTCCCAGAATGCCCCAGCTGGCTGGGGCATTCTGGGAGATGTAGTCCAACACATCTGGAGCACCCCAGGTTGAGGAAGGCTGTTCTAGCGTGATGAGGGAACAATAAAAAATGCCTCTCTAACCATGCGTCTCTACCAATAAAGCTGAAAATATGTCTGTGGGATGTTCATCCAGAAATGTTTACCCACTTCCAGATGAGTTAGAAACTTGAAATTTGGCATGCTGATAGGTCTGGTTGTACAATTTACCAGAAAAAATCTAAAAAAATCAGAATTTGGGGTTTTAAGGCTTATGCCTACAACTCCCAGCATGCCTTGGGCGGGAGGCCAAACTTACTGGCCTTTGGTGGCCATTGTGAGTGCATGGGCGAGGTTGGTCTTGAGCAGTCAACCCAATTCCACATAAAATGGCTACGTCCATTTGTGGTGCCTCCTCCTTTTGCAGAAGCCATGTTGATTCTTCCTTACCAAGCCTTATTCTTCTATAAATTGAATAATTCTAATTTTAAGAATATTTTCTACCAATTTACCCATAACAGATGCTTCTTGGCTCTCCTCTGGATCATGTGAATCAGTTCCATTTTTTTTTTTTTTACATGTGAATCAGTTCCATATTTTTATATTTCTCCCACACTAGAGGCCTTCAAGAGGCAGCTGGACAACCCTCTGTCAGGGATGCTTTAAGGCGGATTCCTGCATTGAGCAGGGGGTTGGACTCGATGGCCTTAGAGGCCCCTTCCAACTCTACTATTCTATGATTCTCAGACTATCTGACATAATAACAAAACACAACAACAAAGGTGTCAAATCTTTGATATTTAATCGTTTTGAAGGGCATATTCCTAGGCAAACAGGGAAAATATTTTGTCTGTGGAACATAGACCATTAAATATATCCACAATGAGAAATCTACCTGAGCTGGAAGCATCATCATCATCATGGCAATCTGTATTTAATAAACAGATGGTTGATCTTTATCCACATCTTTTTCAATACAGTTATCTCTTGGAACAACCAGTAACCATGGTGTTGCCACTGCAGATACCTTCAGTACTAGGCTGCTTCTGACATCTATCAGCCAACTGGGAACGTGGTCCTTAGGAATACAGTGGATTTCATCGAGAACATTTTTTAAAAGGGCTGATCAAGGTGCAAAGTCTGAAGTCACAATAGGTTTTATAGATTTTTAGTCCCTCTTCAGCACTTTGGACTAGTTAGACATTACTGCATGTCTTGCTGATATCTACACTCCTTCTATGTGCTCATTATCCTTCTACTTACCATCACTGAGGCTTTCTCTAAATAAGCTGATCCCCCACTATTTGATCAAGGCCAATGGCTTCTTTCTGAACTGTGCACCACCATTAGGGAGACTGCTAAGAAACTGCAGCTACAGATATAAGGCAGTATAAAAGAAGCTGGTGCCTCATTTGCCACGAAGATGTTTTATATACCTATATCTTCTGAGGTAAAAGATCAGGACTGCTGCTCTTGGAACAGGTGTTTGAAAAACCATATACATAAGATGGCAGGGATAAGAATGTATGGTGGAGAATGTAGATTCAAAGGGGATTCACAGATAATATGCCTTTTAGAATCATAGTCCTATGGCTTGGCTGTCTATACTATATCCACATACCACATGTATCTTAGTTTAAAGAAACTTGGATTTCTTTAAACTAAGATTACAGTTTCTGCAATAGAAAAAGTTGTGCAAAATTGAACGTCTGGTCATGGGATTGGTGATAAAAATGGCACACATGGAAGAAATTCTGTGAATGGCTGTATATGTGAATGTCTCATGATGCTGACACAGTTTTGTTCTGGAAATTGGAAGGTAGACATTTTGATTTCCATTTTTGTAACTAGATGTCACTTGTGCTTTTAAAAACATCTCTCGGCTATCCATATCTAAGAGAGGCTTAACTAGATGTCAATTGCTTTGCATGTATCTCTAGTGAAATTGTTTATGGATTTTTCCATTAACTAAGATTGGAAGGAAATAGCCTTAGCAGATGTCATTGAGAATAAAGCAGACGACCATAAAGAAGTATCAGATATGTAACAGATTGATTACACAATTTGATTTGCATAACCCATCTTACTAATGATGATGCATTAGGAGCAAACAATCTAAATTCACCTGTAGCACCAAGAAGTGAGTAAAAAAAATGTTTATTTATTTTGCACCCCAACTTTCTAACAAGAAAGAGGGAACGCAAGGCAGCTTACAGTCGTAAATAAAAGCCTGAGTAAAGTAATAAAATAATTGCAATATAACAGTATATTATTTCAACTCATAAACAGAGCATTTTTCATATAAATCCAGAGAAAGATATTAGCAGTGCAATCCCATACGTATTTACTCAGAAGCAAGTCCCACTGAGTTTAATGGGGCTTACTCCCAGGTAAGTGGATATAGGACTGCTGCCTAAATATATAAGTGAAGAAAGACATTTCCTGCGTGCATCTTTACTGTTGGATAACAGCAACAACTCTGCACGCTTCCAGACACTAGGGGGCAATAGAGAATGTCTGTAGCTTAATTAGTTCCTATTCTCTGCTCCCTCCTCTTCCTCCTTTTTCTCTGTTTCTGCAAGAAGCAAGCATCCTGCTGTCTCTCCAGGAAGGAAGGAAGGAAGGAAGGAACCATATTTCATGCCTTCACTTATTTACACTCAAGCACCCAGCTTTAGGGGTCCTTGTAGTTAAGAAGCATTAGATAAACCTTCTCTGATGATATGTATAGTAGCACTAATAAAGTAAGTAGATTTGAACTTCTTTTAAACTGTCTCTGTGTTCATTGCCTCCAATACTGTGTTGCTACGTTTTTCCTATATAAAGCAACTCTGCTTCAAGTCACATCAGTCTTTCCAACGTTTACATCCTTTACTAATTAGCTGTAACTCAGATTTCTAAATGACCTGGTTTATGAGATCAAACAACCCATGGTTTGCTAACAAACATGGGTTGTTTGTGAGCGCATGGGAATGAACAAGAATGCTGCTTCTGTTTTGCTCCCACCCACTTCTCCTTTGCTAAACAACCCAGGGACAACTCATTCCTGGGTTGTTGTCATGACATGTGAACCTGGCACTCTGGGTTGTTTAGGGTTAGGGGAGTACTCATGTTATATTTGTTGGGGCAAAAATATCAAAAAATCTTATGACACCTAAAGAATAACACATTTACTACTACAAGAAGTTATGTGGACTACAGTCCACTTCATCAGATGCATAAAGTGCTATCCTGAGTTACACATGGTTGGGGGTGGATTTTAAACAGTGAGGTCAGAGGGAATTGATAAACAGAAAGTATAGATAGTGATAATTAAATTATTAATTCACAAGCAGTTGTCAGTGATAACATAGGCAGCAACAGGTGAAAGAAATCTTGATGCTGTAGCTAACATGATTAGGTCCTGTAATCTTGTTGCCAGAGTAGATATGGGGACAGATATGGGGTCTGTCGCAGTTCCTCTGTTATGTAAATTTAGCTAATTTCCTATGATTCCCTTCGTCCATTCTCCCCTCCCCTTCTTCTGTCCAAGATCCTCCACTTCCCCGCCCCGAAACACCATCTTTTGGGTGATTTCTAAGTGATTTAAATCATAGAATCATAGAACAGCAGAGTTGGAAGGGGCCTACAAGGCCATCGAGTCCAACCCCTTGCTCAATGCAGGAATCCACCCTAAAGCATCCCTGACAGATGGTTGTCCAGCTGCCTCTTGAACGCCTCTAGTGTGGGAGAGCCCACAACTTCCCTAGGTAACTGATTCCATTCTCGTACTGTTCTAACAGTCAGGAAGTTTTTCCTGATGTCCAGCTGGAATCTGGCTTCCTTTAACTTGAGCCCGTTATTCCGTATCTTGCACTCTGGGAGGATCGAGAAGAGATCCTGGCCCTCCTCTGTGTGACAACCTTGTAAGTATTTGAAGAGTGCTATCATGTCTCCCCTCAATCTTCTCTTCTCCTGGCTAAACATTTCTTTCAGTTTCTCTTCATAGGGCTTTGTTTCCAGACCCCTGATCATCCTGGTTGCCCTCCTCTGAACACGCTCCAGCTTGTCTGCATCCTTCTTGAATTGTGGAGCCCAGAACTGAACGCAATACTCTAGATGAGGCCTAACCAAGGCCAAATAGAGAGGAAGTAGTACCTCATGTGATTTGGAAGCTATACTTCTATTAATGCAGCTATTTGGAAGCTATACTTCTGTTAATGCAGATGTGTAGAGTAGACCATTTACTCCCAGGTAGAGAGGAAAACCTCATTTACCTTGGAGAGCAAGTCCGCTCACTTACAAGTGGTAGCAAAACCCGATCCGGCGCCATGTTTTGGGACAGTGGCTTAGTTCTAGGGTCTCCTTCTTCCTCCTTCTCTTTTCCCACGGTTCAGTGGAAATCAGAGAAGGAATGGTGAATTGGGATTGGCTAAGGGAAGCAGGAGCGGGAAAATCTCTCCAGACAATGGGGGACTTAAGTAATCTGGGATAGGAATGTCCCAAGGTGCATTGCTGAAGGTGTCATGCGGTAAAGGAGAATATGCAAAGCTAACCGATTTCATCCCTATTTGAGCATGTCAAGAATTCTGGAAGTGACATCAATTGTGATGAATTGGGCTGCTAGCCAATTACAATTGTTTAAAATTCGTCCTCTGTATAAAACTCAAGGTTAACATCCGTTCGGGGTCTCTTTCTCAATTTTGGTCTGGAGTGAGGGAACCCTTTGCGCAAAGGATCTCATTGCCACCTGCAGTGTTGGAATAACGTATTTTTCTTTGAAACCAAGATCATTGCTGATACATTTGAGTGGTTTTAGTGGAGGGGTGGGGGCACCCTCGTCGCAGCCGAAGATGCCCCACTGTTGAGGGCCTCTCACTTCTCTTTCCTGCTCTGTCCCTCATGTGGGCTGCTTCACGGTGGGACCAGCTGTGCTTAAAAGCATGTTAAGTGGTGGCTCGTATTCCTGTCCTCCTTAAAAGCCCCGATTTGAGCAGTGGGAGACACAGGAAAGTGGAGGCGGTCCCGGAAACATTAGAATGTACCTAGGCACACGTGGCACACCACTTGCGCAAGCCTATGCCTAAGAATGAAAATTGACTAAGGATTAAACATCTGCATATGTTTAAAAGGTCAAAAGTCTAAATAAGCAACAACAGCAGACAGGAAGCCTGCTGTGAAATCTGAGGCAGCAAGGTCTGCATCAGCAGTTATAGTTTGCATTCCTTCCTTCTCATCTGTGACAGATGCCTGTCCCAAAAGGCTCTGCCCATTTTAAAACAATCCAGAGGAACTAAAGTGGGCAGGAGGGAGGTAAAACTTGCAGAACCTGATACAAAAACCAAAACTGGTCAACAGCTACTTAGTTTATCAGATTTGTTTTCCTTGAATATCATGGTCAGCCTCAAAGCAAAGCAGGGAGAGATGGAACTAAAAAATAGGAATTGCCCCAAATATCCATGGCCACCAAGTGTGTGTATGTGTGTCTGTGACCTCTGGTCTATTATCCTCTGGTCTATTATTAACCAGTACCTCATGTGAGGTACTGGTTCCTCTCTATTTGGCCCTGGTTAGGCCTCATTTAGAGGATTGCATCCAGTTCCGGGCTCCACAATTCAAGAAGGACGCAGACAAGCTGGAGCGTGTTCAGAGGAGGGCAACCAGGATGATCAGGGGTCTGGAAACAAAGCCTGATGAAGAGAGACTGAAAGAACTGGGCATGTTTAGCCTGGAGAAGAGAAGATGGAGGGGAGACATGATAGCACTCTTCAAATACTTAAAAGGTTGTCACACAGAGGAGGGCCAAGATCTCTTCTCGATCCTCCCAGAGTGCAGGACACGGAATAACGGGCTCAAATTAAAGGAAGCCAGATTCCAGCTGGACATCAGGAAAAACTTCCTGACTGTTAGAGCAGTACGACAATGGAATCAGTTACCTAGGGAGGTTGTGGGCTCTCCCACACTAGAGGCCTTCAAGAGGAAGCTGGACAACCATCTGTCAGGGATGCTTTAGGGTGGATTCTGCATTGAGCAGGGGGTTGGACTCGATGGCCTTGTCGGCCCCTTCCAACTCTGCTATTCTATGATTCTATGATCTCATCTGCTGCCTATGGCTTTCACAAGGAGTGGAGCGGTACCAGCTGACAAGTAGACAACAATGATGAACCAACCTAGCCCTATCTTCTCAATTTCCCCTTTTTATTTCAAATGTTTGTTTTTTGTTTAAAGTCCCTGTTAATTTTGAGAGTGAATAATAAGAGCATTCCCTCCTCAAACTGAGAAGTGTTCTTTTGAAAGCTAACAGGTTTTCACGGAATTGGAAATACCTTTGAACCACATTTACAAAAAGCTCATGCTGAATAGATAGCGTTTGTGGTTGTTCCTTTGGGGTATGACTTCTTTCTTGAAATATTCTCTGAACATTTCACTAGCCCCATATGACTCTAAGGTCGGGAACTGGAGGAGCTGCCAGATGGCAAATGAAAATAGCTGGCTCTGTCAAAGGCCCAGTGAGAGACAAAAATGCTGAACACCACACAGAAAATAATTTAAAAAGAGGAAAATATTAGAAGCTTTTCATGAGGAAAGCAAAGCAAACTCTTTTCAAAGGGGGGGGTGTCTGTCAGTGAATGGGTGAAAATAAAGAGAGCTAACGTTTTAAGGGCTTGAGCAACAGGTGAATGGTTTGAATAATAGAAATCTACTTGTCTGGTGTGAAACTGTGAGGAATATTTTCATCTGTTCTGGAAAGGCAGTAGTACAATGCCTTGGGTTTAAGGATATGAACCATTTTAGAAGAAGGCTAGAGGAAAATGGACAGGTAAAGATGAAAAAAAATATCAAGGATCAACCAAGAGTTTCTAAATCCATATTTTTGTTTTATTCCACATATAATACAGCAGGAATTATGAGACTAAAGGTTTTCAGGATCAGTGTTCTGGCATTTTTAGAGTAGACCACTGGTTCACACTGTACTATGTCCGGAGGTTATGTTTATTACCATGAGACGGTAACATTACTATAGATTCTATGGGCTCATCTACACCAAGCAGGGTACTCCACTATGAAAGTAGTATGAAAGTGGTATATAAAAGGCAAGAGCCACACTTCTGCTTTATAGCAGTATTAACATACACTGACAACCGTTGGGGTCCATTGACACATTCCATATACCACTTTCATACCACTTTCATAGTGTTATATCCTGCTTGGTGTAGATGTGTCATGGGCCCCGACATTTGTCAGTGTACTTCAGTACTATTATAAAGCAGTAGTGTAGATCCTGCAGTGCACTTCAGTACGGCTATAAAGCAGTAGTGTGTCTCCTGCCTTTTATATACCACTTTCATACCACTTTCATAGTGGAATATCCTGCTTGATGTAGATGGGCCCAATGTTAGTACATAAACTTCACCAATTCCATCACAACACATGCCCGTTTTAATTTTCCTGAATGGATTGTTTTTTTACCATTCAAGTAAAACAGATGTACCTGAATGGGCCGGCGACATCCTACACCACTCTGGGAGAACGTTGGAGATGATGAAAGTAATTTCTACATCAGTGCTAGATCTCCTGGGAGATTAGAAGTAGTGGGCGTCTGATCTGCTCTCTGCTGCAATATTGCTGCTTCATATCTACTAGAATGGCATGGATGTAACAATAAGGAAATAGCAACCATGCTGCTCTGCTAACTGATGGAATCTTGACCTTTCACATGTTAACCACTTATAAGCTTAGCATGTGTCACTTGTAAGCATGTTTGTCTATAGCTTCTGGACATGCAATATGCCCATATACCTGCAGCTGGTCAGAAATCTAAGGAGGATTGTGGCAAGGTATTACCGGGCTTATGCATGATGACAAAGCAAAGCCAATGGATCCAAGAAAGATGTATTAACATGCTAGTCCAAACTTACCCATATATTATGAACATAATGTTATTCCTTACAGGAAATGGTTCAAAATATAAATTAAAAATCAATATTCTGATTGAATTCATTCTCCTCTAGCCTACTTGAGAATAAATGTCTCATTTAACAACAACAAATTTCAATTCAAGTCCACTGGCCACAGAGAAGCCACCCCCTCCATTTGGCTAATATTGATTTCTTTAATTTATTTGTTGACTGGCTTTCCCCATGGAAGAAGTCGTTTCTGTTTGAAACACACTGGGAAATCTGGAAACCAGCTTGCTAATAAATCTTCCTTGTACCCATTGATTTGTTGCCTCATCATTCTGCTGAGGGGCGAAGTCTTCCTTCTGGTTTCACTGGTGGCTACAGGTGTTTGTTTTGCCATGTAGTTAAGAGCCATACACTATTTTTTTCCAGCTTTCTAAGGTCCAACTAAGCATGACCTTCCCAACTGGTTTTCTGACCACACAATTTGCCCTACATGGCTATGCCTTGTGCTCTTTATCCACTTGGTAATTTCCTTCTTAAAAAGAACTGCACACAATATTAATATAAGAGCTATACAAGGTGGAGAAAATGAAGAAAATGTAAGTTCTTGATTTAAAAAATTTATACACTGCCTCTCAACCATGCTTTCAGGGTGGTTTACATAACAGTAAAACATAATAAAATGCAAGAAATATAAATAAATAAGAGCAGGTAACAAGAATAGCAGCAGGCCGAAATGGGAGAAAGAATTCCTTCAGTTACCTGGGTCCCAAACTGTGTAGGTCTTTAAAGATAAACACCAGGCCTTTGAACTGTACTTGGAAATAGTTCTTTAAATACTAGTGAGATATCTGTTTTCAGCAACAGGTAGGTAAATGCAAAATACAAGCTTTTTTATAGAAAAACAGGCCTGAAAATTGCAAACCTTTTTAAACCTCCTCTGTACACACACACACACACACACACACACACACACACACACACACACTTGATTGAAGATGGGAATATGCTCTAACCATGTTTTCCATCCTTTGAACTTGGCTAAACTGAGAGCAAAATCTGGCAATGCAGGTATGGAGTTGTCCTTTGTAATGGGCCCTCAATGTCCCCTCCCACTTCAAAGGGAGAGAAAGCTTTTTAGTTTCTCGGAGAAAGAAGCTGGGCAGGATCTCAGATCTGCCACTTACGATCTAAAGGAGAAGAGACAGACTGATTATTTCAGAGATGCAGGAAAGATACTCTGCACATTCCCAGGGACACTTTGCTTTATTAGTACTTCCTGAGCCTTCACACAAATTAAGCCCTGGGGGCAGAGTGGGAGAGATTGGACCTTCACAAACTGAGGTTGAAACGGATGTTTTGTATGTGCAATGCCTCTAAAGTGATTATTTGGGAGAGGGCTTCCGGGGGGGGGGGATGTTTTGCTTCCTATCAAGTGCAGTGGCGTAGCATGGGGGGGCCCTCAGGGGCGGTTGCCCTGGGTGCAAAATTCTTAGGGGCACAAAAAAAATTTTTAAAAAAGGAAGTACGTAGTAATAATGAATAAAAAAAATTAAAAACTGTAGATCCAACTGTGTAGACGGGGCAAATAAACGTTGCCACGTAACATTTTCAATGTAGATTTCAATACTGTTATTGAAAAATTTGCACATATTAAAACCAGGCGATTTTAAATAAATGTAAGTACCGGTATACTAGTATTAAATTAATTTTACTTTAAGTAGATCAGTATTTTCTTAAAATATAATACATGTGCTTGGGAGGGGGGGTTAGGGGTTCAATACTGGACTGGTGGAAGGGGAGTGCTCAAGGTTCACAGATTAAGAGCGCAATACTTGTCTTTCCCCAGGCGCCAGCAACCAGGGCCGGTGCCAGACTATTTTGCGCCCTAGGCAAGGTGAGCTACTTTCACACACACCTCCCCAAAAATGCCAACTTTGATTTTTAAGAACATATGTTTCCTGGAAAAAATAAGAAGCGCAAAACTTGAAACTGCTAAATTTATTTTAAAGTGCAAGAAATACGTCATGCTAATTATAGCAAACAAATTGGAAAGGAATGTCTATGGGGTCTAAAATGCATTATTTAATAGGAATATCACCTCCAAATCACCCCCCAACTCACACACACGCGCACACACATACTCAGCATCATTCACTCCAAACAAACACATGCATAAACACATGCATTCACTCAAAGACCCCATTCACCCCATTCACCCATACATTCTCTCTCTCTCTCTCTCTCTCTCTCTCTCTCTCTCTCTCTTCCAGGTGCATTCTGGAAGTCTGAACGTGGAGCCGCCCTACCCCTACCCCAGCGTCCCTGGCTTTGCTTCGGCTGGGCACATGTGGGGCGCCATCTCACCTGTCCAGGTCTAGCGGCAACACACGTTAGTGCTGTGCTGTGCCCGGCGCCCCTCTTAGCTTGGCACTCTAGGTGGCTGCTTGAGTGGCCTTTATGGTAGCACCGGCCCTGCCGGCAACCCACGCTACGCCACTGATCAAGTGTATGGCCTTAAATGCTTTCTACAGCTTGTGTATATGTTATTTTGAACAATAAAAGGCAGTTATTTGAAGACACCCAGACCTTAGCATGGATATCTTGAGATACCTATAGTAGTACAGTGCTTAATGAATTTGTGCCATGGACATTTGGGACTGTTATGTGTCTGATCAGTATAACCGCAGCAATCCCTTACTCTACTCTCCCAAATCATGCAGGGAGCCTGCATGGGTAAAAAGGGGGGGGGGCTGCCTCTAGCAGTAAGGAGACCGACAGAGAGGGGCGGGGCTAGCAGACCCCTCACTTGCCCCCTCCTGCATGTCTATTAAACAATCTTAATAAGCGCATTTGCGGTGGCTCCTGGTCCATACCCTCACGCACCACGGTCAAAGTAGGCAAGCTTCCAGTTAAATCACTTCAACTGGTGTGAATATTCCTGGTGTGGGAAAAGGGTGGATTTTACAAAGTAAGCAGTGAACAGAATACTACTCTTTCCCTGAGGTTTTCTGAAATGCAAGTCTATAGAAATAGTTGCATGCCTTTGTCTTCATTAATCATTTCAAAACGTTGCATTTCAATGCAGCCAGCCTAGCAGTTCACAGGCACTTTAATTTTCCAATTATTGTACCTGTGGCTCAGAACAGATAAAGATTAGTTACACAATTTGCTCTGTGGGCAGCTTAATGTTCTTGTCACCTTACATTGAGTTTTAAATGTGCCTGGCATAAGAGAATGTCAGATGTGTTCCAAAGACTTTAGGGTCATGTTCAGGAACTTACACCATCTCTGAGTGCAACACTGATAGGCTTTCTAAGAGATGGATGAATGAAGAAGGCAAGCTGCTGGAATCCTGTTGCAGATGTATTTTTCCTGTCAAAAAAGACAGAGTGATGTTGTGTCTCATTCTTTTTTCACAAAAGGTGTTTTCACTGAGGAGGAAGGGGTTGGTCTTGCTTCCACTGGCATTAGTAGTGAATGCTCTTTGTGCCTGAGAAGAAAGAATCAAATCAGGGGTCTGGAAACAAAGCCCTATGAAGAGAGACTGAAAGAACTGGGCATGTTTAGCCTGGAGAAGAGAAGATTGAGGGGAGACATGATAGCACTCTTCAAGGAATTGAAAGGCTGTCACACAGAGGAGGGCCAGGATCTCTTCTCGATCCTCCCAGAGTGCAGGGCACGGAATAACGGGCTCAAGTTAAAGGAAGCCAGATTCCAGCTGGACATCAGGAAAAACTTCCTAACTGTTAGAGCAGTACGTCAATGGAATGAGTTACCTAGGGAGGTTGTGGGCTCTCCCACACTGGAGGCCTTCAAGAGGCAGCTGGACAACCATCTGTCAGGGATGCTTTAGGGTGGATTCTTGCATTGAGCAGGGGGTTGGACTCGATGGCCTTGTCGGCCCCTTCCAACTCTGCTATTCTATGATTCTATGATTCTGTGAAAGGATATGGTTGAGAGGGCTGGAGAAACCAGACAAACCTCACTACTAATTCTGCTCTCCTTTCATTCTCATTTTTAAATACATTTAAATACATAACGAAGGGGAGCTGGCTCTTAAATTTGTAAAAAATAGACCCCAAAATTCCCAAGGTGCCATTATTAAATCATTGGCTGATTTTATTTAGTTCAGATAGGAAAAGCCTGAAGCCTCATGAAAGGCTTAACTGCAGCTAAAATCTTTGCTACCTTCACCTTGGTTTCTCCACCTGTACTTAAGAAAGGTAATGCCACTTCCAATAGAAGTAGCAGTAACGTGTGTAATGCTTGTAGTACCTTGGAGACCCAGGTTCAAATCCCCAGTGAGACAATCACTGCCTCACAGTTCAACCTACTGCACAGGGTTGTGATGATGGTAAAACAGGGGGAGAACCAAATATTATTATTATATTATTATTATTTCATTTCTATACTGCCCCATAGCCAAAGCTCTCTTGGCATTTTACAACAATGCATAAAAACACAAAATACAACATACTAAAAAAGTCTAAAAAATTTAACATAGAAAAATTTAAACAATGTAAACAGCTAAAACAATTTAAATACAAAGTGTGTCTTCCCCCCTCACTAGACCGGTTCTAAAACAGCAGACATAGATTCCTTACCATATACCATTAAATGCCTGGTAGTAGAGTGTGGTCTTTACTGGGCGCCAAAAAGATGACAGTGTCAACGCCAGGCAAGCCTCGGGAGGGAGCTGATTCCATAGTTGGCAGGGGGAGGGGCACCACTGAAAGGCCTCTCCCTTGTTTTCACCTTCTGAGCCTCCCTTGGAGCTGTTCCAACTGAAACTCATCCAAGAGAGCCTGACCAGCTCTGCTCTCGGCACCTCACTTGATTCATCTGCAGTAATACTGGAGTGTAAATCCTGGCGGATGCAAAAGATTTTATCTTGGAAGTGCCTAGGCAGTGCATTACAGTGGGCCTCAGATGGGTCCACAGTGCCCTTAGGTAAGGTGACCATACATGCGGTTTTGCCCGGACATGACCAGAAACGGGGCCACCAAACCTGATCCGGGGAGAAATCCTCGTTTTCCTGATTTTGTCCAGGCAAAACGGGCTGGTGCAATTGCGCCTGCCCATGACTGGGGGCGGGGTGGGGCAGAGGATGTGTTCTGTCCTCCAGCTTCCCCCCCCCCAGCATGATTTAGCCCCCTCCTCCAGCTGAGGAGGAGAAGCAGCAAATAGGAGGTAAGATTGAGGTGTGTGTGTGTGTGTGTGTGTGTGTGTGTGTGTGTGTGTGAGAGAGAGAGAGAGAGAGAGAGAGAGAGAGAGAGAGAGAGAGAGAGAGAATGGTGAATTGGATGCCTGGTTGTTTGACTGAATGGATGCATGTGTATGTTTGCAGTGTGGGGGTGGTGGGGGTGTAGTTTTCTGTGAGTTGGGGGGATGATTTGGAGGTGATATTCCTATTAAATAATGCATTTTAGACCCATAGACCTTCCTTTCCAATTTGTTTGATATAATTGGCATGACGTATATTTTGTAACAATAGCTGACAATTGTTCATCCTTCTTAAAAAACTTTTAAAAAATTAACAGGTTTGCCATTATCGTCATCATCATCATCATCATCATCAATCTTTCTTTTCTTGCTTGTGGTGGTTTTTCTCAATGAACATGATGGGCTTTGCCAAGTCATGCTGTCTTTTACTGATTCAGAAATTTCCTGACTATTGAACATGTTTTAAGTATGACTACTTTCTGGATGTTGGTGTGCATGTATTTTGGTAGGCCTAATTTCTGAAGGGTTTCTGTAGAAAAAAATGATGTGATGCTGGTGACTGATGTGACTAACGGCATAATTGTAACTTTTTCCTGTTGCCATAGTTCTTTAACTTCCATAGCCAATGGTGTATATTTTTCTCTCTTGTCCTCTTCCTTTTCTGCAACATTTTTGTTAGTAAGTATTGCTATGTCAATGAGGTAGGTGTGTTTTTCTTGGTTGTTTTTGACTGTTATGTCTGGTTGAAGTTGAAACAAGCTAAGAGGTGCTAGCCTTTAGTCCATTTTGTTCCATGGCTAACGTTTGCAGGGAAATAGTAGTTTATACTCTTTCTGAATGTTTGGTTGCTTGTTTGTTGTACTAGATTGTTCTGTACTTGTCAACTACTTCATTTGTTCAGTGGTAGCAGTATGCTGAATGTGTGACTATAGATATGAGAAAGGTGATGGGGAAAGAGTGTTAAATGTTAGGAAAGGTGAGACTATGGTCATCCCATAAAAGACTGTGGGCTGGGCATGTTGGTGAGCATGTCCCTTTGGGGGTGGCCATGTTGTGTCCTCCTTTTTGGCTTCCAAAATATGGTCACCCTACCTTAGGACTAGCAAGTAACAGGCCCCAAGCAACCCTAAAAAGCTCCACTGGGCGGCATATGGAGGATTGAATAAAGGCAGTGAAATGTTTTTTCTTTGCTGCTATAACTGCCTTTGAATATCCCCAGCCATAGGCACACACCAGAGTTTGCTTGCATCCAGTAGGGAGTTTTTCTCCACCTGCACTCAAGCCGTCTCCTGTTTTGTTTCATCACTCTCAGCTCCAGGGTATATCATGGAGTCATACAAGCTCTATTACAGAGAGGGTAGTCAGGAGCGATTGTGTCAACCTCCCCCAACCCCTCTGGGTCATTTCTGAGCTACTAGAAGAAATAAATGCATTAAATAAAGAAATAGTAGCTTTAATATGTTACGCTGATCAAACTGTGTTTATCCTCTCCCCACACACAAAAAGGATTCTGTACCTACATAAATTATGAACATTTTATTTATTTATTTATTTATTTATTTATTTATCTTTAAAGGTAAAACTGTCTCAATGAGGCATATGGAAAATATACAAATAGGCAAGGAGAGAGAGCAACGTTATGTACCTTAGACAGCATGTGGAAAGAAATACAATTGTTCAGTTTCCTGGCTCTGAGCTCACAGACAAGGCTCCAAGTTAGGAGCCCGGATACTGTTGGACTCCCCTCCTTCGGAAACAGGACAATCCCATCAGCCCTGTTCCCAGTCCACTTAATCTCTCTCTCTCTCTCCCTCCCTCCCTCCTGGACTCCTTTTCCTTGTGTGTCATGTCTTTATTAGACTGTAAGCCTGAGGACAGGGATTGTCTTTTTTGTTAACTAATTGTAAGACACTCTGAGAGCCTTTTTTGGCTAAGGAGCAGGGTATAAATATGCTAAATAAATAAATAATAAATACTGTACCCCCCCGCTCCCCCTCCCCTTCATAGATGGTACAGAAAGAACTGTACCAGCTACTTCTCCACGCTTGCAAAATGGAGTACGGAGACAGGGGATCAGGGGTGTTCCCAGGGGCAGGTGGGGCAGGAGATGGGGCAGTAGCCATACGACAAAGCCCTATGAAGAGAGACTGAAAGAACTGGGCATGTTCAGCCTGGAGAAGAGAAGATTGAGGGGAGACATGAGAGCACTCTTCAAATACTTAAAAGGTTGTCACACAGAGGAGGGCCAGGATCTCTTCTCGATCCTCCCAGAGTGCAGGACACGGAATAACGGGCTCAAGTTAAAGGAAGCCAGATTCCAGCTGGACATCAGGAAAAACTTCCTGACTGTTAGAGCAGTACGACAATGGAATCAGTTACCTAGGGAGGTTGTGGGCTCTCCCACACTAGAGGCCTTCAAGAGGCAGCTGGACAACCATCTGTCAGGGATGCTTTAGGGTGGATTCCTGCATTGAGCAGGGGGTTGGACTCGATGGCCTTGTAGGACCCTTCCAATTCTACTATTCTATGATTCTAAAGTGCATGCCAGACAACAGTCTAGTCGCTGCCTTTTGCACTAGCTGTAGTTTCCGAACACTTTTCAAGGGCAGCCTCACATAGAGTGTAGTACAGTAGTCTAAATGAGAGATGATTAAGGCCTGGATCACCTGGTCTGATCAGGAAGGGGTGCAGCTGGAACACCAGCCAAAGCATGAATGATTTCTCTTCTAATGCACATTTTCCTGCTATTTTATTGTTATGTCTGATTTATACTCTTGATTATCCTTGTCATAGAGATCTGCAAGGAGCAATGCAGGACACTTAAAGGCCCATCCCCAGTGACTAGAAATTTATTTGGTCAACCCTCTCTGCCTTCTGCAATTTCACCAGGCATTGTACTCACACACATTGAACCACATCTTCACAGATATAAGGTCTAGAAACTTTTTAAGAAAGAAACGTATGGATTCCCAGGGAGCCAAAATCTGTAAATCATCATTTGATATTGTAATTATCAAGCAATGAACACACAGGTGCGAAACATCCTCTTGATCTATGTCTAGTCTTAAGACATAGCAACGTGAAGGGGATTTATGGTTTTGTAAGTAGTTCCAATCAAAAATTTGGAAACACTGAATGTCAAAATATCTAGCTCTAGTTTGAGCTGGTTTGAGCACAGAACAAGGACTGGTGAAGAAGGTGGACTGTGACCTGAAGGGCTTTTGAAGCAGGATATTTAGATTTGTAAATCTTGTCTACAGCAGAACAATAACATGATCATTCCTGTAGCACTTATTATACAGATGTTCCTGGGTTCAATCCCATCTGCTGATAAAAAGAGAAGGGATGTGAAAAGACTCTGGGGAGTCAATGATGGGTTGATTACACAGCACAGGGAGAGATGAACCAGCTTCCTATGTTAGGAGCCTTTGCTGGCTCCCACATTTTGGATTTGAGGATTGACCTATAAAGGATATCTCGCAAATCCTGGGTCAATATATTTGCCTTGCAAAGGTTTAAGCTTTAAGTCTTTTTATAACTATTATAAATCATCACCACCATCCTATTCCACTTCAGTAGCCATGAATCATTCATGCATTTTTAAAAAAATTGCTATGGAAAACAGTTCCCATCAGAAAACACGCTGAACATCTGTTGTCTAGGTATTCATTAGTTCTGTCTGCAGTTCTTTTGGCTAACTGCCAGAGAGTGAAGTTAGAACATATATGGAGATTTAAGTTCGTGCCAGCCAGCATTAGTAGCAAAGATCCCGCAACAGGCAGAGAAAGAAAAGAAAAAGAGAGAAATTCATGTATGTGGCTCCTGTAACAAACTTTATTTACTAGTGGCTGCTATCTTCTGTTTGCTTACAATCCCCGCTTGTGCAACTGATAGCAGAAAGTGTATTTAATAACTACTCAGTGCTAATATGCTGTAGTATGCATGACTGCCTAATTTAATTTATCTCTGATTAAGCCTATTATGTTTGAGATCACTTTACAAAAGAGACTCTTTTTTGCCAGCTGTAAGCTTATTTGAATTGTAATATAAGTTAATAATGTGTGAAATAACTAGTGGTGCCTGCTTCTAAATGTTAATTTTAGCAAACCACTTCCTGAGTTAGTGCGCACAGACAGCTCACCCATTGCTGTGCACTTAGGATGCCCATTGGACATAAAAGAGTGCCCATTTCATAAGAGAAATGCGTGAAGGAAGATTGAAAAATGGGGTCACCACTGAATTTCAGGAAAACAGAGAGTAAGGGCTCATTTGTGTAGACTACAGACTGTATGGTGTGGGTCATGCCAGATGAGCTGTCACTGAGGAGTCACCGGACATCCACAGAGAGGGTCTGATCTTTGCCATCCAGGAGGCAGCTTCTTCGGGGGGCCTAGAGAGCACACATGTAATTTCTGTGGCAAAGGCCCTTATAACATGTATTTTCCCCATGAGGCTCAGTAATTGGTAAAGCCATGAGGTGATTGGTGAATGCATACTCAGATTTCCAGGATGTATGAGCAGTTACGTGGGGATTGAATACACATTGCAGCCATTGACGTTACCAAGGAGTTATCTAGGGTTAGGTAAATGAGGTAGCAGCCACGAACAGTCAGATACTTACAAGAAGCCATTGTGGGTGTGTTTCCCTTTGGAGCTTCTTGTCATGGTGGCCGTGGCCATTTTGAATATTCAGGGCATGGCAGGGATGCACCGTAGCTCCTTGTTACTCGCAAACCCGGTGTCGATGGTTTGTTGGGGTGGTTGACAAGCCACCAGAACCAATGGACTGTTTTAGGGACCCTCACCAGGTTCAAATGTAACAAGAAGCCATGACATGCCCCACCATGCACCCCAAATATTCAAAATGGCCATGGCCATGACGAGACGCCCCACAGGGAAATTCACCCATGATGACTTCTTATTAAGTGCAAACCAGGCCACTGACGGAGGCTGATGAAGTCTGTTACTGATAATATTTGAACCAGGATCATCCCATGAACCTGAATGGTAGGAGATTCAGGACAGATAAAGGGAGGTAATTCTTTACCCAGAGCACAGTTAAATTATGGAATTCACTACCATTAGATGTAGTGATGGCCACCAACTTGGATGGCTTTAAAAGGGAATTAGAGAAATTCATAATATCAATGGCTACCAGTTGGCTATATGCTACGTCCAGGATCAGAGGCAGCATACATCTGATTCTTGGTATCTAGGATACAGCAGCAGCAGAAGGCTATTGTTCTCATCTCATCCTTATGGGCTTCCCACAGGATCTGGTTGGCTACTGTGTGAACAGAATGCTGGAGTAGATAGGCCTTTCTTCTGGTTCAGTAGGGCTCTTCCATTAAGTCACCAGTCCACGCATGCACCTAGGCCACAGCTAGACCTAAGGTTTATCCTGGGATCATCCCGGGTCCGTCCCTGCCTGAGCACTGGATCCCCTGTGTGTCACCGAGATGAACAGGTTTGACCCCTGGACGATCCAGGGATAAACCTTAGGTCTAGCTATGGTCCTAGAGAATGATGCAGATTCTTACACACACATTGAATGCCAGGTAACAAATTTAATCCTAGCCAACCACTTTCCACAGAAATCAACTGCTTAGGCTTGGCAGATTTCTCTGGGGAAATACCATCTCTCATAAAAATGCTTGTAAAAAATATGGTTAATATGCAAGCCAGCCTTTGTGAATGACCACAAAGGTTCTACATCAGAGCTAGAAGGCACCTGGAAATTACCTGATTCATAGAATCATAGAATAGTAGAGTTGGAAGGAGCCTACAAGGCCATCGAGTCCAACCCTCCGCTCGATGCAGGAATCCACCCTAAAGCATCCCTGACAGACGGTTGTCCAGCTGCCTCTTTAATGCCTCTAGTGTGAGAGAGCCCACAACCTCTCTAGGTAACTGGTTAGAATCATAGAGTCCAACCCCCTGCTCAGTGCAGGAATCCACCCTAAAGCATCCCTGACAGATGGTTGTCCAGCTGCCTCTTGAAGGCCTCTAGTGTGGGAGAGCCCACAACTTCCCTAGATAACTGGTTCCATTGTTGTACTGCTCTAACAGTCAGGAAGTTTTTCCTGATGTCCAGCTGGAGTCTGGCTTCCTTTAACTTGAGCCCGTTATTCCATGTCTTGCACTCTGGGAGGATCGAGAAGAGATCCTGGCCCTCCTCTGTGTGACAACCTTTTAAGTATTTGAAGAGTGCTATCATGTCTCCCCTCAATCTTCTCTTCTCCAGGCTAACAGGCCCAGTTGTTTCAGTCTCTCTTCATAGGGCTTTGTTGTACTGCTCTAACATTCATCCCATTTAACTGAAGTATGATCTATTAATGGATGATGAATGTGGGCAGGATTAAGATCAAACAGCTGGACCAAGAAAACCACACACCTAAAATAGTCAACAGCTCCTCTGCAGGCAGACCAGAGCCTGAAGGTTAGCTGATATAAAGAATATTTATTTATTCTATATATAAGGAGCATCTACTGAAATTCTCTGAAACCTTGTTCCCATTTCAAACTACTACTATTGTTCTACTTTGGTCATTGGGGAATATGCATGAGGCCAGTAAACACGTTCAACCGCAGCTTTTAAAGCTCAGCTAAAAACTTTTCTTTTTCCTAAAGCTTTTAAAACTTGATTTTGTTCTGACTTTTATACTGTTAGTTTTACTCTACCCTGTGCCTGTTTGGTGCATTCTCTTCCCCTCCTTATTGTTTTATTATGATTTTATTAGAATGTAAGCCTATGTGGCAGGGTCTCGCTATTTTATTGTTTTACTCTGTACAGCACCATGTACACTGATGGCGCTATATAAATTAATAATAATAATAATAATAAAGGTGAGGCAAAGCGGAAGAACAAGGGCAAATCCTGGACTATTGCAATGACTCATAAGTGAGCTTGGGAATTTGAAGAGTGTATCTGACAATATTTAGCAATCATGACAGGGCACAGGTGTTGGGGAATCATTAAAATACATTGCTATAGGTCATAAAGAGGGCAGTGCTGTTCATTGCTTGCCAAGCAGACCACACCAAGGGAATACATCCTGTTCCTTTCTTAGAAACCTGGTCACAGTAAAACGATGATCCAATGTGACCTCTCATGCAATAATAATTCATACCATCTTTTCCCCCAAAGTCACCAACATGGTGTATAACAAATAAAAATTATACCAACAATAATACAATTAAAAAATCATCAATAAAACCAAAGGAAAAACTTTAAGGCAACATTAAAACTACAATTTAAAAAGCCAGTTTGAAAATATGCCACTCCAATAACAAATAGGCTTGAGGTGAAGGCTGGAAAATCCATAACGTTTACCCAAAAGAGGCCTTCTGCCTTGTTGAAAAACTATAGTGATCAACAAATAACTGTCTTATCTATGGTGAGGTAAAACTGCTGGTGATGTGAAACTATCTTTCTTTTACCCTACAAAACATCTTCCAAGGACTAGTCCAATTTAATCACTCCTGCCCTTTAGCAAAGTTTGGAATACGTACTCCTCTTTACAACACACCACATTGGCATAATCACACACACACACACACACACACACACACACACACACCTGTTTATCTTTAAAAGTAAAAATGCATTAAGGCCACAGCTAGACCTAAGGTTTATCCTGGCATCATCCAGGGTTCGCCCCTGCTCCTTTCTTACACTGGATCCCCTGTGTGTCACCTAGATGAACAGGTTTGACCCCTGGACGATCCAGGGATAAACCTTAGGTCTAGCTATGGCCTAAGTCTCCTTTTGCTGTCTTTCCAGGAGATTCCCATGTATCTTCAAAAGAAGGACGTGCTAGTGCAGTATGCTAGTGAACCATATATTTCTTCTGGTGATTTTACTTTACTTTTGTAAGTGATTTTGGCTGAGACTAGAAAAATACTGTGATGTTAATTCTGTATACAAAGGTGTAGTAGTTTACTTATAATGAGGAATAAAAAACATCAACAACCCAAAGTTAGTCATGAAATAATGAAGATGTAAATTTTCAGATGTTTTTATAAATTGCCCCTGAAATTATATCCTTATGAAATCCAGAGGGATAGTTGTTGTACCCTGTTACAGCAAATGCAAAAATATAGGGCTGTGGCATCTTAGAAGGCTAAGGCCAGGTCCAAGGCCAGACCTAAAGCAGGATTTAACACCATGAAAGTGGTTTGAAAATGATATATGGCATGTGTCAATGGGCCCCAACAGTTGTCAGCGCACTTCAATACCACTGTAAAGCAGTAGTGTAGATCCTGCCTAACAGGTTTATTGTGGCATATGCTTTCGCCAACTCACTTCCTCAGATGCACAGAGGCTAACGCTGGGCATTAGTCCACAAAAGTTCATTCTATAGTAACTCTTAGCCTTTAAGATACCACAAGATTCTATTGTTTTTGCCACACTGTGTCAGAAGCTCACTAGCCAATTCTCAATAGTTATCCCTCTAACATGTCTGTTTGGAAAGGAAGTAGTGTATCCCGTATGGCAAATTCTGTGTCACTTTTTTGCCAGCCAAATATGTCTGCCATACGTTAGCATCATATGCTCTATCAAATCCAGATGTTCATATTTTGTACACTTCAGCTGTTCTGCTTCCAGGTCACCAGTTCATAAGTTAGCCTGGGGACAGCAGTCTTAAGATTCCTTTATGTTTCACTTTGGGGCTCATGTGGTGAGAGGTCTATCAAATTTTACTTGGCAGGAGACTATTAACTAGAGCAGACAGAACAAATTCCTAACAGTAAAAACTGAAACCAAGAGCCCTGTTCACTCCTTATACTATGTGGATATCACAAACCAGTGCACATTTGGGGATTATTGTGCATTTGTGGGGCTTTCCTTGACATTGGTCTGGAAATTGAAGCTGGGGCCGAATTCATAAGTGACACTGCTGACTGGGGCATCTCCTTGGCAGCAAGTAACACCTTTGTTGAGAGAACTGCATGGGCTGCCAATATGCCACCGGGCCGGGCTTAAGATCTCGCTGTTGGCATGTAAAGCGCTAAACAAGGACTAGATTGCTTTAGGGATTGCTTTATCCCTTATGTCCCTGCTTGGAAACTCATTGTGATCCTCAAGAGAAGCACTTTTGGTGATGCCACCTGACCCTGAGATTTGCCTTACAACCAGCAAAAACAGAACATTTAGTGTTGCAGCACGGGCCCTGTGGAATTCACTCTCTGTGGATATATATCAGGCAAATACTTACAGTGTTGAGGTTTAGGTGATTTTTAAATTTCCTGGTTTTTCAGAGGTGGAGGGGCAACCCAGTCTTTAATCTTGATGCTGATCTCATGATTTATTTGAATTTTATGTTTCAGTTTATACTGTTCACCACTCTGGTATCCTTTTCCAAAGCAGCACATACGTTTTTGGGGGGGAAACAGACATACACAGGTGCAGCTCACTCAGTATTCTCAAGCAGGGGTCCTTCAGACTGGCAGTTCTGAGTAGCTTCAGTACTATTCATCGTTGACTAAGCAGACTATGACTTGGGAATAAGCCCACCCTACCACAACAACTTCATGGGGACTCTCACACTCTAGTGCATTTGCTTAGACGATTTTACATTAAGCCACACCTTGTAGTTTAGTCCAGAGCTTATTTATTTATTGCACTTTTAAACTGCCCAATAACCCTGGTTCTTTAGTGGTATGCAATGCATTTTAAACCTAAAATGCAAACAGTGAAACAATGAATAAAACCAGCACATAATAAAACCAAGATAAAACTAGTAGCAAAGAATAAAAACACTATTGCACAAAAACAAAAAACAAAACAAAAAAACAAATGTAAAATCAGTGGCAAAATAAAAGAGTCCTATGATGTGAAAGCCCTAAAAACAGTTCTTCGGGGGGCGGAGCTGGACGCCATGATGGGTAAGATTTCTCCTTGAGACTCCCGTACGGGGGGATCTGAGAACTTAATTATCTCATTCAAAAAGGCATGGGTCGTCAATGAAAATGAAGGGAAATGACTATGACTTTTAAGTGAGGGTGAAAATCTTGTTTTTGGAAGCAGAATCAGTATAAGGAGGGAGAAAAGCAGCCCGGTGTCTCTGGCTGTAAATTAGTCAGACGGAACGGAGGGGGGAGTGATGAAAATGAAACTGGCTTTGTGAATGTCAGAGCTCTTTCATCTCCCAGTCTGATAAAGACGGTGAATTACACTCCTTATCTGAGAAGAATGTCTAATTGGCAGTAAATTCACCCTTTAAAAAGCATCGAAGGAGGAAGTGTTTATCTGCGTAGAAAAAGAGACGGTGCGGATTGTATACGGGACATTAAGTGAGAGTCAAAAATAGATCCATGCCGAATGTTAGAAAATAAAAAAAATAAAAAACCCTGGGAAGGCTACAAAACGCCCCTCTAATCATAATTTGGCCCGTCTTGAGAAACTGTCTACAGAAGAAGTTACACAAAGTAGTGGAAGTAGAAGCGAGAGCGACAGTTCTGTCAAGATGGCGGAGAAACCTGGCATGGTGCCAACTTCAACTACAATGGAAGATCTGAAGAGGCTGATTTTGTACAGTACAGCAACACTGAGTAAGAAGATGGATGAAAATGCAAAGAAGGCAGATAAGAGGATGGGGGTGCTCGCAGACAAGATTGCTCAGAATGCCAGAGCTATAAAGATGCTAGATGCTGAAGTAAAATTAGTGGAGAAAAGGCAGGATGTCTTTGAAAAAGGCTGTGAGGTGAAGTTCCAAGATCAAGAATTAAAGCTGATCCAATTGCAAGATCAGGACCGACGTTCCAACGTACGAATTAAACACTTTGTTGAAGAACCAGCAGAGGATTTGAGAAAAATAATTCTGAAATGGTTCAATGATATGATGTCTGATCTGGATATAAAAGACTGTGACCTGGAAAGGATCCACAGAGTGGGAGGAGCAAATTACAGAGGAACCAAGGACATTCTTGTGAAATTTGGCAGTTATTACAAAAAGGAGCAAGTGATGAAGAAATTGAGGTCCATGGCCATGATGAAATATAAAGGCAAAGCAGTGCAAGTATTCAACGATCTTTGTCAGCAAACACTCCAATGGAGACGCAGCGTTAAGCAAATAACTGAAATGTTAACAAGAAGCGCAATAAAATATGCTTGGGGTTACCCTGTTTTCTTAAAGTTTTCATATGGTGGGAGTCAATACAGAGTAACCTCTTTGGATCAAGGCAAGGAGTTGCTGAAGAGTCTGGGTTTATCTAAGGAAGCAAGTCTTGGAGCTGAAGCTGGAAACGGAGCTGAAGCGGGGGCATCTGGGATGGGGTAAAATGTTGAATGGTTATGAGATAATAATATATAAAAGCTGTTAAGTATAGAGATCTTGCTGCTCAGGTGGAGCTCTGCCTCCCCCTCCCTTAAGGTAGTTAATGGCCGGAGTGGTAGACTTACGGGGATATGGGGGGGAAGGAGGTGGGGGGTGGGATGGGAGATTGGGGGGGTTTAATAGGGTGGGAGGGAGGGAGTTGAAGGGGGGTTCAGGGTTTGTGTTTTTTGTTGTTTATGTTTATGAGATGCAGAGCACACAGGATCGGAAGAAGAATCAAAAGAGTAAATATGGATAAAAAAATTAAAGTATCAACGCTTAATGTTAAAGGTCTGGGGGCAGTCGTGAAAAGGAGGAGAATAGAACAAATGTTAAATAAAGAAAGATCTGATATTATTATGATGCAAGAAACACACCAAAAATTTGATGGCGTAAACAAAATACGGACAAAGTGGTCAGTCTATTATGAAAAGTCATTGGGGACATCAAAAAAAAAATGGAGTGGCAATTTTGATCTCAAAAAAAAGTGGATTTATATTAAAAACTATAAAAAAGGATGATAATGGTAGATATCTTATGATAAAGGGACAAATTGAAAATGAATCATATACATTAGTTAATGTTTATGCCCCCAATGAGAGACATAGAGAGTTTTTTATGGAATTATTTAAAGAAATAGAGGAGTTTAGGGAGGGGCATCTTATTTTAGCTGGGGATTTTAATATGGTAATGGATAATAGAGTGGATAGGTCAAACCCCACTAATGCAGAAAAGAGAAATAATATTACTATATTGAATAAACTAGTAAAAGAAAAAGATTATGTAGATTGCTGGCGTTTACTGAATGGGTCGAACCCGGGCTTCTCTTACTACTCCTCAGTTCATCATACATACTCTAGAATAGATTATATATTGGTTTCAAAAGAGTTTGCAAGTAAGGTATGTAAAATGGAAATGGGGGTAATAAAGGTAACAGACCATGCATTGCTAAGTTTAGAGTTCACAGTTAGAAAGAATTATAAAAAAGCATTTAGGTGGAAATTAAACACAAAACTTTTGAAGTACAATAGTGGTAGAAAAAATGCAAAGATAACTGACAGAGACTTGGGAAATTAATGAGAAGGGAGGAACGTCAAGGGCAGTAGTTTGGGATACCATGAAGGCAGTAACAAGAGGGATATGTATTAGAGAAATGTGCAATTTAAGGAGGCAACAAATAGCAGAGGAGGAAAAATTGGAGGAAGAGATTAAGAAATTGGAGAAAGATTATTGGCAATTTAAAAATAAATATAAATTAATAGAAATACAAACAAAGAAAAAGCAATTAGAAGTTCAGAAAAATTTAATATATATGAAAAGGGAGTATTTTGAAAACAGCGATAGAAACTCTAGATTGCTTGCCAGACTCACACAAAAGGAAAAAGCCAGGAATGGGATAGGAATATTGAAGGATAAACAAGGGAATTATTGTCATATAATGAAGGGTAAAATAAAAAATTTCCAAGAATTTTATCAAGAATTGTATAAGGGTAAGGACACTCAAAAACAGAAGTTGGAAGCTTATATAGAAAAGTATATAAAGAAGGGAATAAAAATAGAACATAAAGAGTTAATGGAGAAGGTAATAACGCAAAGAGAAGTAGAAGTAATTGAGAATTTGAAAGTAGGTAAATCACCAGGGGTAGATGGTTTAGGCTCAGAATATTATAAGGTTTTTAAGACATTTTTAGTACCGAAATTATTGAAGCTGTACAATTCCATATTGGAAGGAGAAAGAACACCAGAATCATGGGAACATTCATTAATAATTTTGATACCAAAATCAGACAAAGATTTGACTGTCCCTGATTCATATAGACCTATTTCATTAATAAACCAAGATGCTAAAAAAAATTCAACTATTTTAGCAAGGCGGTTGAACAAATTTATAGATGAATACATAGGGGAGGATCAGTGTGGATTTGTAGCAGGCAGACAAATGCACAATTTAGTGGGAAGAGTTTTAAATGTAATACAGGTGATAAATAAGTCTAAGGTTAAAGCTGGAATTTTGGCATTGGATATTTTTAAGGCTTTTGACTGTTTGAGCTGGCAAGCTTTAAAGATGGTGTTAAATAAAATGGGATTTGGAAATAAATTTAAAGCTATAATAGAACAGTTGTACTCTCAAAATACAGCTGTAGTGGTAGTGAATGATGGTGTGACGGATAAGATACGACTAGCCAGAGGGACAAGGCAAGGATGTCCACTCTCGCCGGTCCTGTTTGTAATGGTAATGGAATTATTGGCGAATGCAATACGAGAAGATGAGGAGATTGAAGGAATAGGTAGTATGAAAAAAATTAAATTGAATATGTTTGCAGATGACACGCTGCTAACTATTAAGAATCCAATAGAAAAGATGGGGAGAATTAAACAGCAATTGAGAGAATTTGAGGATATTACTGGATTAAGAATAAATTGGTCCAAATCAGAAATGATGCTGTTTAATTATACTAAAAAGGAAGAGAAGGATTGGGAAGAAAAGGGAAGAGAAATGAGAGTTAAGAATCAGATTAAATATTTGGGAATAAAAATTACGCAGAAGTTAGAGAGTTTAGAGAAAGAGAATTTAAATGTGTTAAAAAAAGAAATTTTAGCAAAATTGGAAAAATATAAAAGATTAAATTTATCCTGGTTTGGAAGAATAGCATTAATAAAAATGAAGATTTTAGCAAAGATTAATTTTGTGTTTAGGATGCTACCAATAAAAATTTCAGAATTAGAGATAAAAAGTTGGCAAAGTATTATAAATAATTATTGTAATGGTGATAAGAAAGCAAGGGTAAATAAAAGTAAATGGTATTTAAGTCAAAAAAAGGGAGGATTGGGTCTCCCAAATATTAAACTACATTATGTAGCTAACAGATTAAGACATATTGTGGAGGCAATTACAGGAATAGGAGAATTAGATTGGATGGAGGATAAAACTACAAGTAATATAGAGATTAAGTTGGAAAATGTATTTTTTAGGGAAGGGGAAAAAAATGGGTAGAAAGTATAGATAACCCGCTTTTGACGTCTCACTGGGAAATTTGGAGTAAATATAAAGGGGAGCTGCTTCCGAGCAGCTCCCCTTTGTGACCGGTAATAATGTTAAAGAATTTCCCAGAGGAATTAAAGAGTAGATTAAGTAAAGTTTTAATAGAAAAAAATAAAATGAAATTAAGGGAATGGTTAAGAGGAATGAATACAAGAGAGGATATGGAAGAGGTCCTTAAAGATAAAAAATTAACTTGGTTAAATTATTGGCAATTAGACTAAAAAGTGGGTAAGAGATAACGGAGATTGTAGAGAATTGACAAAGTTTGAGGAATTAATAGTTAAGAAAGAAAATGATAGGGAGAAAAGAACAGTGTTAAAAGGGTTGATGAGTGAAATATATAGAATACTGGTGGAGAAAGGGTTGATGGATAATTCAGGCAAAATGGTTTGGGAGACAGATTTGAATGTACAAATAGGACAACAGGGCTGGGAGGGACTATGGAAACAAAGAGCGTTGAGAAATATGTCAGTAAGAATAAAAGAGAATTATTTTAAAATTATATGGAGATGGTACCTAACTCCGGTTAGAATGAATGAGATAAATAATCAGCAATCAGCAAACTGTTGGAGAGGATGTGGGGGTAAAGGAACGTATTTACATATGTGGTGGGAATGCAACTATGTTCAAAAATTTTGGAAGATGGTGTTTTTGGAGATTGAAGAAATTGTGGAAATGAAGATAGAATGAACACCAAAAGTTGCATTACTGTCACTATTTGAAGATTTAAAATGTAAAAAGGAAATCAAGGAATTGATAACGAATTTGCTGACTGCAGCAAGATTGATTGTAGCTAGGAACTGGAAGATTCAAGAGGAATATTCTATTGAAGAATGGTATAAAGAAGTATGAGATATAGCTATTAATGATAAATTGACACGTAATATTAAATGGAGAAGAGGTATAGCTAAATCAAATGATTTTGAAGGAATTTGGAAACAGTTCCTAATATTTGTGTTTTCTAAGGGAAGTGGGAAACCACCAGCAGAAGAAAGTATGAGATTTTGGAATCAGGAATGAGATCCCGAGGTGGGGGGTGCACTTGTATGTTAAGTTTGATTATGTTATTTAGATAAGATATTATGTATTCAACATTTCAATATTATGTAGTATGTTATGTTTTTTTTCCCTTTTGTGATAATGTAAATGTGTATGTTTAAGTATTATAGGAAAAAAATAAAAATTTATAAAAACAAAACAAAACAGTTCTTCAAATGCTTAGGAAAGTACAAAGGACCTTACCCAGCACAAAAAATACCATAATTTAGGCACCAGGCAAACCTCTCGGGGGGGGGGGGGGGAGGCATTCTGCAGATGGGGTGCCAGCACTGTACCCAAGAGAATGCTTCATCGAAAGGCTAAAGCCCTTTTGGGGAAGTAGAGATGAGCAATCATTGGGCATAGTTTTGTAATGTGCTCTTCTTGGTTATGAAAGTGTTTGGAAGCTTTAGCTTGCACAAAGTACTGCAGCTCACCTTTTGTCGAGGGTAGTGAAATTAGATCATTTTCAGCATATCTTAAAAGCAGCTGCACCAGCTGTCCAACTCAACACCCCTGAGAGGACCAATAAGATCAACAGAAAAATATTTTCCCCATTTGTCTCAATACGGAGATTCTTCACTAAGACTACTAAAGCAGAATCTGTCCCAAACCCAAGACGGAGACCATATTTATATGGGTCAAGGAATCAATATTACAGCCATGCAATTGACTACTTTTCCAGGAAGGGGAGGTTCATGCAAGCATCAAAGCCAATAGCTCAGACTTCTTGCAGTCACCTCTACTTCCCCAGAGATGGATCATGTTCTTCATTCTTTTAAAAAAGGTTTTGCTAATTGCCATCAGATAGAGGCAAAGCTTTCCTTTCTGCCTTCGAATTAAAAAGGATGGGCATGGAAGGATCAAGCACACATATCACTGCTTGTTGACATCCCGGAAAGCAGCTGAAACTGATCCAAGCAAAAATCAACCCAGGACACCTCAGGCTTGGGCTCTGTTTCAGTGCTAGCATCCAAGTCAGACTGGATGTGAATGATTCAATCTGCCAAGTATCTTCCAAACAAGTCAGATGGCTGCAGATGTTTCTATACCCTGGCCAGGGCAAGGATAAAAACATCAATGATGTCCCAGAACATTAAGCAATTCTTATACCATGATAGTTTGAAAAGTTAAATTGTTGCACTACAACCCCATCAACAGTAATAGGCTGAGTGAGACAGCTTCAGAAGAGCTTGGTTTGAAACACAATTCATTTACACAGGCTTCTTGCATTAGTTTTCCCACGACTTAAAATGTCTATTTCCCGGGGTACAGTTACAGATGCTGAAACCACCAGACTGGGTTTGGACAATCACAGGGGCAAACGAAATCATTCTGGCTTCTCCTCCCACCCCTGCATGTGCTGCGCACACAGTCACAATTGGCATAGTGACCTGTAATGCAGCACGTTGTCCAGATCCAGCATGTGGCATGGTGGGGGCAGCTTCTAAGCCACCCTACTGACCCACAACTTTCAGTAGGGGTTGTGAGGTGAGTGAGAAGTTATCTCCACCGTGCTGCATGCTGCGTTTGGATAACACTGGATAACATGGCAACTCATGCTGCATAGGAGGTAGTTATGCACATTGTGGTTGCAAGTGCAGCACATGGTGGGGTGGGAGGAAGCCACGATGGCTTCTTTTACCCCTGGGTTTGTTCAAACACCCTCAGTCTCTTGCTCACAACAACCATATGAAAATGTTAACTGGGGCCATGGCTAGACCAGGCCTATATCCTGGGATTATCCCGGGGTCATCCCTGTTCATGTAAATGACACACAGGGGATCCAGGGATCAGCCGGGGATGATCCCAGGATATAAGCCTGGTTTAGCCATGGCCTAAGTTTGCATGAACCGCAGCACTCAAGGATGCCATCCTGAATGCCTGCCCGTGAATTGTCGTATCCTGCGAACTCAGCCAGCAGTGCTTCTGTGAGGGTTAAAACAACCCACAGTCTGTTCTAGGTTTATGCAAGTTCGTTTAACCCTAGAACAGGCCACAGGTTGTTTAACCCTCACATGACTCCCACCAGTTGGTTTTGCATGATGCGACAACCCATGCTTTCTCTATGGTGGCACCCCGACTGTGGAATGCCCTCCCCTTGGAGGCCCGATTGGCGCTGACATTGATTTCATTTCGACACCAAGTAAAAACATGGCTTTTTAACAAAGCCTTTGATGGTTAAATTCACTGGCACATTGTTTTAACTGTTTTAACTGCATCTATTGCTTTTAAATTATATATTGTTTTAACTTGGATCATGGTTTAATTTGTTTCTAACTGTGTATATTTATTATTATATACTGTATGTTTTTATCTGTATGCCACCCTGAGATCATAGAATCCTAGAATAGCAGAGTTGGAAGGGGCCTACAAGGCCATCGAGTCCAACCCCCTGCTCAATGCAGGAATCTAAGTGATATAGGGCGGGATATAAATATTTCAAATAAATAAATAAATAATGCTTGGGATTAAATTTTTATTTATTTATTTATTTATTTATTACATTTTTATACCGCCCAATAGCCGAAGCTCTCTTTTCAGGATGGAGCCCCATTTTGTGTGTGTGTGTGTGTGTGTGTGTGTGTGTGTGCGCGCCCTTTTACTTCTGAATATATATTATTTTGAAAGTTGCTAAAAGCCCTAGCAGGGAATATTCTGAACACAGTGGAATGGGCACCTGTTTTTCCTTGCTTTTCTTTCTTTTTTGCTATGATGCTGGTTTAACATGTACGATTCTTGCCAAATACACAAGGGCCCACTACTCCCCCTCATCCTCCACAGTTGTGTTGCACAAGTATACAGACTTGGAGCGATATGTGCATTACAGTATTCATAATGGGGACTGTGGCAGCTACCGTAACCTCCTGCACAACTACATCGGTTTGTCAAAAGAAGGGATGTCTGGTAACTTAAGCTTGTTAGCAGCTCCTCTGTTTGGGTGCTTATGATGCAGCTGGCCATAAAAAAAAAAGTACTGTAGTATACTATCTGACAGGTCCAGGCTGACTGGGTAGTTTTTCAAGTGATGCAAGGGGGACACGCACATTGCCTCATACATCAACAAAAGCTGCCCTAGCTCTTTGGTCTGAGGCATTTGTATCCACAGTAAATAATGAGTTGCTACCCAACTGCTCTTATACCCCTAAATTATGGACTACTGAGTTATGGCTTTTCCACCTGTCTTCCGGATTATGCTACGACTTCATCTTCCACTTATGACTTCTTGAGAATGCGGACTTCCCCATTCACGCCAATGGAGAGAGCAACTTCCCACAGGCATCCCTTTTGCATGAATTTATTTTTAAGTGAATCGAACAGCCCTCATAGCTATGCATATTACAGTCCCAGTATACCTGGGAAAGACGACCACATGTACATTTCCCTGACAGGGACTGTAAGGAAGCAGTAAAGGCCAGCAGAAAGCATGCAGCTACCTAGGTATCAATAGGGCAGTTGAATTCCACGTGGAACTTAAACGTAATCCTTACTGGACTATGGTCTCCTTTTAAAACAACAGATTCATTTGCGTAAGATCGCTTGCTCTTGGAGGATTGGTCCAGACGGTGGTACGGGGATACTGCTGCTTCGCTCTTTGGCTTTTGGGCTGATGAGGTACCACATGCTTCCATCTTTCCACCTTAGTTCATTTAATTAAACTTGCTGCTCTTTTTTTTTTCACTTTCGATATATGTTGGCTACCATACTAATAAATTCCAAATGAAATATTTATAAAACCACAGCAAAAAGTGGGTTGGTTTCCAAGTTACCAATCATCTGTAGCTCATCTCAAAATTTGGCATTTTGTGGAGATCCTCAGTATCTCAAAATATGAAAATAAGGCATTATAACAAAAGCCCAGAGCTCTGAGATTTGTATAGATAATTAGAATAAACTGAACATTCTGTGCCTCCTTTTCTCCTACGGCCTTTTCCTGACAACAACAACACCCTTTGCTTGTTTGTTCTGTTCTCCACTTGTTCATTCCTTTCCCCTCCTCTCTGGTTTACCTTTCAAGCCTTGTCCCAAGCCTTACCTTTATTTGTTAGCAAATTAATTTCTGTGTCTTTTTTTACTACTGGAGAATGTGGATAAGGAGACATTTTTCTCCCTCTCTCATAATACTAGAATCCAGGGTCATCCCATGAAGATGATTGGTGGGACTTTCAGGACAAATGTGCACTGTGTGCACTTCACACAGTGCACAGTTAAACTATGGAATTCACTACCACAAGATGTGGTGATGGCCACCAATTTGGATGGCTTTAAAAGGGGTTTGGAGAAATTCCTGTAGGAGAAGGCTATCAATGGCTACTAGACCTGATGGCTATGTGCTACCTCCAGTATCAGGGGCAGTAAGCCTATATAAACCAGTTGCTGGGGAACATGGGTGGAGGGTGCTGTTGCACCCACGTCCTGCTTCTGGGTTTCTGGTTGACAGCTAGTTGGGTACTGTGTGAACAGATTTCTGGGCTAGATGGACCCTTGGTCTGATCCAGCATGGCTCTTCTCTGGGAGCTCATCATACTTTCATGTCAACATAAGAGCAACATGCTAACAATATATATGCTTAGGCTGTTCAGTTTCACCCAATAAATTCTCTTAACTGACACAAGGAAAGTTGTGTTATCTTAATGCCTATTCGTCAGTCCAATGACTCACTGAGATGAGGAGGTAACATTACTGATTATTTCTCGACAATTGGTAGCGTCACCTATATCACTGAGAAAAATAAGCATGAAGATCTCTGAAGTTTCTTCAGTCCTTTAAATTATACAGGCAGCATTGAACAGTAAGAATACATATTACAAACACAAACAGTGTCATGAGCCAAGGTGCCGTCTTCTAGCCAAGCTGCTAGTTTAGATGCATGTGCATAAGGAAAGAAAATACTTGCCTATAATTTTAAATCTCATATTCTTATATTTATTATATGGTATTTTCCAACTACTATTAAACAACCTCACATAAAGCTAATATTTATTCCTCTGTTTTGGAGCTTTCCTTGGGGAAGTGCAGTGTAAAACAAGTCAACCACATCCTTTTGCAAGAGTGTTGAAGAAATGTACCTACACTCTTCAATTGCATATGTAACCCAATGACAGGGGTGAATTCACACTACAGTTTTATTACACAATAAAATATCAGGTGATGTTGAAGCTGTCGCTCTGCAATGCTGAAGAGAGGTAAAAACACTTCTAGAAGTAAAGACAAAGGGGAAGTCCTCCTGGAAACCATGCCATCCAAAACAGCTCAGCTGGGTCAACACTACTATTGTGAAACAAACACCCACACTGCCATTAATACATAATGAAATGTTGCACAATACTTCCTGCTGGTCAAGGTGGAGGCACTAAATACATCTAAAGGACCACCACCACCACCCATATGAACCTGCTCAAATGCACTGATAATCTTTAGAGGTCCTTCTTGAGTCTTCTTGAACCTGAAGTCTTCTTAGTTCCAGGTGACAGTTAGGCCTTCTATTTTGTTACCTAAGCTGGTTTTAACCAACTTCTTAAAATAGATTTGACTGGCTCTACGGCTTTAAGCTGTTCTCATTGTTTTACTAAGTTAACTATATGTATTATTGGTTTTTACTTTGTATTTGTTTCATTAGTCATTTGTTAGGCACCCTAGAAATTTTGTAAACTGAAAGCATATTAATTACTACTTATGGAGCTTTCGTTGATTGGTGAAGACTCTGCTTTTTTTGGAAAGCCTTGACGATTCCACCCAGCCCCAGAGCTGTTCAGTTTTCTTGTCGATTCTGTTCAGGTTTTCTCTGCTGCTCAAGTATTTTATTTGATAATCACTTTCCTTCCATATGAGCTTGCCCAATAAGTTTATTCACCTTCTGAAACTTTGCTTCACATCTTGCCATCATTAATTGTGGCAGGTAGGTACCTAAGACAGGGCTATTTTCAGCGGTGGCACCCAAGATCTGGAACAACCCTACCAAGCGAGGTCCATCGGGGCTCTTTGCTGCTCACTAATTCGTGGGCTTGTCCATGAAGTCACGAAGAGTCGGAAGCGACTGAACGAATAAACCACAAATTCATGGCAGTGAAGGCTATCCAGCTGCTGCTTTCTGCTTTTCTTTTCTTTTTTTAAAAATTGTTAATTTATTGATATTTTGTTTTTACTATTGTATATTGTTTTATTTCTTATTATGAACTATTTTGAATATTTCACAGAAAGACAGGGTATAAATGTCAAAAATAAATAAAATACATTCCTTAATTGTCTTGTTTTATTTATTTGTTTCTTTTTATTGTACTTCTGAATGTGGTGTATCCTACTTTAGAGCCTTGTACATTTTAATATAAATAAATATTTATCGCATGGGTGGGGAACCTCAGGCCTGGGGGCCAAGTCTGTCCCTCTGAGCTTCTCCAGGAGGCCACGCCCCCTTTCCCCCAACCATGGGTCAATCGGAGGATTTTCCAGCTTTTGTGCAGGTTTTTCCCGTCATTCCAAAAGGTTCAATTGTATCTCCTAAAGCTTTAGCTATAATATGCTAGTATTTTTGCCCTGCTGCGAATGCCTCAGGCCACACCCACCACTGAGCTTTGCTGAAATTGAATTCAGCCCTTGGGCTGAAGGAGGTTCGCTAGCTCTGATTCATCACATTGTGTATGAGAACTCACTGATGTTGATAGTGCCACACACTGCTGTGCATCAAATGTGATTTTTTCCCTTAGCTATAGGGTAGAAAGCCCATCTCCCCTCGAAATGAAGAGAAGCAGGAATCCCTTTCTTAGGGATATTAGTGGAAATTCATCCCAGAAAGCGGTTACTGGCAGGGGTTTTCATCTGACTTCTGCCCTCCTCACCAAAACGTTCTCCATTGCATCCCACAGGATTCCATCCTATCTTCAGCGGGGGTGGAGGTGGGGTGGGGACTCTCTGAACTGAAGAATGCAGACATAAAGTGAGGACATTTAAAACACCAAAGATGAAGGAGTTAGACATCAGAATCCTCAGTGACAAGAACAGTTGGGGATTGTACCAGCACTGGGACATGAGGTAGGCACTAAGAATAAAAAATGTTACACAACACTGAATCACTTCGCACATTTCATCGAAGCAGCAGGAAGCAGAAGCCTGACTGACTTGTACTTCCTCATCACCGCTTCTTGTGCGTGGAGAGGGCAGGGGCACTACTCTCCCCTTTGACTGGTGGTGGTGGTGGTGGTGGTGATATATCGCTATTCTTCTAGCAAGATTCGAAAGCAAGTCACTCTTATTCTATCTCCTGCCACTTCTATGTAGCGTGCAAAGCCACTTTCTGCCATGCTAGGATTATTTAGCAACGCTTGCTGCTGAAGTATGATCCAATGCTCCTGGCTTTGCTCCACTTCTCAAGAAAACCTAATGCTCCTCTTACTATAAGAAACGGCTGACAGCTGTTTCAATAGCCACTCTGGCTCCTGTCAGACACAATAGCCTACAAAATTCTGTACAAGGATCTAGGAGGGCATGTTTCTCCCAGCTCCTCACCAGGTAGAGCAGCACCCTGACCCTTGTAGCATGCCAAAAGAGGGTCAGAAGGAAAACGCTATGCTGGATTTGTGTCCCTGACACTTGGATTCACACGCCAAATCTTGCCTTGGTTCAACAGCTAATGAACCCATTCAACAGATGTGGAGACCTTTCCTGCAGGCTTCCTATCACCTTCCCCCTGCCCTCATGTGCAAATTGCTGATAATCTATGCATGGATAATGTGAAGGAACTCTTACTCTTGCCTTCACTTAACAACATAAATTCCTTTATTACAACTCCCCTCTTCAATTAATCTCCTTAGCATGCGATAATCCACCTTTTGACAATTAACTGCTTTTGTTGCCATTCTAGTTCCAATTAAATGAAACCAGACTAACTCCTGGGCCAGATGTCCTCGCCTAAAATAGAGCATTGCCTTTTTGGGCAACAATGTCGCCGAGGACCTCAGAATGGGAGCCCAGTTCCCCCAGCCGGCATTCTCCTTGCCAGCCTCCTGGCCCAATACGGCTTTCATATAGGAATATCCCAGTTTAATGTCGTTTATCCAGTCCTGCCCACAGTCAACCCCCAGCTGAGTCCACGTGATGTTTGTGTAAATCAGCTGACCCCTGCCTGAGTCTCAAGAGAGCCACAAGAAGAAGAGCTCATCATGGTCGCTTGATCCAAACTTATTTCCAGCAATCACATTCTTCACTTCCTCTCTAATTGCCAACCAAACCCAACACAGCATATCCTTTGTGGTGAGCGAAGCGATCTAGCATATCCAGGAATAGCTAACTCCGAGCGTTGCAGCAGCATTTGTTTTTCCTTAGTATTCAGGTCAGTGGGCAAGTCCGTGCTGAGATGTTGTGAAAATCGTATATTGGTAATCGTAAATAAAGCTTCTATAGAATAGACGCACTCCAGGTTCCTGATCTTAGGGATGACTCTGTGCACAAAGAAGCCCCTTGCAGACTTCTGTAGAGGATGCAGACGCCAACCACTCCCCCTCTGCATATGCAGTATGTGTGCGTGTGTGTCAGGAGGGGGATAAATGAATGCAGAGTTTGTGTGGGGCTTGGTTCACTCTCTAGTTAAGAGCGCTGGCTGCTATTATGAAGCAGACTTCACATCGCACATTTCAGGAACATGTGACAGAAGTATTCTATTTTCAGATTTGTCTAGCAATCGTGGCATTTGGAGCTACATGTTAAAGTTCAGCCATCTATTCTAGAAATACCCAAATAGTTGTTATGACCATAGAAAAGAAAGGAACTGTGCTGTTATTGGCAGTGGTGAGCTCCAGTAAGTTTCATTTAGATTGGAGAAAAGTTTCCTCACCCCCCCCCCCAAGGAATTCTAATACTGGATACTGTTGTTTTTATACTGGTTTTATGTTTTTGATGGTTTTTAAATTTTGTATACTTTTGAATGTTTACCGTTTTTAACTGTTGTAAACCGCCCAGAGCGCTTCGGCTGTGGGGTGGTATATAAATGTAATAAAGAAAGAAAGAAAGAAAGAAAATAAATAAATAAATACATTTGCTTGTAATTGCAGTTTCCCCAAACCAGCTCACCTGGGGCATGTCTAGACGTCTTGGCGTTCCGGGAGGGAGGGGGGAGGGTCTCCTAGTACTCTGCTCGCAAGATCCTCCCCCTCAGGCCACACACGGCGCGCAACATCCTGGGAGGTAGGAGGATGTTGCGCCGCCATTTTTCTTTATTATTGAAGATGAGCACATGAGCGCTCCATCAAAAAGGTTGGGTTTTTTAAAAAAATATTCCCCTCCCCTCTCCCACCCCCCCCACCCCCCCGATGGGCACGGAGCTCTTGAAAAGCTCCGTGCCCTATGATCGGTTTCCGGGTCCTCGCGTTTACTCGCCAGGAGCCGGGACAAAAGGCCGCCCACGCATCCCCGGTCCCGGGATGATCCTGAGACCGTGGGAAAAGTCAGGATTAAAGCTGTTCTGGTTACCCCGGGGAAAGGTGTTGGGGGCAGAACTTTTCCTTGGGAATTCTGTTTGTGCTCAGAAACACAGCTCACAATGCAGGTCTTACTTAGCAGAGTAAGTTTATTAGCTTCAGACTTCTTTACAGTTCTGTGTCATTGCGCAGAGTGACAAAAGCTATACACATATACATATATACACGGTTTATCATCTATATTACATACAGCTGTGATTAGGCTAACCCAGCCTCAAGGATCTTTGGTATATTCATATCATTATCACCATGATATCTTAGAGAATCCTGGCAAGGTTCCCAGTACAGCTTCTATCTCAAGGTAATTGCTCACAGATAGTCTTCCTCTGTTTAGCCTTGAGATAGCCACACACACACAATTTTAATGACTACGCAAGCCTTTACTTTCTTAAACTTAACAAAAGGGAGGGATCATTCCTCCCTGCCCCTGGGATCCCCTGTGCATCATGTGGAAGCAGAGGGATGACCCCGGGGTGATCCCTGGGATAAGGCATGGTGTAGACATGCCCCTAGTGGCTACTGTGGCAACAGCTACTGGCGTACGTGTCCCGTGCCCTTCTTTTCCTGCTGTGGCTGCAGCAGCAGAGAGAACAGGTTCACTTTCTTGCTTCCCCTCTTCCTCTTCCTCCTCCCCCTCCCCCCTTCTTTCTCTCTCTATCTCTCTGTCCCTCCTCCTGCCCCTGGAATACTGGGGGATATAGTTTTGCCAGAGGCAACTGACAGAAAGAGAAAGAGAGGAAGAGGAAAAGGGTGACTTTTGTCCCCACCCCTTCCCTGTTGTCATCATAGCTGGATTAGAAGCAGCCCATGTCAGAAGCAGCAGCCCCTGCTGGGTAAATGTATGGGTCAGAGGGAAGAGCTTTCCCTCTGGCTGATTAAAATCTGTGGCTGATTAAAAGCCGCAGAAGAACTCGGAGGATATTTTCATGTATTGTAATTCCATGGTGAAGACAAAAGCAATATTTTAGAACTGCAACCTCAATCTCTTATTCAACATGTCCTTTTCTAATATAGATGAAATATATCTTGTGTGACAGTTCGACATCATTTCTTTGCAATGTTGACTGGGAAGCACCAAAAGCATTTGCCCACATGGTCATTTTTCTGTTCTGTCACTTGTCTGCGATATCAAGACCTACCTTTGCTTAGCTATAACCTAACAGCAACGGAAGAGCCAACATCTTACAAATAACACATTTACATTTTCTGGTACAGTCAGAATCTGAGTCAGACCAGTCTGGAAATTCATGAGCTACAAACCTTCTCTAGTAGTGGTAGTGTCTCCACCCATCATACACATTCTGGAAGTAAAACAACATAATTAAAGGAAAACCTTATTACTGAACCACATCCTTTGGGTGGGAATGCTGGCAAAAAAAAAAAAAAAACACCAAACAAGAACTGAGGGGAAGAACTCTAGCTGGTTCTTCTATAGGCACTTGGTCTAACATATGGTCTGTAGGTCTACAGCCTATAGCTACCCTGTAGCTATTGGCCCAATGCCTTGAGAGAGACCCTATAGCTCAACTACTCCAGGTGGCTGTAGCAGAAGGCAGAAAGAAGAGCCCTTTCTATATCAGCTGCCTCTCATCCTGACAGATGCACATTCTCATTCCATCTTTAGAAATACAAAGAAAGGGAGAAGCTGTCTCTCTCCCAGGGACATACTGCAAATTAATGGGTAGCAGTATATTGCTGTTGTGTTAGGCAGTGTGTTCTCCAGCTGTAGTTTCCTTAGACACTAAAGCAGGGGTGGGCAGACAGAAGATCTCCAGATGTTTTCAACTTCCACTCCTAGAAGCCCCTGCTGGCAGGGCAAATGGTCAGCAATGCTGGGACCTGAAGTCCAAAACATGTGGAGAACTATTCCCCCTCCCACCCTAAAACAGCCTTTCCCAACTTGGAGCCCTCCAGATGTTTGGATTATAGTTCACAGCATTCCTGACTATTAGCCATGCTGGCTGGGGCTTATGGGAACTGAAGTCGAAAAGTCTGGATGGGGAAGGTTGACCTCAGGAATTCACATCCCACTTACCCACTGCAGTCACAGGTGAAGAGAGGCTCTGCGTCTTGAGAGAGGAAAGTGAAGTGGAAGAGACACAGCTTGGGGCCTACAAAGGAAAACCCAAATGGCCCTTCCTCCACTAATCAGAACAATCCACTGTGATGATCTCCTGCGTGAGCAACACTGAAACGAACGCTCCTCACAGAGCTCCTGTTCTTTTTATTGGGCTTGGGAAGAAATCCCCATTGGATGGTGCCTCCAGAGTCAAGGTTGTTTCCCCCTCTGCCATCCTTAATGGGGGATGGGGCGGGGATGGGGTCGTGATTCATGGAATGGATTCAGACACACATTCTCTTTTTACAAATATAACTCTGCTTCTTACAGAATAGGGGACAAGCGATGAGCATGGGATCTTCTGCCAACATTGAGGATATTGGATTAGATCTTAACAGGGCAGAGCCATGGAGCCCCTCTGAGCACAATGCCTGCAAACCAGGCCATTAGAAGTAACTCAGCATAGGTGCAACAAAGGCAGAATTTAGCTTTTAGGTTTAGGGTTTTAGGGAATTGTTCTAATGATGAAAGAAAATCCATATTTATTTATTTAATTACAAAAAAACTGTACTGGCACTGCAGTGCGAACAGAAATAAACAGCAGTTAAGAACAGACTTGTGCCACTAAGGCAGGATTCCAAATACACCCGGGGCTAAGATCTGTTGAGCACAATGGTGCCATATTTGCAATTGCTTCTCAGAGGAGAGCTGCACTTTAAACGATGCTTAGCAACAGACATTGCACACTCTGCTGCTCCCATCAATTTGGGCACTTTGCACACTGACTTTCCCTTTGAAACACAAAGCAGAGAGCAACAAAATGCATACTTTATATGCCAACGTCTGGACTCACAGAAATAAAAGAAAAAGGGGAAGAAAGAGAAAATGATCCCAGGGTTTGGAAATTCTGTCCTTAAATAGCAAATTCCAGAATTTGGACATATAGAATTCATTGTGCTTTTACTATCGGATTGGGGATTAGAGGCTGCAGTTGATGTTGACAGACTCACTCACACCTTCCAACTGAATCATGTGGGCACAGAACAGTTCTTTGTGTTAAAAATTGTTTGTTTTTAACATCTCAGGAATGCAGAGTTCTGCCAAGTATATGACACTGACTGTATTTATTCATTTGAGAATATTCTGAACATCATGGGCTCTGGGTAACTAATTCATAATTTCCAGGCTTTAGAAATGTATGCAGAAAAATCACCAAATATATCCCTTTCTACGAATCTTGCTAAAGCATTGTAAACAGAAAGGATTCTAACAGGCAATTCAAACTTGGCCAAAATTGTTCTTACATCAACTCAAACCATTTTGATTCTTATTTTATAACTGACCAGAAGGTCCTTTTCTCCATCTCACTCATACTCTCATATTAACAAATACTGGACAGTTATTGATGCCACACATGTAATGTAAAATTAGCTCTGCACTGGGCTAAATCTCAACCAAACAGAAGCTCCTGCAGAAAGATAAGGTTTTACTGATATTGCAGCAGCTGCAGCTGAGAAAAGACTCAGAGAAATTCTGCTTCCTTCTGACCTGTATTTCTGAAATGCCAAGGGGAAGGGAGCCGAAAACAACATTCAAGATTGGAGTCAGAATGATGCTCTAATTGTGAGACAATCACCACTATCAAGGGTAGAAGAAATTAATCCTTCAGTTAAAAGATCTGTACATGAAACCTTTATGACTGCAAAACAGAAGAGAAGCTGTTGAAAGCCTTTGGTCAGCGGGCCTCTGTGTATGATGAACCAATTTAAATTGATGGATCTGAGACTTAAATCAAAGACCTCCCTGGAGCTTACTGTAAAATTAGTGGTAATTTTTGTGAACCGCCCAGAGAGCTCCGGCTATTGGGCGGTATAGAAATGTAATAAATAAATAAATGGCCCAGAGGGCTTTTTCTGCATAGCCCCAAGGTTATGAAACTATCTCCCATGCAGCTTCTACCAGATTTAGATTGGTCATTGGTCAATGACTTTGAATTTGTGAGAATGAAAGTTTCATATCTACCTCTCTTCAATACTACCACAAACCTGCTTAACAGAATAAACTAACTGCAGAACTTTGATTTGCAGGTGAAATTTCTTTTCCCCAGTAGATTCTCTCAAAAATGGGGCACAGATTATATATAATGTTCCTGTGAGATGTCTGTTAATTATTTGCAACATGCGACTAATATCACTCTCAGCCAGCACACACTGAAAAAGAAGCATCAACGTGATACAGCTTAATAGGGATGGCCTGCCACACTCAAACCTTATCTGGCTTACAGGCTCTCATGAACAGGTGTGTTCTACATGGTAATCACCCCACACCTCCGAAATGATTTCATTCAACTAAATTACTTTATCGTACCAAAATAAACCTTAACTTCCAATTTGACAGTATAAAGTAATAAAATGTTTAAATTATTATTTTTTAAAAAACCATTTGCTCATGTACTAGACATATTCTTACTTATATGAGTATAGAGTCACAACAGATTGAACAATGTGTGCTTAATATTTCAGGAGACAAAAGACAAAACACATAATAAATATGGGTAGATACGTCATTTGCAGCGGCGGGGAAAGAAACTGAGAGAGATATTTCCTGGACCACCTTAGGCTGAGAGGTCTCAGCAACTCAAGTATGTAAGTTTCTTACAGAGTTGAAGAAATATCAGTTCAACCACACAGAGACATGAGTCGCATGCATCAAAGGAGCAATTCGTCTGATGAGCCAAAGTCCAATTCCAGGTTTCCAGCACATATCATTGTTGTATTTTTTAAAAAGGAATATTCTTCCATAAGTATAAGAGCACAGGGTTCAACTGGATTCTCTCTCTGAAAGTGGCCTAATCCATCATTTCAACTCCAACTCCCTGTATGAAGAAAGATGAAGTATCATGGTACAGAAGCTGGGAGGAAAGCAATAGTAAGGAAATGTGATTTTCCCGTTTGATGACACTCAGAGTGGGGGAAGAAAGAGTTCATGTACAGTGTCTTGGGAGATTGCCATTTTTTTTCAGGGGGAATTCTCCAAAAGATATGGGGGAGGCAGCTCACCGTTACTAACAGATTCTTTCTACATTTTCCCCATTGCCCCAGGCAGTAATGCTACCAGATACATTAGCTGCAGCCATCTCCCAACCCCCTGTAGTGACCCCAAATGATGCTACATATGTGCCATTATGGGGGCGGAGGGGAATGACAGCTAGGGTGCTACAGCAGGAGCACTGCTGTTGCCTCCAGCGCTGCAACAAAAAGCGAAGTTAGAAAGAAAGAAGCCTCCACCACTACAGCTAAAGTTGCCTCTCAAAAGAATGGTATGAGAATTCCACACAGTCCAGAAAAACTGGCAAAATGTACAAGGTCGATATTTCACCTGTTCTCTCAAACTGGAGCGGAAAAGTTTCCTACGGAGAACTTTTGGGCTCAACTCCAATTATAAAGAGTTCTCATTGAGCTTTTCCTGAGAGAACCAATCTGCTGATGCAGTCTCCAAAAATATTGCTTCTCTTCAAATATTTGAGAATGGCTCCGTATAATCAATTCATAGTGATTAGGAATGCCACAGTAATCATACACAGTCAATTTCTGACTGTGATATTATAGTTCCACTGGAGACTATTATCCTGAAACCTTCTTATATCTAATTTTATCCAATTTACTTTCCATCTTAAATACATGACAAATTCTTGTACTAGTTAGTTGGAAGAGGGATGGGGGAGAGAATGTGGAAACTCTTGTACAAGCTAGTTGGGGGTTTAGAAAAAAAAATTAAGGAATGCAATTTTATAATTTTATTAGCTGATAAGCCCAGCATTGCTCGGGTCCGTGAATAATGTTCATAACATTTATTTGATAAAAAATAAAATTCTCTACAATTTATTCATCTTTAGGTTTGGTTGAGTTAGTAAATTGTTTTGTTAGAATAAATGGAAAACTGTGTTAATAAGAGCTGTATTTTAAATTAGAGCTTCACGATCAACCATATTTTTGTTTTACCTGAAATGCCTACACCTCCCATCATGCCTTGGCCGAAGCAGGTGTCTAAACTTCAAAAACAATCAGGACACACAACACCCTTTCTACCAGCTAAAAAAGATGCAAACTTAAAAATATGTTTTCAAAATATTCCCTGCATTGCCCAGATACCTGAATAACATATAGGAGGGAAGCAGATCTCAGTGGACGCGGGGAACTGTTGTATGCATGTGCTCTGAAGCTATTATTATGGGGGGAAAGGAAAGCAGCCAGAACACAGAACACTTTATTGGCATAATTTACTACTGTATTTCTTCAATTGTAAGATGCCATCGATTGTAAGACGCACACTAATTTCAGTACCACCAACAGAAAAAAAAAAACCCTAAGACACACCCACGATTCTAAGACGCACCCCATTTTTAGAGATGTTTATATGGGGAAAAAAGTGTGTCTTAGAATTGAAGAAATAGGGTATATAATATTTACATTTAACAGGTTTTGGCAGACAGCCAGGATGGTCACGGCCACTGGTGACTTGGGCCTTTTATCTGACATACCTGTGCTCTAAAGACACACCACGGCACTTTTTTATTTTTATCTTTTTAGTGAAATGGTCAACCCACCACCTCATGGTACTGGTGGCATTATGCTACTGCTATGGAGCCACAAGAGGATAAAGCAATTTTCAATATCTCCTGCTAAAGAAATTTTATTTATGGAATGTCCTGAAGGAATAATAGCAATTTGTACTGGTCATGAGCATGAGTCATAGTTTGGTGGCAAGAGAAGACTCTTGGGAGTTCCACCCAAAGCATGCTGGGAGTTGTTGGCATAAACCTCAGATTTTTATTCAATTCTTTAAAAATATTTTAAATCCAAAATGTAATGTTTTTAGATTTTTCTGGTACACCTACCCAGAGTTCGGTCTCTCAAAGACACGCTGTTGTATCTAGTTATGATTTTAAAACCACATGTGGGAGGTGGGAGGAGGCACCGCAAATGGATGGAGCCCATTTATGTGGGTTGTTTCCTTTTATGTGGAATTGGGTTGACTGCTCGAGACTGATTTTAGGAATCACAATGGCCGCCAAAGGCCAGTAAGTCTGGCCTCCCACCCAAGGCATGCTGGGAGTTGTAGGTGTAAACCTAGTTTTTTATTAAATTCTTTAAAATACTTAAAACCCCCAAAATCATGTTTTTATATATATATTTGGATCCATGTACACAAAGACCTGTCTGGGTGAACAGTATTAAGGTCGTACCATATGTGGAAGTGGGTAAACATTTCAGGACATACGTGACGTAACACACACATACTTTCTGCTTTATACCTGTGGCTCCTAAAAGCAAGGATGTGCAAGACTCCTGCAGACTCCTGAAATCATGATGCAGAAAAACAGAAAATTCTGAAGAAATAAAGGGATAGATCCTTAATTGACTTTCCCTGTCTGTTACTACAAGAAATGCTTGCATGTAATAGAAAAGATGAAAAGGAACAAGGATAACCATTCCCATCAGACCTAACTGTAGGAATTCGTGCCATGGTTGCACACTGCAATTTACGTATTCAAAACTATTTCTGTGAATGCCAAAGAAATAACTATTCTCCTCCACCCCAATTCTGCAAGCTCCCAAAATGGATCATTTTTCATTACTCATAAATCTCAACGACTGACACTTTTATTGAGTCGTGCATGCATAATTTTATCTCATCAATCAATGTTAAAATAAAATAATATGAATAAAAATCAAAATAAATAATCAACAGAACTGAGATTTGGCTTTCTACTTGTAGTGTGCCAACTTTATCAAGTGAGTGGAGGAGGCTGTTTCTTTGCCTTCACATATGGGCCGTTCACCAAATCAGAAAAGGATCCGATTGCCTATTCCACCCTTCTCATCCACAGGAATGACACTGTATACCTCAAACATCTCTCTGCTATGCCTAGCCAGCATTTGCTTGAAAATCTCAAAGGAGGTCAGTTCCATTCTCTACTTGGAGTTGCTTGCTCCATTGTTAAATTCCTCTTGGGACATAAAGCACACATTATATTTTAACCTTGCACCTGCTCTAACAAGAAGGTATTTTCCATCTAGAGAACTCAACCATGCAGGCAATAAATCAGAGTCACCTATTGTATGCCACACTCCCATTAACCAGAGCTTCTGGCTTACATGCTGGTGATGATAATATTTATTTATTTATTTATTTATTTATTTATTTATAGTACTTGAATGTCAGTTACTATAACATCTCTAATTTCTAATAAAATTAATTATTTCTAACATCTTTATGTCTTAAAGAGCAAGCTGTTCTCAAGTCAACAGGTCATGTGGCCATTCCCACGTCTTCCTCCATCAGTCTTACCATGTCTGCAACCACCCAAAGCACTTGGCAAGGGACACATGTGCTCAGCTGCTTCCTCACGACAGGGCTTGCCAGTGGAGGGACCATCCAATGACAACTGCTACGCACTGCAGCTGGGTGGCCAATGGAAAGACACTACTAGTAGTTGAAAGCTTATGTTTAAGTTGTAGCCCCATCAATAAGTTACAGGAGAATGGGGATGAATGTGTGAGTTTCTGTTTTCATGAGAAAATCTGCGTTTTTGACAAGGGATAATCTTTCAAACAGTCATGCAAATTATATTTTTAAAATTAAAAGTGTTTCTCTGTTTTTCATCAAACTCCTGGACATCAAAGACTTCTTAGGAAGAGCTATGCAAAAGCAACAAAGGGCTGGTTTTTGAGACTTGATGTCCAGGACTTGGCGATGGGGGGGTGGGATTGAGAAAATGTTGAAGGGAGCGCTGAAATATAGATTTTTAAAATATTTTTTAAAAGGAAGTGTTTTTCAATAGCACCCAAACTAGACTGATTTAGCCTACTCTTGGCAAAATGCTGGAACAGATGGCAACTATTTGCTGGCGTAAAATGTTTAAAAACACTTCCTGTAACCTAAGTCTTCCTTGCGAATTAAAATGGTCCTTTTTTCTTATCCTTAAGGACAAGAATTTATTACAATTTATTCTTCACTAACATCTTTAAATATGCAGGGGGGCAGGATGCAGTTGTTTTCACCCCACAAAGTATACATAGCTCTATGTTTCAAAGCTGAACACAACATTTAAATACTTTGAGTTTTCAAAGGGTTGATGGCATCAGTGGAGACAGTAAGGACAGGATCCTACTATTCTTCTATACTGCTTTCCTGCAAAATATAAGGCCTATTCGGGACAGAGAATATGGAACATTAATAACATTTAACATACATATTTCAGCAATAATCAAAAGTCAGGCACTGAACTGAAAGCCCTTTGAGGCAACGCTCTACATCTTAGTTCTCGCTATCGTTCAGTTTTATAGAATCTACAGCTAATACATAAGCATTCTTAAACACGCTCCCTCCTTAAATTTAATATAAAAAGGATTTGGAGTTTTGTTCACATCAAAGGAGTTATTCTGACAAAGGCCTAAAAACTGAATTTGTGAATCAGAAAAGCTCCCTATAGTCCCCCCCCCGCCCCAATTTCTAATGCAAAGCAGCACGATAGAGCAGATAATGTCACGATCCTCAAACCTTTTCCTTCAAAAGGAAGTCAAAGGAAATTACTCCAGAGTAAGAATTCTGAGGACTGCTGCTGCCTAAAGCTAATAAACTTACAATTTCGATTAGCAGGCAAACAAGAAAATGTTTGGGCAATCAAAGGAAACCTGGGCACAACTGTATGTGCAGCGACTCCTCTTAAAGCCCTCCTGAAAGAAATGTAAGCAACATAAATGCACCAAGCTTGCAGGATAATCTCTCTTCTCTTGAATCGCTCAGTATAAGTTTTTTTCCAAACACCCATCAAGACTCTGAGGATATACATGACGTTTCATCTGCACCCAGCAAAAATGTAGGATACACAAAACAAATACTTAGAATATTCCTGCTACATCTGAACTATTATTTATTTACTAGCTGTACCCTGCCACGCGTTGCTGTGGCTCAGTCTGGTTAAATTGAAAAGAAAAAAAAGACAAAGCGGATGTTTCTAATATGTTTAATTTCACAATGCTTGTGGATATACAATATTTTTAGTTGTTCCATTGTCTGTGTAGATATAGAGATTGTCTGGTTTGCCAACTCTAGAACAAGCAACATATAATTGTCCATGTGAGAAGCAATCCGTGTCTAGATCTAAACCGCACAATTCTAAAGATTGGCCCTGAGCTTTGTTGATGGTGATTGCAAACGCCAATCGAATTGGGAATTGCAATCTCTTAAATTGAAATGGCATATCTGTTGGAATCATAGGAATGCGAGGAATGAGGACATCTTCACCTTTGAAAGGTCCTGTCAAGATTGATCTCCGACTATAACAATTGCCACTTCGTCTATAGTTGGAGCATTGAATCTTCGCACATGTTCTCCAGCAGGCGTTTTGTCAGCATGAATAACAATCTTGTGTGTATCAGATGGCATCATGTCAATTGCTGTTTTGAACAAATGTACTAAACTGTTTTTTTCGTGAAGTAGCTGTTGCAGTTTTGAAACGATGGACCTTTTTATGCCGGTATAAATTCTGCAGCGTGCATTCAATTCATCATTGCCATCACCAATGAAATACATTTGTAGGAATTTATGTTGACTATCTTGAAACGGAAGGAAGGAGCTGGCTTTATGATAAATTTGTCCTTTGACTTTGAAAGTTGGCATAAATGGAGCTGTGATTATTTCTGCGCCGAACGACGTCATTTGGAAGCATGAGTTGTATTTCCTGATGTTAGATAGGAAATGCTTTGATTCTGCGGTATATCCGGCAAGCAAAGTTTGTAATGGCTCTGGTGGTTCTCCAAGTTGAGGCAGTTTAATTTTTCCAGCAGCGCAACACATTCCTTTTGTTTCTCCATTAAATTTAAGAGCCTTGCAATAAGGACACACTTCAGTCACAGTGCCGATGAGAACATGCCACCTCAAACTATAATCATCAGCTGGGTTGTACCGGAATGCAAGGCGATTGTAATCGTGTGATTGTTTACCACGGAGTCGTGTTTGACGCTGATGTGCTGTTTCTCGTTGACGTCTTTCAGCCGCTCTCAGCCTGTCGCGTTCATTCTGTTGAGAACAAAGCAGATCTGAAGCTGTAGAACGCGATTGCCGTGCTCGCAATCGTGCATCCTCAAGTCTGGCTGAACGTTGCTTGGCTGGTTCCTTGGCACGTATTTGAGGCATTCTTTTTCTTTTTTTCTCGTTTGCTGATGCCCGTTCTTCCTGAGTCTGATTTGCAATTTCTCGTCGCAGTGCTTCCGCTCTGCGAGTACGACAACCTAAGTGTGATCTTCTGCGAGGCATTATTTGGATGAAGTAAAGCAGATTGTTTGGTTTTTTAAAAAGGATGTTTTTACGGTGAGGAGGTTAGTGGAAACTCCTGGCAGTTACCTTTCTTCAGAACGTGTAACTGTCACAGGTGTGACATCTATATTCACTCAGCCAATTGTGAGAGAATATGCAAATAGGAGAGGAGGCAGAGGCAGTGGATTGGGCTACTAGTTGGCGATATCACAATGACTTATAAGAGCAAATAGGAGAGAACATGCAAATAGGAGAGAAGGCAAAGGCAGTGGATTGGCCTACTGGTTGGCGATGTCACAATGACTTATAAGAGCAAATAGGAGAGAACATGCAAATAGGAGAGAAGGCAGAGGCAGTGGATTGGTCTACTGGTTGGCGATGTCACAATGACCTATAAGAGCAAATAGGAGAGAACATGCAAATAGGAGAGGAGGCAGAGGCAGCGGATTGGCCTACTGGTTGGTGATGTCACAATGATCAGCAGGACTGGTTTTGAGGAGGCCTATTTCTTCGATTTTAAGACAAACCTTTGACCCCATAGAGAACATAGTTACATAACAACGCTCGCGTATTCGAACACAACGCTGTGTCAAAATTTCAAAGCAATCGGTGAAGAACTTTCGGAGATATAAAAGCATGTTTTTACGGTGAGAGGGTTAGCGGAAACTCCTGGCAGTTACCTTTCTTCAGAACGTGTAACTGTCACAGGTGTGACATCTATATTCACTCAGCCAATTGTGAGAGTACATGCAAATAGGAGAGGAGGCAGAGGCAGCGGATTGGCCTACTGGTTGGTGATGTCACAATGATAAGCAGGACTGGTTTTGAGGAGGCCTATTTCTTCGATTTTAAGACAAACCTTTGACCTCATAGAGAACATAGTTACATAACAACGCTCGCGTATTCGAACGCAACGCTGTGTCAAAATTTCAAAGCAATCGGTGAAGAACTTTCGGAGATATAACGACAGTAACGAACGGTCTTTTTCATTTTTATTTATATAGATTACACTTATATACCGCTCCCATAGCCAGGGCTCTCTGGGCGGTTTACAGAAATTCTAAAATTAAGATAAAAACAAGTATACAAAATTTAAAATTCTAAAACACAGAACATACACACATAAAGCATTAAAAACGGTTAAAAAATAAATAAACATGTGAGTGATTAAGATGTGCCGCCATATGCCTGGGCAAAGAGGAAAATCTTAACCTGGCGCCGGAAAGATTGCAGCGTTGGCGCCAGGTGAGCCTCCTCAGGGAGATCGTTCCATAGTCTGGGGGCCACCACCGAAAAGGCCCTATCCCTCGTTGCCACACTCCGAGCCTCTCTCGGAGTAGGCACCCGGAGGAGGACCTTAGATGTTGAACGTAGTGACCGGGTATATTCATGTCGGGAGAGGCATTCCGTCAGGTATTGTGGTCCCAAGCCGTGTAAGGCTTTATAGGTCAAAACCAGCACCTTGAATTGGGCTCGGAAACATACAGGCAGCCAGTGTAAGTCGACCAGAGCAGGTGTTATATGGTCGAACCTTCTGGTTCCCGAAATCAATCTGGCCGCTGCATTTTGCATGAGCTGCAGCTTCCGAACTGTCTTCAAAGGCAGTCCTACGTAGAGTGCATTGCAGTAATCTAACTTGGAGGTTACCAGAGCATGGACAACTGAAGCAAGGTTATCCCTGTCCAACTATGGTGTCTTATAGTTGGGTCAAAGACAAAAAAAGGGGGCTTCACTTCAATCCCCTCATACACGGAAAGAAGGCCTGAGGCAGTTGCAGGGTTGTGCTGGATAGTCCTCGGCCTTCTGCCCACTGCACGGATGTAGCCTATGCCCCTTGCTGGCCAGACTTCCAGGGCCATGTGAGGAGGGCCTAAAAGCATACAGATCTTGTCCAGGGCTTGTCCAGATGAGGGGGGTCCTGATTGGCTCTTCCTTCCATGGAAGAGCTCTACATGTACACAGTGGCATGTGCAAAGGAGCCCTTTCCAGGAGTGCCAAATGTCCAACCTGCAGATGTGTAGCCCTGACTCCCACTGAGTAGTGGGAGTCAGGGCTACACAGCACAACGCCCTGTGTCTGTTCCTTCAGGGAATGAGGGGTTCAAGTGGGCCACCTTAGCGGCTGATGATATCCTGTTTAAAAATAAGCCCAACAAAAAAGTTGAGTGTCTCCAAGGTCTCTGTAAGCTCAGTAACGGTAACACATGATGAAAACCAGCTCAGCTTGAAGCCAATAAGACAAGCTTAGCCCAGCAAATTGGGCAGAATGCTCCTCCCACTCAGTGGGACCCATAGTTCTGAAAGCAGGGTCCATAGCTCACAGGCTTTCTGTGCAAATGGTCCCAGGTTCAATTCATGGCACATCCAACTAAATAGGAACTCAATTTGCAGGTTCAGGAAAGATTCCTGCCAAAGGATTTGGACATCCATTACCAGTCAGGTTAGATCTTTGATCTCCCTTGGAATAAGATTCTTTTGTGGAAGATCTCCCAATGTATCAATGTACGTTTGAACATACTGCACACCTTACATTCAACAATTTGATAACTGACTACTTGCCTGTTATCTGGGAAATATCTAAAACAGGGATGGGCAACTTTGGGAGGTCCAGGAATCATTTTTGCCCCCTGGACCATGCCCCATGAGCTGCAGGTTCCCAGGTGACTGAAAAAATGAAACAACAACAACAACACAACATGGCACCCAGAGCACTACGGATTGCCACAAAGGTCAAATCTATCTTATTTACAAGCTAAATTTGACCCTTTTAGGACCCCATAGTAGCTTTAGGGGGATCCAATTGTACTGAATGGAGCTATTCAGTATGAGAGACAGTTGGTAACCTGGAGGATGGACTCTGTTATACAGATCTGGTCCACTAGGATACAGCAGAAAAAAATGCTCCCTGAGGGCCAAAGTAAGCTTAACAGTGACAGCCAAGTCTCTTTGATCATGTCTGTCCCACTCATGTAGGTGAGTAGCCTAAATTTCATTGAATCATAGAATCTTTGAATCATAGAATAGTAGTGTTGGAAGGGGCCTAAAAGGCCATTGAGTCCAACCCATTGCTCAGTGCAGGAATACACCTTAAAGCATACCTGACAGATGGCTGTCCAGCTGCCTCTAGTGTGGGAGAGCCCACAACCTCCCTAGGTAGTTGGTTTCATTGTCATACTGCTCTAACAGTCCTGATGTCCAGCCAGAATCTGGCTTCCTGCAACTTGAGCCCATTATTCCATGTCTTGCATTCTGGGATGATCAAGAAGAGATCCTGGCCCTCTCTGTGTGACAACCTTTCAAGTATTTGAAGAGTGCTATCATGTCTCCCCTCAGTCTTCTCTTCTCAAGTCTAAACATGCCCAGTTCTTTCATTCTCTCCTCATAGGGCTTTGTTTCCAGACCCCTGATCATCCTCGTTGCCCTCCTCTGAACCCCCTCCATCTTATCTGTGTCCTTCTTGGTGCCCAGAAATGACACAGTACTCAAGACGAGGCCTAACCAGTGCTGAATAGAGGAGAACCAGTACCTCATGCAATTTGGAAGCTATACTTCTACTTAATACATCAGAGGGGGAAAGGGGGTTAGGGAGCTAAACCTTCCCTGCCTTGAAATCTTTCATCCCCTAAACCCAAATGTGCACCATCTGCTTTACAGATGAATCGCTCAGTGACACATAATTACAGAAACATGTCTACTGCCATCACTTATATTTTATGTTAATAACTCCACTATAATTGAGCCCAGAAACTGGGGGTGTTCACCTCCATGCCTTCTGCTCCCAATTCCATTCCCAATGTTACAGTTCCTGCCCCTGACAACTGGGCATTCATCACAGCATTTGAAAGGGCATCCGACATGTAGGCTCCCCTTCCAAAGGTTGCACTGAATGGCTGGTTCAGGGCTAACAGATGTTCGTGGGAAGGGCTAGTGGAGCATGCAATGTGTGGGGCAGGGAGACGGTAGTCACACTGCCCTTTCTACACACTGGACGTATGGGATAGAAGGGATGGTGTGCAAAACCCTATTAACTTAGAAAAGCCTCAAAGCACAGGACTTATGTGCTTTTGATTCCCTTTGCCCCGTTTGTGAACCGCCCAGAGAGCTCCAGCTATTGGGCGGTATAGAAATGTAATAAATAAATAAATAAATAAATAACAGAACTAGAATGGCCATGGGACCTCCTCTGCAGATCCCTGTATAAAGAGCTGCCCAGTCTGGTTTAAAGATAAAGAACCATCAGAAGGAACAGCTGGTCCTTGAAGTTGCCCCTCAACAGCACCTAGGGGGGATCTACACATCATCGTGAAGGCGCTTGCGTGCGCCTGCAGTGCGCCCTGAAACTCATCGTGTAGATCCTGCCCTATCCTGGCCAGAAGAGGCGGAGGAGGAGGAGGAGGAGGCGGCCCCGCATCACCCCTCGCGGGGACGGGGCGAAAAGTTTCCAAGCTCGGCGGCTTCGCTGGGGAATCCGGCCGCGTCCTTGCCGCCGCCGCCCCCGCCCACCTCCCCGCCGGCCTCCTGCTGCCGGCAAAAGAGCCACCCAGGTCGGAGAGCTCGGCAGAAGGCGGGGCGGCGGCTTCTTCCGCCAAGCTCTCCGACCCGGGTGGCTCTTTCGCCGGCAGCAGGAGGCCGGTGGGGAGGTGGGCAACGGCAGCGGCAGCGGCAAGGATGCGGCCGGATTCCCCAGGGAAGCCACCGAGCCCGGAAACTTTTCACCCCGTCCCGCGAGGTGCGATGCGGGGCCGCCGCCGCTGCCTCCTCCTCCGCCTCTTCTGGCCAGGATAGGGCAGGATCTACATGATGAGTTTCAGGGCGCACTGCAGGCGCACGCAAGTGCCTTCACAACGATGTGTAGATCCCCTCCTAGACAGCAGACTAAGCAAGGCACACAGGTAATCTGGTCACTGTCTTCCACACTACGGCGAGATCTACAATTTGTAAAATTTGAAAGATAATAATTATTTTCAAATCTGCAACTATACATATAAATTAGCTTATGCAGGCAGATGTCTCCTTTTGTTGTCTTCTTTGGTGATTTGCAAGTGCCCACCCTAAACAGGACACAGGCAGCACAATTCATGCCAGCTACAGCTAAGCCCCACAACAAGCACATAATAGTAGTTGATCCTTCAGGTTATCACGGGTGGGGATGAATGACTGTCCCCAGGTCCAAACAGGAAGAAGTGCCTATTTAAAGATTAAAACAAAACAAAACACTTCTGACCACTATACTCACTTGGGTCTCCAAAAATAAAGTCAGATTAGCTCTTTCAGGAAGAATGTGAACCTGCTCACCACACGGAAACCCTTTCTGGCCGTAGTGAGAGGGGAAAATCCAAAGGGGATGGCTGTACATCAAATCCACATTGGATTTCACCTCTGACACCTCTGGCCCATCTCCAACAACAACACCCCTGGGATTCTTCCCTGCTTTGGAAAATGGTGGCCCCTAGACCCTTGTATATGGCAACAAGGTCACTGGTGCAAAGCAACACTTTTCCCAAGATCCATTGGAGATTTACATGGAAAACTCCAGATTGTCCATATTTAGTGCGCACACAAGTATGAACATGATCCATCTTGCAAACCCCAAGAGGATGCTCCATTAAGAGACACGGATCTCACCCAACTAAAAAAACCACAACAATTAAATCTCCACAACGACTAGCAAAACCATCGTGCACACTACCCCAACCAGATCCAAAGGTAATGGAGGGAGGAAAGAGAGACTCACGCCTGAAGATATAAAAATATTGCAGGCCCTAAACAGAATTGTGATCATAACACAGTAATACCTGCAACTTTAATGAATGAGGCAACTACTTTCATGTCTCCGTAATTTGAGCGAGATCCATATTACTTATATTTTTACAATCTGCAGGTGATTTAGTTATATGCAAATAAGGCAAACACATGCAAAACAAAATACATATTTTATTGAACAATTTGTAGTGGCAGGAAAATAGTTGATTTGCATACAACAAATAGACATTAGTGGACAATGTATGTCTGAAGGAGCACATAAATAAAACCTTTTGTATTTTTTTTAAAAAATAACAACCCACAGTGGTAATGTTTGTGTAACATTTCACTATTTGGTCCCAAATCTTTCATTTATTTACGTTTAGTTGATCTACTGTTATACATACAACACCATTTCTCACTGTATATGACATAAACAGAAGAGAGGCAAACATTTGGGCTCGGTCCTTATAGCAATCCCTTATGAGTATCACACAGTGGAGAGGAGGGGGCCTTAACCCCTAACCTCCACTCACACAGCAATGGACTTGGCCCATTCCTCAAGCACTTATGGCAGAAAGTTCTGATAGAAATATAAAATTAAACTAACAACACAGTCACTATTTTTCTATGAGAAAGCCCCCACATCACTGAGCCAGTTGTGAATGCAAGTAAAATTCCTTCCCGGACCTGTTAATCAGTGACTAACTTTGGTTCATAGCAAATTAACATGCAATAAAATTTAGAGAGAGGACCCCTATGATAGGGAAATACAAGGTCAAATTCAATAAGCAATTCAAGCAAGCAGGCAAATGGTCCAGCACAAATGTCCAGTGTGAGATCAGACCAAGGCAGGAGTGGTCAAGATATAGGTAATGGTCAAAGCACGGTGTTACTAAGTTTCTAGACGAGAGGTCTGAAGTACAGCTAAAGTCAAACACAATTAAACAGTCAGATACAATAGACTGTCCAAGTAGCAGGGCCGGTGCTACCATAGAGGCCACTCAGGTGGCCGCCTAGAGCGCCAAGCTAAAAGGGCGCCAGGCACAGCGCAGCACTCACGCACATTGGCTGTGAGTCGGCCCGGCCCGAGGATTTAGCTGGCCCTGGTTGGGCGAGATGGCACCCCGTGCCTGCCCAGCCGAAGCGAAGCCAGGGATGCTGGGGTGGGGGTGGGGCGGCTCCACATTCGGACTTCCAGAACGCGCCCAGAAGAGAGAGAGAGAGAGAGAGAGGATATATGAGTGAATGGGGTGCATGGGGTCTTTGAGTGAATGCATGTGTTCATGCGGGTGTTTGTTTGGAGTGAGTGATGCTGAGTGTGTGTGTGTGTGCGAGTGTGTGAGTTGGGGGGATGATTTGGAGGTCATATTCCTATTAAATAATGCATTTTAGACCCATAGACGTTCCTTTCCAATTTGTTTGCTATAATTGGCATGACATATTTCTTGCACTTTAAAATATATTTAGCAGTTTCAAGTTTTGTGCTTCTTATATTTTCCAGGAAACATATGTTCTTAAAAATCAAAGTTGGCATTTTGGAGTGGTGGTGGTGGTGAAAGTAGCTCACCTTGCCTAGGGCGCAAAATAGTCTGGCACCAGCCCTGCCAAGTAGCAGACTCAGCAGGAGTCTAAGGTTCAGTAACACAGAGGTTCAAGCATTAAGAAAGGCAAGACCAAGGAAACAAGACATTGGAGTTGGCAGAACAATGTTGTTCCAGCAACAGCTAAGCTGAATAGTTTATAGCCAGAACTTCTTGAGCCCCACCCAGTTCATCATAGGGCCTCTGGCAGTGGCGGTGGAGGGGGGGAGTCCTACTTGAGAGGAGGGCCTTGATCCCAAGGAGTCCTTTGCTCTTGAAGAGACCTTTTGTAATTGCGCACTTCTTCTCAAAGAAGTCTTACTGGTTTGTCTCTTGAGATGATGACACTCTTGGGGACTAGGTGGTAGCCCAGCCTCCACCTCAGAGAGGAACTCCTGTCCTCCTGTGGGCGGTCATCTCCTCTGAGGGCCCAGACTCCCCCAGGATTCCTTGGCATTGTCCATCTCTGGGAGCTCTAGCTCCTCCTCAGCCGAGGAATCCTCCAGCAGGGGCATGACAACAATGACCTGTTGTGAGTCACTAACCACACACTACAAGAGGAGTCTGGGGGCCCTTCCACACGCCGTACTGAAGGCGCACGCATGCGCCCCAAGTACGACCCCAAAACGATAGTGTGGACTACAGCCAGAAGAGACGGAGGAGGAGGCGGTTGGGGAATCCTCGGCTTCCGCCTCCACCGAGCTCTCCGACCCGGGTCGCTCTTACCCCGGCAGCAGGAGGCCGGCGAGGAGGCAGCGGCGGCGGCAAGGACGCGCCCCGATTCCCCAGCCGCCGCCGCCTCCGTCTCTTCTGGCTGTAGTCCACACTATCGTTTTGGGGTCGTACTTGGGGCGCATGCATGCGCCTTCAGTACAGCGTGTGGAAGGGCCCCTGGTTCATTGTGTTCACCCCATCTACTGGCACATATGTGAGACTCATGATAAGTGGTGGTTCAGTGCCTGTTCTACACTGTTGGGAGAGTGGCAAAACTGACAAGTGGACTGTCAAATTATCAAAAGCTGAGGCCGAGCAGAATTCCTTTCAGGATCTAGCTGAGGAAACTGAAGAAAAGAAAAGCAGAAAGAGCAGAGAATGTGCTTTCGAAAGTCTCCTGTTGGAGGCCTATAAAGTGGGGTGAACAAACTGAGAAGAAATCTGAAAAATTGACTGATCAAGCAGTCAAGGTAAAAGACATCCATCAGACATTCTGTGGTCCATCCAGTTTTGTTTGCCGTAGTCCATGGCTGTGACCCTCCCATGGAGTAAAAACCTACTCTTAAAAGAGGAATAAAACATAATGGATACTGTTTTCTTAAGTAATCTTGTTAACAAACCACAGTAAATAACTTTCTCTTTGCATGGTGAATTTTTAATTTGTGATGTGCCCCATTTAGCACTGTCATTAAACATGCTTCGTGGCTTTTAATTGGTTTCCTTATCAAGGCCAGGCAAAAAAAAAAACAGTGTAGGAACTGTTGAACTAATCTGTGTGGGCTAATTTGTTTGCCTAATATCAATTCCAGAAAAATGTCATAGGTTCCAGACATGAGTGTGGGTAAAGCGAAGAGTGCAGCAGAAAATGTGTGCAAGGGACACATAGGAAGAATTAGACAGGGGCTGAGGGGAAAGAGCCAGAATTAATTGTATACAGAGATACTGCAGATATATTAACCACTTAAAAACCAGATGGCAAGAGTCAATTCTTTGCTTATGGATTTTTGTATTCTGTAATGACTAATGGCTAAAACAATTTAAAAAATTGATTTGAGTTTAATCAAAGAGGGGGGAAGAATATGGTCAAATAACTTTCTTACATACGTAAATTGGCTTATTTGGAAAAAAAGCTCTTTGAGGTTCAAAATGCACTGGGACTGCTGGACTGTACAAGGGAGCATAGGATTGTTCGATTTCTGGTTTCCCAGGTTGTAAACAGGGTTCCGACTTTGGAGCCTAGAAACTGCTCTCCCCGCCCCCTCCCGCTCGTAGCCAGCATGGTTCTGGCTACTACTCCACGTTCGGAAACAGAGCACAGAAACAGGAAAACTGGGTATTCCTGGGGAAGGGAGGGGATAGGGCGGCAGCTATGTTTCCTGTGGCTGTCCCAGCCCCCTCCCTCTCCAAAGCGCTGCTCCTAGATGGGCAAAATCTCCTGTCTAGCAGAAACATAGGAAAGCTGAAGAGCAAAGGTGAGGATCGCCTCTGCGCTCCAGCTACCTTGCATTGGGTAGCAGGTTGGAAGGGGCCTACAAGGCCATTGAAACTGCTGATTATCTTTATAGGATTGCACCCTAAATCTTATACACGAAAAGAGATGGCATTGGCTATTTTGTAGGGATTATCCTGTTGTCTCCAAAGAAACCAGGACAAAAGCAAGACAAAAATATCAAAAAGTATTGAATCCTCACAGATTTGTTTTTAGAAAATGCTACTCTTTATATCTTTGGGAAATGGAATAATTTGCTCCCGTTGCTGTATTACAGAATTCACAATTCAATTCTAAAACACATAGCACAATATAAAATTAACATGTTTACCCGGCGTGATCATTGTGGATGCCATGCCTGCATTTGAAGGGATCCCCGGAGTGCATAAAAGATGCCTGTTTTCATCCCTCCCCCACTGATGCAGGCATCAGGCTGTTACTGGGAATGGGAGATCAGGCTGTTACCGGGAAGATCGCACCCCTCATCCAGCCCTCTCTCTGTGCAATCTCAAGCAATTCACTTCTGCTCAGGATCATGCATCACTTGCATGGCAAAGAGAAAAAGGCTGGATGGACCACCCATATTGGCCTGCCTGGACTTTAAGATCAGCGTCAGCAAGAGATCAGCCAGAGCATAACAGCAGCCAGTTGGTGAAGATCAGAAGAAAGGAGCAGATGGCTGTGTTATACCAGGAGGCTGTCCTAAGATCTTGCCAGAAGAAGGTTATGTAAGTAGACAGTAAAAACTTAGATAAACAATGAAAGCAGCCAGAAATGCAACAGGAAGAGCTTCAGAGGAAGACTGTACCCAAGAGCTGGACATGTTTCTGAGTGTATTTGAGTGGAGTGGAGATTTGGGGGATTTGGTCTGAGGTAAAAGTCGTCATTAAGAGGCCTGATGGAGCAACACTGTCTTTTACGTCCTTAAGAAATGACAATAAGCATCATTTTGGAAATGCCAAAGTAAATATCAGTATTCATTTTTGTACAAAATATCCCTTCAGTAAATCAACTTGTTTAATAGTTCACCTTGTCTCGCATGTTGGTGCGCATCTCACACCCAAGTCTCCTATACTAGGTACTAGCAGGTATTACGTATTCTAAGAGAGTTGGTGGCATCAGAAAAGGGTCAGCTTGTGGGCCCTGAAATATAAGCATTTGCTAAAAATAAGAACCCCCATAGGTGGGATTGAATAGTGAAGGACCAGTTTCCCCATAGGTGGTAGCAGTACAGGAGAGGAAATCCCCCATACTGATATATCCACACACACATGTACCTATCACATACATGGACAAAAGGGTTTCAGTAACCCTTTTAATGGCTAGAGAGACCTCTGCTGAGCTCCACAGCGTGTAGTTTGCCATCCCACACACAGAAATCTATCCCTTACTCCATTGGTTTGTTTATCTGCAATCTGCTATTCCAGATTGCAGTCTTAAAGCACCAAGCCACTCTCCTCCGTGCTGATTTGCAGCCCTCAAAGAGGAGAGTACAAAAGCAGAGCAAAAAGCAGTGTGTGTGTGTGTGTGTGTGTGTGTGTGTGTGTGTGTTAAATCCATCTAGACAGATTTTGGTTTTATGCATTCACAATTTCTGCTTGGTGGCACCATTGATTACAGCAACACATGAGTATTTTTAGTCAAGCCTGTATTCTGAAGCAGTAACCTGGTTTTTATTTATCTATCTTTGTTCTTCTTTGGTTCACATTTAATTAAGTGAATCATATAGTTATTCAGGTTCATTTCTGCCGCATAAAAATAAAGACTCCATTCAGCTTAGATTTGGTTATCATAAGGAAGTTTAAAAGTTGCTAGAGAGATTTATATTCATGTTGACTTCTCCTTTATCAATCAACATAAATTAAGCAAATCTCTGAAGATGTTACCTACATCCTTTATCAATCGATATAAACTAAGCCAGCAGTCCCCAAAATGGTGATATGGTGCTCACAAACTTCTTCCCTCTCTGTCCCCTTCAAAAATTATTTGTAATTAAAGAACTTGAAAAAACATTAAGGCACCAAGATCTCCTTCCTGTTTCTGAACCTGCTGCTGGTCAGTGGGCAGGAAAGAATTGCTTCCTGGCCCCACCAAATCTTCTTCCATCCCCACAGAAATTTGTTCCCCATTTGTTCTCTCTCTCTATCTCAGCTCCATCAGACAAGGACAATTGTGTTTGCTTACCATCACTTCTCTGCCCTCACGTTTGTCCCTCATTATTTCCTCTTTTGAAAGAGGAAGTAAACAATCTGCACATGACCCATTCAGTGGGCCGTTTTGATTGCGCTGCTTCTCCTGCACACAGCAGGAGATAGGGGCAACACTTCCGTCTTTAAAATAAATTGGACTTAAGAACGTAAGAAGAGCCATGCTGGATCAGATCGAGTGTCCAAATAGTCCAGCACTCTGTTCACACAGTGGCCAACCAGCCGTCAACCAGGGAACAACAAAGCAGGACATGATGCAACAGCACCCTCCCACCCATGTTCCCCAACAACTGATGCACACAGGCTTATTTATTTATTTATTTATTTACCACCCAACAGCTGAAAACTCTCTGGGCGGTTCACAAAAATTAAAAACGTGAAAACAATTCAAAGTATAAAACAAACAACAGCGTAAAAACAGAGAATAAAAGTACAATATAAAAGCACAACTGGGATAAAACTGAGCAGCGATGCAGGGATTAATACAGATTTAAAATACAGATTTAAAACAGCAAAGTTTAAAAAAAACACTAAGATGACAAACTGAAAATACTGAGGAAAGAAGGTCTTCACCTGGCACAGAAAGGAGTATAATGTAGGTGCCGGGCGAACCTCTCTAGGTCAAACATTTGGTGGATAACCGACAAAACTGATTGCCATGTTAAATTTCAATTGGCCTTTACGCTGCCTACAATGTATGCGGAGGTGCCAACTGCCTAAATCACACACAATCATTTTGTAGCTAAATGAACCGGCACAAGACACGGCTTCCAGAAGAAAACTTAATTTCTCTCTGCCTTTTTAAAAATGCCAGCATGCTAAAGACAAATAATCCCAGCTGGCAATAACTGCCCCTTATGTCAAAAAGGATGCATTGCAAACAATTTATCAGGTCTGGTTGAACAATCCACATTGTTTTTTCAGACTTAGGGCAGGGTGAACACCAGGAACCCTTCGCTTTATAATAATGTCAGTTTTTACACTGCTTTCCAGTATAGTCAGATATTACAGCAACACAGGAGGGAAACATACAACAAATGTCCTGAAGGGTGTTTTACAAAGGAAACTGACAAGCCCCACCAGAAAGGCTGCAATTTCTGTAGAACAGGGAAAGCCCACCCATTAGATGCACGCACTGAGCGTATCTACGCTATTTGTCATTGTGCAGGGAATACTGTCTTTTGCAAATGCCTCAAGGTCTTTGGGGAAGGTGGAAATAGCTTATAGTCCTTATCCAAGCTGTTTGTACCCAAAAGCAAAACCCACTCAAATAGTTCAGTGGTCTTTGCTGCGCATTGTACAAAATTGCCCAAAGCAGAGAGAGGCTTTTCTAGTACCTTTTAAATTCAGATCCGCTGAAATAGCTCAAGAATTTAGTTAAGATTCAGTGACGAGGAACGGCAGGCAGCTAAGAGGCCATATGAAAAGGACACTGGGAAGAAAACAAAGCTTCATTGGACTACAGGATCGCGAGGCAGAAGAGCAGCAGGGCAGGTTCACCAAGCACTGCAGTAGGCAAGAAATTCTATGTAGGCTGTAAGAGCCAGTCTGATAAGCACAACCCACCTGATCCAGAGTCCTTTGGAATTGCTCTAAACCTCTGACACCTGCCCTTCTCAAAGGATCCTTTCAGAAAGGTGCTTACCTTTGAGTGTATTCCTTGTTCTAGGGAGCCTTCTCCAACCTGGCATCCTCCAGATGCATTGTAGCACAACTGCCTTCTTCCCTTCATGATGTACTACGTCACGAACTACAACTACAACTGCCTTCATGAAGTCTGTGGGTGACAGTAGGGCACCAGAAGGCTGTTCTAAAGATCGTAGGATGCTAGGTAGGCAACAAACTCTCCACGGATTGCTTGAAAGGCATTTGGGAGCAACACTATTTACAGCCAATGCCCGAAGCACATGATCTCAAATCTCATTCCAGCTCTAGAATTCAGAGATCTTTGTCCACACACATCTAATCCACCACTTGATTCCTCTGCAGTTGATGACTAGCGGCTAAATGTGCAAACTGACTCCACTGAAAAGCATTGCATTTGAGCAGAAGCAAGGAGAATATGAATATTCTGCACTGGCCCATTCATTCACATATGCAGCCCTTCCTTTCTGCATCATCATCATCATCATCATCATCATCATCATCATCATCATCATCTGTTACTTGCCTCTCCCTCTGGATCGAGGCAGGGTACAACACAATTAAAAACACCATAAAGTACATATAATTAAGACATTTAAAACTAATATATTATTAAAAGCAGCACATTATTAAAAGGCATCTTAAAATTCAACTGGGTAGGCCTGCCGGAAGAGATCAGTCTTTATGGCTTTCTTAACTTCTGGAAGACTGTTAAGTTGACGAATCTCTCCCGGCAAGACATTCCACAGTCTGGGAGCAGCAGAAGAGAAAGTCCTCTGGGTAATAGTTGTCAGCCTTGTTTTTATTGGCTGGAGTAAATTCTTCCCAGAGGACGTGAGTGTGCTGGGCGGATTGTATGGGAGAAGGCGATCCCGCAGGTAGCCTGGACCCAAACCATGTAGGGCTTTAAAGGTGATAACCAACACTTTATACTTCACCCGGAAACTAATTGGCAGCCAGTGAAGAGATTTTAAGACGGGTGTGATGTGGTCACCCCTAGGTGCACCAGTGACCAACCTGTGCATCATTATAATAAGATATTTTCCTACCCACAACAATTTCAAATTTGTGCAGGTAACTTTAGAAAGGCTTCCTCTTTGGAGATTATTCCACAAAAAAGGTGGAATAATGTTTATCTTGTTATCCCGAACTATATAAATGATTACCTCGTTGTTCTCAACTATCTGCCAACAATTTATTCCAAAGAATAAAATCGTTAGACCTAACTGATGCTGCTAAGTTATTTCAATGATCTTATATTTTATTTTTGTGCAGGTAAAAAAATGGGAGGGGATGGAGGAAGAAGAGCAGAAGACTTTTATTCAAGGTCTAGTGAGAAGATGATTTCATCTCTACTGACCAGGCTGAGTCCCAGGTGAGATCAAGACAGACCTAAAATTAGATCGAATGGGAAAATGAAACATTTCATGCTACCGTCAGTTTTCTCTTCTGAGGGTTTCTGAAAACATGCCCTTCCTGCACATGGCACTTCTAGCTGGCTGAAAGGATAAGAACTGAAAGACACTAAAGTATTTTTAGAATTAATGCCTAGGCTGTGTGAGAGTGAAGAGATATGAGGAATGAGAAAGGAGCAATTCACTCTCTTACGTCCAAAAGGTTTTGGAGGAACAATGCCTCTTCCTCCAGAACAATCTATTTCTTAACTGCTGACAGTCCCTGACCTCCCAGCTTTTCCAGACAGCAAAGCTTGCCAATTACTTTGACCTGCAAAGACCTTTCATAAAAATACAGTAATTTCAAATCAGTTGTAACTCATTCTGGAATGACAGATCACACAGAGAAAAGCTTATTTGAGTTTGCCTTTGCATGTAATTAGCAGATCAAGGGCAAAGATGTGTTTCTTTGTGACCTTTTAAACCAAATTCTGGGAGGCAGATACTTGGTTAATCCTAATGGAAATGCTCTGCTTCTCATACCATGCTTTAATTTATTAATTTTGCCACACCAAATACCAACGAGGGAAAACCAGATTCTAAGGCTTTCTCAGTGTTAGTCTTAAAGGGATAGTCCTCCATATTTAATCCAAAATTAAGTCCAAATGCTGTATCTACAGATCATGGATGCAGGGCAACCTTCCTGCAAGAGGGAATTTTTTTCCCATCCTCTCCATAAAAGGAAAAAAGGGGGGCTGCTTGATGTGCATTCCAGTGCTGGTGAGGGGGACCCTGCCCACAACGACCTGAAAGAAGTTGATGCTGTGGCTATATTAGATGCTACAAAAGAAGCGTCTTCTCACACCCGCTGATTCTTCTCTCATCCAGCCCAAATGGTGTTCCCAGTCAGGCTCTGAAACCGGAAGTAGCCCTGGTTCTCAGAAAACCGGCTTCTGCACTGCGAATGCAGGGAAGAACTGGCAGGTGCAGAAGGGGCTGCCCCCCTGAGTTCTCCCCTGTAATCTGCCCCTCCTCTCATTTCCCTGTAACCTTGGAAAACATGGTGTTGGGGCTACACTCAAGCACAGTCAGTTTCAGCTCCTGTACAGGTTTCCTCCTTGTGTGCGGAGAAGAACATCCAGAAATTGTACTGGTCCTGCTACCTGGAGAAGGAATCACATTATAGCACACTTTAGGTGTTGGAGAAATGCAATACCACAAGTATTTCCTTGAGGGAAGACATGTGGATTCCTGGCAACAAATGAACAATCGTAGACAAATTTATCTATAAAGGATCAACTGAAAATCAGGTGGATGGCACAGATGCTGTTGTAACTTATTATTAAATTGGAGGGAAGGGAGCTTTGATCTAGCATTGTCTTTGGGAATCAGAAGCAGATAAACTTTACTAAAGCTTAATTTTTTATTTTAAAAAAAGGAGAGAGAAAGAGTGTCTGTTAGCAGAAAATACTGACATTGACTTTTAAGATACAGCTGCATGTGGGAGGGCTAAGGGAAGGCTAAATGTGTCACTTATTGCTGTATCTTTTCTTTAAAAACTAATACAGGGACGGGGATACTTTTCCTCAGGACCACAGCATGCAGTGAGCCAACCACATTTCCAGTGAAAATGAACCCCTTGTCTGGTAGCTGCTATTGGTGCCAGAGTCTGAGACCTTATTAATGCCAATGTGAGTGCACGACCCTTCCAGGGCTAATAGCAACTGTGGAACATCAGGACCACTTCAGGGAGGAAAGGGTTAAACCCCTCCCTATACACCATGGCCCTGATGTCTGCCCCCCCACAGCTCTGTTATTTGTAGATTTTGTTTTTGTTTTTTAAAGACACAGCAACATGACATATTTAGTACCAAGTCTAATTTGCCCCTAATTCACACAACCAATCTAATGCTGTATTTTGAAACCATTTTAAAGATCACCATCATCTCCCTGTGTCATTTATTAGATGAAGAAATCCACCAGCCATCCAGAACACTGGGATGCCCAGCCACTGTGTGGACAGAGTGCTGGACTAGATGGACCCTTGGTCTGGTTCCTCTCTATTTGGCCCTGGTTAGGCTTCATCTAGAGTATTGCGTCCAGTTCTGGGCTCCACAATTCAAGAAGGATGCAGACAAGCTGGAGCGTGTTCAGAGGAGGGCAACCAGGATGATCAGGGGTCTGGAAACAAAGCCCTATGAAGAGAGACTGAAAGAACTGGGCATGTTTAGCCTGGAGAAGAGAAGATAGAGGGGAGACATGATAGCACTCTTCAAATACTTAAAAGGCTGTCACACAGAGGAGGGCCAGGATCTCTTCTCAATCCTTCAAGAGTGCAGGACGCAGAATAACGGGCTCAAGTGAAAGGAAGCCAGATTCCAGCTGGACATCAGGAAAAACTTCCTGACTGTTAGAGCAGTACGACAATAGAATCAGTTCCCTAGGGAGGTTGTGGGCTCTCCCACACTAGAGGCCTTCAAGAGGCAGCAGGACAACCATCTTTCAGGGATGCTTTAGGGTGGATTCCTGCATTGAGCAGGGGGTTGGACTCGATGGCCTCGTAGGCCCCTTCCAACTCTGCTATTCTATGATTCTATTTTCCAGCATCAGGGCACTTCTTATGTTCTTATTGCTTCTGTGCTATGGGCTGTCTTGAGTCCCTTCTGAGAAAAATGGCAGGGTATACATTTTAAACATAAGTAGATAACAATTATTTTTTCACTTACATGAGACGTCAGGTAGACTAATGATCTCGGCATGTGATGAACCTGTGCCACAGATCAATTCAAGCAGAGGTTTTCACTGCCTTTTAGTTGGGCTGAACAAATAGTATGAATATTTTCATCAAGGTTAAAAGAATCATGCCTAAAAGGAAGGACACGAAGCATATCAGTATCCCACCGAATAAAAGGCCAATTCCTGGATCCTATATGCCAATCCTATGAAGATGTTTCGTCTGTGTAGCAATGCATACATGGATGAGGGAGGGGAGGAGTCAAAATCATGTCTACTGAGCCTCTGGCCACCCTCTGGCTTCCACATTCGAAGTATGTTCTGATAGCATAGGCTGAAAACCCAGAGGGTACAGATCGTACAAACAGCACTTCCACACATATAGGGTTTCTGTGAAGAAGTTACAATCAATGCATGGAAGTCAGGAATGGAACCAGCAAGCGCAATCCCAATCTTCCCTTTGCACATTCAGCTGTATACAGATGAAGTGTCTGCACAGGGCTACTCTAGCATGAGCTAAGGAAGTAAAACTTGGGCAGGAATAAGCTGATGAAGGAAGGGGCTAGGCTATGCAAAAGGGCCTGTTTTGGCCTTCCCTGGCTCCATTTAAATGCTATGGGACCATGTAAACATTACTCCGCTTGGCGAGAAAAAAGTAAAGCAAAACATTGAACTAGGAATAGAATCCTCTTCACCCAGGCCTGGCACTGGGTGGACTAGTCTAAGAGGTGAAGCTTTGTATGTTTCTGTGTGCAAAAGTGTACTGCATTCCCCCCTCCATGTGGAACTCTACAACCCACAGGGAATCCTCTCTCAAGTAGTCTATGCGCCCAATTTACCCAGAGGTGGCTACACAGTGGTGCTGCATTGGTTATACAGCACAGCACCCAACTTGCAGCCACCATGAGACTTTCCCCTGAAACTGGGCCTTTAAAAAATCGTGGACTAATCGCAACTTTTTCCTTTCCTCTGAGGTCGCCACAATATTTCCTCCATCTGTCTGTGGTGACCTTGCTTTAGATTGGCAATGGGGGCATTCCGGAGGGGGGATTGAGGCCTGCAGTAGGTTGCTTGGAGCATGGGAAGGAAGACCAAGAGGACGTGCTCCATGAGCCCAGCGGCTTCCGGAAAGCCTGGCTCCCTCCTGCCTTGGGAATTCACTGTTCCCACCCCGCAGCTGTGATGCCACAGGGTTTTAAGGAACATGCGACCAAAGCACCACCATAAAGATACCCCCACCCCCGGATTTGTTATACTGAATCAGTTACCTAGGGAGGTTGTGGGCTCTCCCACACTAGAGGCCTTCAAGAGGCAGCCGGACAACCATCTGTCAGGGATGTTTTAGGGTGGATTCCTGCATTGAGCAGGGGGTTGGACTCGATGGCCTTGCTATTCTATGATTCTATAGGCATTTTGCTGATAGTTTCATTAAAAAGAACTGAGGACACAGAGAAGGATCTCTTCTTTCCTGTCCCCCCTTACCCCCATGCTCAGAGTTTGTTGAAAATTACCGTGATAATTTGCTCTTGCTCTGACCATACTCCTGTTTTTAATGGATGGGGGAAATTCCCAATGAATTTAATATCAAGCTTGGTGCCAAAAATCCAGGCTTAATTCTTATATGGATCAGTCTAGATGTTTGTTGTTTGTGCGCCTTACCTTATCCCCTCCCCTTGTTGGATGGGGAGGGAAGCATTGCATTTCTAGACAAAAAGGTGCACATACAGGTGAAAGGAGCTGAATCCCCCCCCCCCAGGTCCTCCCTATGCTTATTAGCCTTTGGCACTTTGCTCCCGGCCTGGCTAATGATTACGTTATTCTACTGCCCATTAGCTGAATATACAATACTGAAAGTGGGGTGGGGTGGGGGAAAAGTGCCTGAAGCAACAGAGCAGTGCGAGGGAAGGAGGGAGCATCTGCGTCCCCTCATTGCATCTCCCTGGGGTTGCTACTAGAGGATCAAAGGCTTAGCTCAGGAGAGCTGTGTGCAGGATGCCTGTCCGATTTCTCTCCGCAGTCATAGCCATGACCTCTGGGAGCAGGTGAGCCTCTCTCCTCCTGCTTCACAACTCTACCTGTCAGCCATCTGTAGAGAGATGACAACACATTGGTATGGATTACTGGAGCTATTTGTAGCAGAAATAAAACTGCATATGGCACCAAAACAAAAGGAGGGGTGTGGGGGGGGGGGGAAATCCCTCTTGGGATGTGGCAATTCCTCAACTCTCCAAAACTCAGACAAAACATAACCTTGAAATGAAAAAGAAAGGGGGCAGAGAACCATATGTCAAGAAGAAAGAAAAATGATGCCTGCTTAGACAGCTTCAGAGTCTGCGTTTACTTTGTGGCTCATATTTATTGCACTAACAGTGCTGACATGGCACCATTTTCCGGACGCGTCTCTGTATTTCAATTTAGGGATCCCGACATTCACAGGGTTTGTAATTACACTATAAAGACATTGATGAATGTGGCTATAGACCAAGATGCATTTTATAGCCTTTCAAAGGGAAAAAGTAATAATTTTTGGTGTGTGTATATCTATTTTAAATAATATCTGGTCTCGGCCATTTTTAAAGGTCTACAACTCGATCCAGAGCCTTCCTGCTTGCATTTTTTTTTAAAAAAAGAAACAGTATTTAATTTAGCCTGCTCTGACAGGCTGTTGATACGACTCATATAAATTAAAGATTGCATGTAAGATCCCTGGTTAATTAATGACAGTTTACTCCTGCTTCCTGCTATAGAACTGCACAGTCAAAAGGAGGGCACAGTCTTGCCCTTTGACCACTCAGGGTGTGCAGCGGAAGGCTACAGATGCAGTGACTGGGGAAACAGGGCGCCTAGGTTGTGGGAATGGGGGACAGGGGGAAGTAGAGAGAACTGAAGGACATGCAACAGAGAGCAACGGATCAGAGCTGTTGTTCTCTGTTGCATGCTGTGCTTCATTTACTGCTCAGTAATGATGGCCACACACAGCTCACCTTGGGAGAAAGCGTCCTACTCCTCCCCATGAAGCAGCCAAGACCCCACATGCAAATTTCACTCCTGCTCTTGGGCATTCATAGCTGGGGGGCTGGATGCCCCAATGGGAAGACAGAAGGTCAGAAGACTTGAGGCTATCCTAAGTGATGGAGGGAGGGGTGCCACAAGTGATGGATCATGGCAGCAGTTCAATTTCAGCCACAGAACAATGGTGAACATTCTGACTTCTCTGGATCTTTATTACTGTCTGGATGAAGGCATCCCAGTTTCCTTGTTTTTCTTCCAGAAAACTAAGCCTGAGTCATATAAAAAGTAATGAAAGGTATAAAGAGCAATAGCTGTCTTGGACAAAATTCTATTAGCAAGAGTAACTACATTTTCAAGTTCAAAAATTCTCTTGATCAGATATGGTGACAGTCCACTGAAGTCTCTAAAGCAGGGGCAGCCAACCTTTTGGGCCTAGGAAATTTTGAGAAACCATCCTGGGTACAAACATAAAATGGCTGCCATGGGTGGGCATGGATAGTCATGTAGGACAAGTAACCTGCCCAGAGGGAGACATGGGAAATTAGGATAGCAGCAGCTAGAGGCTCCTACTTTGCTTTGAAGCAATCCCATATGTCAGTAAGAAAATATAAAAACTGGGAGGAGTACAGTGTCTTGATGGGCATCAAGGAAGGTGTCTGGGGACACCATGGCCTTAGCAAGACCAAAGATTTATCCTGGGATCGTCCCTGCCTACTCTCGGGATATCCTGTGTGTCATTTACATGAACAGGGATGACCCCGGGACAATCCCAGGATAAACCTTAGGTCTAGCTAAGGCCCATGTTGCCTACTCCTGCTCTACGAAGTGTTGTCTGTTCACTTAGTTGTTCTTAGTCACTGTGAAAGAGTCTCAAGGGCAATTACTTGGTTGGGAAGTGGGGGGAGATACCACCTTGTATAAAAAATGACAAAAATGTACAGTAGGGTACAGGCCACAGCCTGGAAATAGAATGCCTGCTCTGCTTGCAAGCTGAAGGTCCCAGTTTCATTTCTTGCACAAGAAAAAAAGAGTCTCAGGTAGCAGAGCTGGGAAAGACCCCTGCTACCTCTGACCCTGGAAGGCGCGTGCCAGTCAGTGCACCTTCTCCCTTATCAACCTGCTTGGTCACTGAGGTCATCTGCATGGACCTATGGCCTTCAATGTGGTGGCTCCTTTTTGGTGGAACTCCCTGCCTCTGGAGGTCAGGAAGGCATCAACATTGTGTTGTTTTCAGTGCCTGCTGCAGACATCTTTATTCCAAGAAGCATTCCTGGATTGGCCAGCTACAACTTTTATTGGTATTCTGTTTTTAAAAAAATAAATTTTGCTCACCATTCTGAAATTTGTTTAGTTGTGAAGCACTATATAAATGTTGCAAAATAAATATATAAATGAGCTAGTGGTGTGGCACAGCATGAGGCAGTTAATTCATCCCATATTTTCTAGGTTTTCGAGATACTAGGGATGGGAGAGAAATTTGTTCCATTTGCATTTCAATGAGAATTTAATTTTGCCCTTTCAAACCAATAGATGATCTAAGAATCCTTCAAAATTCACACTTCTCTGAATTTGCAATGGAATTCTTCAATCAAAAATATGTACAAAATAAGTATGTTAGGGAACAGTGCACACATAAATGTGAATATTAGTTGGAAATATGTTAATTTGGAAAACTGCTTTAAAATGTGCATATTGGGCAAAATTGCATCTATTAGGAGAAATATGCACACACACAAAAAGAAGTATTTTCATGTGAACCATAAAAAATGTATCAAAGTTCAATATGAACTAAATTTAGGCTTAGAAAAATTCTCAAAGTTGGGGTGAACCAAATTTAAGATGGTAAATAGGAAAAAATGAGAAAAAAGACAGATTTGTCCATCTCTAAATGATACATGTGGTTTTCCATGTAGTTTTCCACAGTCCGTTACCATTGCACAGAGATATACCGAATGAAATAAGCTTCACTCTTTGAAAATGTTCATATAACTGCTATCTCTTACTTGCTGAAGGGTTGACACTGCAATGCTAGCTGTCCTCATCAAGCAGAACATTTCCCATCAGGGTACAAATGGTTCAACCACCAGGAAGTTCTCCTACACGAATCACACTGAAGTCAATGAGAGCTGCACAAAAGCATAACTTGTGCCCATAGTCCAATATCTTTACGGACTCTGAATGTATGGAGTACTGGATATTTTTGTTTAACCTAATTGTAGTTACCAGAGAGACAGGCCTCACCTCCACATGTTCACCGTACTTAACAGAAATCGAAATGTCACACGGAAGGTTATGCGCTGAATGCATTAGAAGCTAATCTCAAAGGCCTTTGGCCCAAAGCATACCTGCCTAAAAGCTTTCTTAGCTGCCTGGGTCCATTAAAAAAATGCTAAGAACAACAAAAATCTAAGCCACTTTATCTTAATAGAAAAATTAAGTGATCTTTTGCTAGGTCAACTATGAGCAGCAAAGAATAGCCTGATTTTACCTAGAAGCAATTAGGAACACCAGACTTTACTCAAGAGGATTTAAGGCTTCCTTTGTGTGCCACCATTGCTTATAGCATATTTAAAGAATTAGTTAAGAAACAAGAAGCTGGTACATGGTGATATTTCTTCCATCTCTGAATACCCCTTCCAAATACAACCAACTGATGTTGGTTAAATACTCATTAACCTGCCATTAAAAGAATTGACTGTACCAATATGGTATCAGCATCAAATGTGCCCAAGAAAGCCATACAAATAAAATACAGGGTGGCAATTATTAAGCATGGCGCCACTTGCAATTTTGAAAATATCATGCCTTTATTGAGAAGGGAAATATAACAACTGATAACTTCTCCACCAGTGTGCTACTGGGCCAGCTAAGAAAAACCAGATTAAGCTGGCATGTTGTGTCAACTTTTGTACTTCATATTGTGGAGTGTTGTTGACCTCATTGGCATATGCACAACTACATTGTTTCATAGTGCTGCCCCAGGCAGCCCGCCTGCTTACGCTGCACCTCCAGGTGGCTGATGTAAGCCCATGCGAAGAAGCAAGAAGTCCATGGGGAAAGTGCCATGTCAGGGTCCTGATCCTGTCAGGAGGCAGTGCTCTCTGGCCCCAGTGCCAGTGACTGGATGTGTTGCATGCAAACACTTGCAACTGCCATTGGGCTGCAGTGACCCCGAAAGCCCAACTAATAAAAAGCCCAGTTTTGCACAAAATGTGGGTAGGGGAACCAGTTTTGCTGGATCACAAAGAAGGTTTGAAGTGGAATGTTTTGAAAATTCAGGTTTGTAAAAGTAGGGTGACCATATGGAAAAGAGGACAGGGCTTCAGTATCTTTAACAGTTGTATTGAAAAGGAGATTTCAGCAGGTGTCATTTGTATATATGGAGAACCTGGTGAAATTTGCTCTTCATCACAACAGTGAAAGCTGCAGGAGCCCTGCCCTCTTTTAAATCTGGTCACTCTAGTATAGTTTCTGCACCTTTAACTGTTGTGATGAAGAGGGAATTTCACCAGGTTCTCCATATATACAAATGACACCTGCTGAAATTCCCTTTTCTATGCAACTGTTAAAGATACAGGAGCCCTGTCCTCCTTTCCATATGGTCACCCTAGTAATAGAGTTTTGAAGACCTGTCAGGTATTATTGTTCTCTAATACTGATGTTAAAGAAAATGAGAGATTTGTCTATTATAAAAAATAGACAAAATATTGCTTTTTCACCCTCTACCCCACTTTCTCACATGGAAAGAAAAAGTGTTTCTGTGCTATGCAGAGCCAGCTCAAGGCATTTTGCGGCCTCAGGTGGGGCAGCAAACAGCACTTCTCCCCAAATCATGAAGCATAATACCCATGGCCAGCCATGTGATTTTGGCACCTGAGGCAGAAAATCTCACAAGCACACCTTCCCCACCCTGGAAGAAAAAGTACAATAATAATGAATAAAATAACTTAACAATCATGACATCCAAAATCATCTACCTGAGGCAGCCATCTCACCCTGCCTAATAGTAGGGTTAGCTAAGCACCTGTAGACATGATGAGTAACTAATAAGTTTAGGTCACCATTCTGTGCATGTTTAGACAGAAAAAAGTTCAGGCACATATAAACTTGCGCCCTTAAGCGCCATTTTGCTGGGTCACTTGAACCACTAGCAACTTAAATGCATGGGTTTTTTTTAGATTTCTCAGTCATTCCAACAGAGATAGAAATGACTCCCAAAGCCGTATGATTACATAATACTTTTCCCACTAAGTTAATATCCAAAAACAGGAGTAAAGGTTTTCTCAGGTAAGTAGAAAAACGTGCCCACTTGTCTTTCTCCAAATAAAATGCAGAAGATCTTACCAAAGCTCTGTTCTCCTGCTGTTTCTTTCAGTAAATTAAGATCCACATAGCATTTCACAGCTCAGAATGCTTGACAAGCACCTGAATGTGGAGTTATGGAAGACTGACACAAACATTTTATAATTATAGTTCAGTGCTGTCAAGGTGTGACTGACCCCACCAGTCAATGGAGGATTAAACATTAGGTTATATGCCACACTGATTTAAGACTTTATAAATCCAAGGGAGGGGGAGAGATTTTTAGCTTTACTTAAGTAACAGGCTTACAATCAAAACTTTGCTATTTTCCAAAGGAAAAAACCCCAGCTAGCTGTTTTAAATAAGCCTTCCCCAACCTGGTGCCCTCCAGATGTGAACCACCCGGGGAGCTTCGGCTATGGGGCGGTATAAAAATGCAATAAATAAATAAATAAATGTGTTGGACTGCAACTCCCATAATTCTCAACCAGCACGGCCATTGGTGGCTGGGGGTGGTCCAGCACATCTGGGGAGTGCCAGATTGGCGGAAGCTGCATTAGACAAGGCCCAAACAAAGACAATACAATTTTATTAGGCTAAAACAAATGTCTGTGTGGTGTGTGACCTGTGGAATTGCACAGAAACCTCTCTCAGGCTGGATGTCGAACAAGCCCAAACAAAAACAGAGGGAGGGAAATATGTTTCTAAGGGTATGGAGTTAAGCTTTGTCTGTAGTTTTCTTTCACCTTATGGTGGCTACAGAAAAAGTCTTCTACGGACTAATTAGGCAGGTTAGACCTTGAGTAGTCAGAAAGTGTTTTGCAGTGTTTGTTTATTTAAAACCAGAAAATCCAAACAACGTTTTAAAGAACATGCACCAATGAGCAGCAGACACTTTCTGTCTTCTTCCAGGAAAGATGTACAGACCAATCATTCTTCCTGTCCCCTTGCAGATGTGATATGCATACCGAAGGCTGCTGACATTTGCCCATATTGAGATGTCAGAATAGAGCACTAAAACTGAGGCATGTGAGCTACTTGTCTTCGCAAGATTATGGTGGTGTGTTTTTATTCCCTCTTCCCTAAGAAGCTACTGACCTTAAAATACAGTGAAGAAATAAACCTCCACCAAGTGTTTGTACGTGATGAAACCTATTGCACAATTGTTGTGGTTTTAATAAGAACGAGGCAATTGCAATTTGAGTATAAAGGAGATACAATCACATCTGCTGCTGTGAGAAATGGATGACTTATGTCCCAGCACATGTTGCATGCTCCTCTGCTGTTTAAAACATCATTGAGCAACATTTGTTGGGAAGCAATATCTGGGAGAATTAACATCAGACAGATACATAGGAAAAGCGAAGAAGAATTTCGATCACATTACCCTGCAGAGACTTGTTGATGGGCAGGGATCTAAAATGTTGCTCTAGTGAGCCTTCAAAGCTCACAGGGAAAATATTTTAAGCCAACAGAAATGTAGCTAATGCAGGATATTAAGAGTCAAAGAGCTTAGCAAATGGTGAGAGTTTCAGTCTTGAGACAAAAGGAAGAAATATTTAAACAATAGGTGAGATAACTCTTCAACAGGGTTTGGGCCTGCTGAAAGTCCCCAAGCAAGGAACCCCAAAGGACATTAAGCCTCCCCCATGCTTTTACAGAGGTGCTGAGCTTTCCCCCTCCCTTTGCGGCAAAGCACCAAAACAAGTGGAGTGTTGCATCATTCACAGGTGGGAGTAGGTTGAATGGCGGGGGTGGGGAGAGACACACCATTAAGGCATAATGGTTCTTCTAGCATAACTGTTTTCCATAGATGGGAAACCTGAGAGCCATGCAATAAAAGAAGTAAAAATGCACAGGAAACAGGCAATTGATAGGTTTAACACTTGATAACCACAAGTGGGACATCCAACAAAATGTCACAGAGGCCTTAGCTAGACCTAAGGTTTATCCCGGGGTCATCCCGGGGTCATCCCTGCCTGCTCCCAGGATCCCGTGTGTCATTTAGATGCACAGGCATGACCCCGGGATAAACCTTAGGTCTAGCTAAGGCCAGAGTATCCCCTCTTCTAAATACAGGGTTCCTAAATCCAGGGTTCCAGCCAGCCCTTCCCTCCAAACAGAGCACTTCAATTCTCCCCTGTCCAATTATTCATTTTTTATTCAACTGTCACTCTGTCTTATTTATTTATTTGTTACATTTATATGCCGCCCCATAGCCGAAGCTCTCTGGGTGGTTTACAAAAGTTAAAAACAGTGAACATTAAAAGTATACAAAACTTAAAAACATAAAAACAACAGTATAAAAACAACAGTATCCATTTAAAAACAACAGTTCTGGGGGTCCGTTAAAAAGCAAACTTAAATGGTATTAAATGCCTCGGAGAAGAGAAAAGTCTTGACCTAGAGCCTAAAAGATAACAGTGTTGGTGCCAGGCGAGCCTCATCGGGGAGAGCCACATGTCCCCCACCTCTGCTCTATATTCTGGGACTACTGGCTCTGTCTAGTCCTTACTGGCGTGTTTTAGAAGGGGGAGATTTGTACCTTCATATTTTTAAAAATTATTATTATTATTTTGTACATTAAATAAAAACTAGTAAACCTATGTCTGGGCAATACCATTCCACACCTGAATGGGAGCTCTCAGGATTGAATTGCTCCTCAGGGCAATCAATCAAACAAAACAAAACAAAAACCAGCCATACAGAAAGCTATGTACCAGGAGGAAATGTTCTACCTGAGCCTTTTCCCTGAAAACTAGTTTTCTGTGTAGACGTTTCAATTATGTGAGTTGCCACCTGAATTGGTACAGCCCAGACATGGTTTTAGCCACCTCAATGTGTATTAGACCTAAGTGAAGTCTTTCATTCCCCCTTCATAATTTAGATTTCACCATGTACGGAATTACTACAGTACAAATAATGGTTTAATAATAGAATTTATGTTGCAAGTGCTGCATTGGTGGGATCTCTTTCTACAACCCAGGATGGTGTTATTGAAACTATGATGAGATTGGATTTAACAAAGGCACAACAATCCCAATGCTACCGGTATTTGTATTAACCTGGGGGATTCCAGTATCTAGCAAGAAATCTAGCATTTGCTGGAGGAGGCAGCCATCATCTTCTTCAAAACACCTCCTAAAACATTTAAATTAAGCAATCAATTTTTTTTTCATTTAAAAAAAAATGAAAGGAGGCACATCGTACTTCATCCCGATCAATATTGTTTTGCCCCATTTCCGGATGTCAATTGTTTCAGCACCCTGGTTAGCTCCTAGGTTCAGCTTCCCCAGCTGGCAGGAGGTTCAGCTTGTAGACTTAAACAAGCACTTCGTCTTGGGCCTCCTCTTCAGCAAGTTCTTTCTTCTGGAAAAACCACACATTGCATGCAAATACATGTAAAGGAAAAAGAGAACAGCAGCTGAAGGGGGGGGGCTTTGGTGAGCAGAGGAATGGCAGGGACCATGCTTTCCCTGCTCTCTGTTCTCCAATTCCAAAACCCCACACCAGTTTCCCCCCTCCTGGGGTACCAAATGTGTTGCATCAGGCACTCTGCTGGGGGGTGTGTGTGGAGCAGCTGGGGATGAGGTCATTTAGACTGGAAGGATCTCCAAGAGGGAAAAGGTTTGGCAACCACCAGAGTCCACTCCCCCAAAGCTGCATGTACTGTGTATTTTGCCTCTTTGAAAGTGGAGGGATGGTCGGTTGACCTGATGTAGAGCATAACCAATCCAGGATTGCACTTTTTAGGCTCCCCAAATTAATTTCTTGGGTGCATTTAAGACCAGACAATCAGCTGTGTCCCTTCATAGTAGCTTGCCAGCCGAGAATGTGTAACTTCCTGAAAATTGGGCAGAGGGGCAAATTGAAGGATCTGTATTTATGTTAGAATAAGGATTGATTGCTATAAATCTTCTTAACCAAATGTGTCCTGGTCTTCCAGATTAGTTTACTCTATCAGTCTGAAGAAATGCATGCCAGTTCAAATAGGAGATAAATTGTTCTGTCAGCCTGGAGGGAACTGGGTCTGGAGCCAACATACCTAGCTTGATCAGCTGGCTGTTTGATAGCATTAGCAACTAAGACTTTCAGCTTCTCCTTTACAAGCTCTTCCTGTTCAGCCCTGTCCATGACCGCCTTCATGGGGCACTCATGAACGCTGTGATAAATACTTAAAGAAATCTTTTGCTCTCTAGAACATTATAGAAGCATCATTTAGTCTTACAGAGGATTCTATGCTTTAAGCACAGGACACTATTTGGACATCTTGACTTTCTAAATTAGTCTACAAATACTTGACTTTTACCTACCTCTTTGGTAAGTGTGATAATTGCTGCAGAAAAGGCCAAAACATTTATGGTCAATCAAAGGATGAGAGAAGGAATATGGGGCCCTTTCATCTGAGTAAAATGTAAAGCATTATGCAGCAAGGCAGAAGCTATTAACCAGATCAATATTTCTCCTAGTACCTTAATAAATCATTATATCAAACAGCAGTTGCAGGATGAAGAAAACCTTATTCTACCAAGGAGGATACTTCCCCATCAGCAAATAAAACAGCATTTAAATTACAAAGACCTAATTGGTGCACAAAGGGAAATTCCAAGCACAAAATACATGTTAAACATGTTAGCATTTTTTATCGTTGGCAAAGGAAGGGAGAAAAATGGGAACACCGAGATCAACAGCTCTGCTCAGCAGCACGACACATTCCCAATTAACAAGCCAGTGAATATGCAAGAAGTTGTGTCAATGAAGCTGGCAGATGACATCCTGTGTGGCACAGATAATATCATAGATGGTAGACCCTAGGAGTGCTTTGGAAAGACAATGGCACTCTGTGGCAACTGAACTTCCATACTGAACATAAACAGTTGAATGCTAGTCACACTGCCTCCTCTTTGTTCCTACACAATCGCAGATGCTTTCAAAACACAAGAAAAACACCCTTTTAATGCACATAAATGTGTTGAATCGCAGGGCATTGCACAAAGCATTTTAATGGGTAACAGAAAAACAATGTTTTGCTCCAATTCAAACTATGTTTAATCGGTATGTGTTAGCATCTTTTTCAAGAGCAATTCCTCAAATAACATCAGGTTAAATTTCCATGCATGGCCCTGACCTCTGAATTAGTGAGAGATTATCTTGCAAATAGGACCCAAAGTGTTTGGGTAACGGTGGCTGTGTCCTGCTAAGCAAGGAAAAATAGAAACAGATTCAGGCTTCTTTCATTTGCCACCACTAGCAGGTCTTTGTTTCAAAGGGTTCAAGTCTGGAATGGGAAATTTATAAATGCAGATAATTGGTTTGGAAGCAAATAATTTGAAGTCTTAGAGACTGGTGAATAAAAAGCCTTTTATAAGACTATATTTTCATAAACCACAGATGAGATAGTAAGCCTGTTCTTAGGCTGTGAATTCAGGTGGCCACTCATGTGACTGAATTATTATCCATACCCCAAAGCACACAAATCCTGAGTGTGTCAGAGAGAAAGCTAAGCTAGAACTTTTTTCTCTGATATACTGGTTTAATGTGTCCAAACAGTCTTTATTTATTTATTGCGTGGAGGAGCATTTAGTCATGTAAGCCCCCACCTTTATGGTGAATTGGTACAGCTCACATCTTCTCTGCTATTTGGGATAAATAACCCTATTCCTGAATGAGGAAAAGATGAGATATAAGTAAGGGGCAATTCAGATTTGGAACCTCCTTTCATTTCCCTCAGCATTCTGACCTTGGGCTGAGGGAAAAGGGAAGTTACTGCTTGAGGGGAACTGCTGTTCAACATTTGGGTGAGAGGTCTGATGAGATGGGGGTAGAGGTATAAGGAGAGTGAGAATTTTGCTGCCGAAAATAAGATTGTGGGGAGGGGTCCTTTATGTAATTGTGGCTATATAGGCTCTGATTTTAGGTTTTCCAAATTTATAGAACACTATTTTTTTGTAGAGATGTTGGACAATTGTGGGGGAAAGACAGTATCTTCACGATAAACCAGCTTGTTTTCATAAAGATGGGATAAAAAGAAGACAAAGATCGAAATGAATACCTATATCTTTCCTTTACAGAAAGAACTAAATTATGACAGATCCTGATTTCACTGGGAGTTCCAAACCTGACAGACAGACTCATCTTCTTTAAGTTAAGGCTTTGGCTCCCACATCATTAAAGACAGCACCAGGGGCAGCGTAATAGATGGATCCTGGGAATACCTTTGAATCCTCTTATGCCACTCAACCTCAACACTTTTAATAGTAATTAATTTTTGTTGCTATGGTATTATTAAGTGGAAGTCTGAGAACACAGGAGAATTTTTCCCAAATTCGAAATCAACCTGTAAGTGAATGATTTTTACACTAATTTATTTTATGTTATTGCAGGTAAAGCATAATGAATCATTGTTAACAAACTTTCAGAGAGGAATATAATATAAGCTTGAATATTGAAGTAATTTCAAAGGCTGACAGAGATTAAAGGGGCATCATCAAATGTGTTTTGGGTAAATGTGTGTTATAAGTTTGGGGTGTTTTTTGTTTTTAAAGACAACTCTTTCAAGATTTCTAATACAATGAACATAGCACGCTCCACATGTAGGGCTAAACAAATAGTGATGAACTCATTGAAACAAAGGAATTTTCACTTGCTTTATGGACAAAGAGACTCGGATTGTAAAGGGATTCCTTGCTTAAAGTCAGTGTACAAAAGCCAGAGGTAAAAATTGCATTCTTCTGCCAAGTTTCGGCAAGTGTCACTCACTGAGGCTTTCCAAGTACTTATGGAGAATCAGACTGTAACCTGCAAATTGGATCGATGCCTCTCTTGGCTGATAAGGCCCAAGAATGTGTGGTCTGTTCATGGAAAGATTTCCAGTGAGCAAAGTGACAGTTCATCCTAAGTGAATAATTGCCAGGATCTTGCTCGAGAAACTCTTACAAAATCAATCCTTTTGCAGGGGCTCTGGCCTCTTGACAAGGGGTTCTGTGGCTGGCCATAATTAATGATAATTTCTGCAGCTTTTCCCAATGTACAGAGAGATTAACACTCTTGGCTTTTTATACCTCTGAAATAATGCTACGTAGTAGGTTAAGATGGGAAATAGCAATTTGCCCAAGACCACCGGTGAGTTTCTGGTTGACCAAGACTTTCAACCTCATTTCCCCTGTCAGAAACCAGTATCCGTGGCATTAAAATTGTCCCCTGAAAGGTACTTTCCCACCTTAGTACAGGCCTTCCACAAGCTGCCATGTGCTGTGGAAGCCAGATTACCAACTACAGGCCTGGTGTAATATTCTATTTTTCCATCCACAAGTGTGGGTGGGAAGCATTTCCAATATGTTTCCCCCTCCTTTAAACTACAGCCAACAATTCCCCCTGAACTCACATCAGTTTATTGAATTCTACGACTTCTATGGTTTCTGTCTTCAGAGATATGGAGATGTAATCCTCACGCACACTGAATCTCAATTTAACACATGCATACTGAATGCAATTCAGAGGATCTCTACATTACCACATCAGAATAGCAGATAGCATCAGGGTCCCCAACACGGCACTTGTGGGCACCTCTACTAAGCTCTCCACTCAGTGCCCCCTTCAAAAATTTATTTGTACCTTGAGCAGGATAAAGATGCTGTTGTCTGTAGCTTATAGTTGAGTCTTTAGGGTTTGGGGTTTTAATACATCCCCTACATTTGATACTTCTAGTCCACATACATAACGCAATAAAGGCAATGGTGATCTGAGTGGGATTTCTGCCCTTTTCTTTCTGAGCCCACTTTCTTACCAGGCAATGCCTCTTTATTCCAATTCATACTGCACCAAAGAGGTGGGTGCAAAGAGTTTCTACATCCGTGCATAATCCTGTACCTCATTCCTAAGTGAGCTAATGCAGGAGCTGTTTTACATATATGTGACCATCAACAAGTGCATGAAGTGGCCATTTCTGTGTCAGAATTTGGCACCATTTGGGGGGGGGTGTTATCTACAATGCCCATTCTTAATCATTTTGGGGCCAAGTGCAGAAGACAACAAAAAGGCACAATCTCCTACGTGAATAGTCCTCTGGAAACTCATGCATGAGAAGCAGTTATGTACACAACTGAAAAGGATGAAACGAATTGCCTCCTCAATTTACATTCTCTTTGAAATGCCTATAGCACACATCTTAAGAGTGCCTTTTCAAACATAACCTCTCAAAAGAAGTAAACATTTATTTCTAGCCATGGCACTTAACAGGCTTTTAGTTCAATGAGACCCAAAAATAAGCTTGTGAGTAGCCTGATTGGCCCTTCCAACATCACTACATTTCCCCACCCTTGAAGGAAAGGAAAGAATGACAAGAATAAACAAATGCCTCAGCTTTGCGTGAATCGCTTGACCCTGTCCATTCAAGCCTGCCTTTGTCCATGCTCTGGACACTTGTATGTCACTTTGCCCTGCCATTTTGTTTTGGATTTCTTCTTTTTTCATGTAAATCAGCTACAGGAGTTTGCAATCTTGAGCAGAGGGGAAGGATGGTCTAATGCTTCCCCTTAGGTTGCTTATTTGACCTCTCCACTCGTCTCTCCACTGAAGTGATTTTATAGGGCCCTGTAATTTTTCCCCAGTTGAAGCAATTAGTAGAAGAGATTGAGCAGACAAAGGAAGGGAAAGGGTTAAGCAGCCCCTTCTCCTGAACCCTTTTCTATTCCAAGGCTATTTTGGGGGTTCATGGAGGAGGAGGAGGAGACTCTCAATGGTTCCAATATAATTGATCACTGAAACCTCCAGGTTCAAAGGCAAGCTGCCCCCCACTGCCAGCTGCTAGAAGGCAAACAGCACTGGAGAGTGGCATTCATGCCACTTTGTGACCTCCCCGGAAGTAACTGTCTGGCCACAGTGGCAAACAGGATGCTGGATTAGATGGACCTTTGGTCTGTTCCACCAGAGTTCTTCTCGTGTTCTTTTAAAAGAATCAGGGGACAGAATTACACATGTGCAACATTTGGCCTTAGGCGGAAAAAAAGAGAGCAAAGTTTCATTGCTTTTGATGCAGCCCTGGCTGTAGTCACTCCTGTGGCAGCAATGATACATTAAGATTGCTTCAAACCACTGTGGGTTAATGTTCAAGTCCTCTTGGAATCTACACGCCTGCAGTTGCAAAAGATAATTATCTGGGTATCCCTGGGGCATTTTTTTTCCAGTTTACATGTACAATCAGTTCATGCCTCAGGGACAAGAAAATGTTACGCCATCCCCATCACAGATACTACTGAGTCATTCCATTACTTCTGCATCTAAACACCACATCTGTTTATTCTCTTTAAAAGAGGCACAAAAGGGAACGGAACAGTTTCTCCATGGCAGTTTAAAAAAAAAAAGGCACTGAAGAACAAAACAACTTGGGCAGTATTAGTTGCTACATCACTTGTTTGAAAGGCTCACTGCCTGGGTCAAGGAACGTTCGCTCGCTGCTCAGAAATAAACCACACTGGCTTGCATGCTAATGGCTGCAAGTGACAAGGACTCATCGAATGTCACGGTTTTGCCTACTGCATGCTGTTCATTTTTCTTATCTCCGTGACCTCTCTGTTGAAATGACGGATGAAGTACCTCTGAATTAACATCTCTGCTGCTGGGCATTTGCCATCAAGGTGGCACTCACAGAAATCCCTGTCCTGAAATTTAAGAGAATAGCCACATTTCTGGCACACACCCAGGGGGGATGCAGAACTGCACAGTGAAGGTTATTTGCAGGGCTCTGTGCTTGCCAAGTCAAGTCAAGTCAAGACACATTTTATTTTTACTAGCCATAGGCCATGAAGGGCATTGGGAACAGAATCCAGCTTCCTAAGAATTTCAGCTTTCTTTTTTAAAAAAAAGAAAAGAAAAAGAAAATACGTCAAGTTTCTAGCCCTTATGGCAAACAATTAAAAGTTTTTTTAAAATGCAAAATTATATAAAATAAGGGGAAAAATCACAAAAATGTATCGAATGTATCTAATGTGTAAAGCCATAGTATTTAGCTTTTAATAGCTAAATACGATGGCTTTAGCTGCTAGTTTTTTTTTCGCCAACATGCAAAAAGGAGGACATGGTGAAGAAAGCCTTAAGCTTTTACCTCTGTGCTCTTCAGAAGATTCCATCCATTCTAATACAGCTATTAAAACTTGGTTAACATTTTCATAACGGGTGCAGATAAAAAGTAATAGCAGTTGCTCTAGGAAAAGAGAGAGAGAGAGAGACAAGAAGAAATTCCTTCTAATGCCTCAATGCCATGAATGACCTATTTCACACTAGCATCTGCTCCGTTCTGATTAATAACTCCAGATGTGCACTGGCTGTTATTCAACCATGAAACGAGAGTGGAGATACTTTTTTCTGCATTTTGTGTTTTTTATGGGGACAATTAAATCTCTCCTTTGTTATTTCTAGCACTATGAGATGTATGAGAGATTAAGAATCTTAGGATCTGTTTCCTAACTGCAAGGATGGAAACTTGAGCCAATGAAACATGCTTCAACTGGTTAATTCAGAATAATTAGCTATACTAACAAGACTTCATTGGAAAGATCAGGAGTTCACAGTTAAACCTAAAAACAAATATACAAACCCTCAATTACAAGCCAGCAAATTCTTTTAGCTTTCCATTTTAATGTCTCAGGATTGTACTCCAGAGTCATGCCTGGATCACCAAACACATTCAAATATAATGAAGGCCAACACACATATCACATAGGTCTAAGGATGGGCAGATCTGTCTATTTCTTGCTCCATATCAGTTTTGTCATAAAATTTGCATTTAAATTGTATGCATTTCCACATAAAATACACATTTGGCATGCGTTTTCCCCATAAAATATTCATTTTGTATGTTTTTTCAGACAATAATTGCATCACAAATTTCAGAGAAGTGTGCCATTTGAAGGATTACTGCATTCCAATCCACATATTAGTCTAGGAAGTGCAAATTACACAAATTTGCTTTAAAATGTGGACACAATGAAGTACTCCAACATCCCTATGAAGAATCAGCAGTTATATGTGCAAACTGTAAAATACTATTCTATTTACAGGTGCTCTCTCCAAATGAAATGGGGATTAATGGCTGTAATTTTGACATTACATAAGTACCTTTGTTCAGGTATCACAGAGGCTTCCCCAGTAGTAAAAAGAGGAATCTAGCCATCCCTACTTGTGTCAGTTTTACTTAGATCTCTGCCCTGTGCATGCAATTCGAAGAAAGGTTTGCTGGAGGCCTTCTGGACAGAACACAGGAGACAGTGCAAGGACTACGGCATGGAGGCCACTCAAAAGAAGAAGCAGGATAAACCAAAGGAGGAGAAGCAAGCATGGATGACAGTGGCACTTGGTGAGTCAAAGGCGTTTTGCACTACTGGAACTAAGAACTGCTATTAGCGGAAGAGAGTGGCTCTGAGCCTTTAGGGGAAGATCTATAGCAAACCCTACTGGACCGGAAGCAAGATGCTGGAACCCTACAGAACAGGTTAGATGGAACTGCTCCCTGCAATTAAAAAAGAGGGTGTAGGGGGAATGATATCCCATGAGAAGGGCTACAAACAGAGCTTGCTCAACTAGCCTTCTTGGCAGAGAAAGAGGTTGCAATGCTCAATCCACTGCAGTGCTCAATCTACTGGAGGGGATTATCAGGGAGAACGCTGGCATTTTGCACTCCTGGTATCGTACTGCAGTGTTACAAATGATCCTCTTGGAACACAGGCTCCAAAGAGAAGCTTGGCTGTAACAAAGAATAATGGAAGCAGCCTGGCCAGCATGATTCACCTTAGCTCAGATTGCAATAACCCATCAGCAGCATAGGAAAAAGCAGTCTACTGGCTGCTTAAAAGGTTTGCTCGGATTTACTTATTTCAGTTGGTGTCATTTTGGAAACTCAGGCATCCCAGGTTCTGTCACCTGCTGAATAATGACTAAGGGTGGCGAAGAATACAAGCCCAGGCATAGAACATGAGATCCCTTCCTTATGCTCTTCTGATGAACTAAGCATGTCGAATTACTTCCTGGTGTGTGGTTCCCCCACCCCACATTTCTTTGTTTATAATTACGGCTTTGTATTACTTTTAATAGATTTCCATGTTTTTATTAATGTTTTATATAAAAGTTTTAGAAATTTCTATGTATTTTAATGTATATTATAATGTAATTTCTGAACCACCTAGACATATTTTAAAATACGTTCAGTGGTATAGAAAACAATTAAATAAATTAAATAAATATCACAAAAATATTCTTCATTGCACTAAATCGCTATCGTATAGACTCACTATGAGAAACTAATAAGAAAAGCAAACATATAGCCTATCCCATTATGAGAATCGCATTTGCTTTGGGGTACAAATAAAGCCAATAAAACTTTGTTGGATTTTTAAATACTTATATATTTTTGTTATTCTTAGCATCCCTCACCACCAACCTCAACTCATTCTGATCTTTATCCTGCCTAACACCGTCTCTGCAATACTTGGCTATCTGTCTATACAGTCCCTTAATGATCGAGCCCTGCTTCCACTTCCTATATGTGTCCTTTTTTTTAATTGCAGGGAGCAGTTCCATCTAACCTGTTCTGTAGGGCTCCAGCATCTTGCTTCCTGTCCAGTACGGTCTGCTGTAGACCTTCCCCTAAAGGCTCAGAGCAACTCTCTTCCGCAAGAGCCTAACAGCAGCTTCTTATACCTTTAGAGAATGCTTGCGCAGCCCCAGTCCAAGTTCAGCCTCTTCGTTCTCCTGGGGGAATGAAGCTTAAACTAATAAAACTTTCCAGAAAGGACAGTCCAGATCCGTCATTCTACAAAGATGGACAACTGTAAACCCATTTCTCATTGCAATGAAACCAGTTATAGGTATTATATAGAAAAAGTACATCATTGAAAAAGAAATTGTTGGCATTCTTATTTTCCTCATATTCTATATACCATTCTTTCTCTTCCTATCCTCATCCCAATTCTTCTCTAATTCTATCCATTTTGAACTCAAAACTATGGGCTCATCTACACCAAGCAGGATATTCCAGTATGAAAGCGGAATATAAAAGGCAGGTGCCACACTACTTTTTATTAGGGGTGTGCACGGACCCCCCGCTCCGCTTCACTTGCAGATCCGCCATTTTTTGGATCGGGCCGCTCCGCCCCGCCCCCGCTCCGCCCACTTCCGCTCCGCTCCGCCCGGAGCTCCGGATCCGGATCCGGAGCTCCGTTTCCCCCCCCCATAGGCTTGCATTGAAAGCTAAAAAATTATACAACTTTTTTTCTGTTCAAGTTAGAAACCTCATGTTTGGCACCATGACACCTCATGGGGATATACACACGCATGCCAAGTTTCAAAGCAATCCCATCATCCCCTGATTTTTGGCGAATTTTTGAAAATCGGGCACCCCACACACAACATCCCTGCGAGGTGGGCAGGGGAGGAGGGAGGGAAGGCAGGCAGGCATGCAGCTGGCATTTCTGGGGGCATAAGGAAGTGAGCCAAGGATAAGCCAGTAATGCATATAAAATGGAATAAATCAATCAATAAACAAAGGAGGGGTGGAATTAAAAGAAGCAGTGTTGCTCAATAAACAGCAAGAAGAATTTTTTTAAAAAGGCTATATCTGTCTTTTACCAGCAATAGGGGGACGTGCCCGGGGGAGGGGGAAGTAGCTGCCAGTTCAAGACACTGACAGCCACCAACAGCTCTGAGAAGAAGTAAAACGCTCACTTCAACTCATAACAGGCATTGCTCTACCACTGAAAAGTGACCATTCACTTCAACTCATGATAGGCATTGCTCCACCGTTTTACTCTCTTTGGAAGGCTCTATGGCCTTCCAGTGCAGGAGAGAGTGGGGGCACGTCCACGATGAGATGCCCTAGGGGAGCTCATCCCCTTGCACCACATCGATTCAGTTGTTCACCAAGGTTAGGGTGGGGAGCAGTGCTGTGTTTCTATCTCTTATTCTTGGCTTAGTATATGATTTCAGGTTGTGTTTGTGCATTTGGTGGGGCTACTGTGTTAAAAAACACGGGGAAAAGCCCGTTCAGATGAAGAAAGAGAAGTTTCCCAGAATCCCAAGTTACCTGTTTTGCCTATGCCCTTCTCCAACTTTGGGATCATCATGACCAGGAGCTGACTCTGCCCCTCAGCCCTTTGAAAAAGGTATTTTTCCCGCCGATTTTTTAAAAACTTCTAGCCCGCGACCCGTACGATGCAGAAAGTTGAGAGTGGTCTCAAAATGACCCCCATCCACGACTCTCTGTGCACAAGAATTTTCAGAATGATAGCTTAAACCCCCCCCCCAGTTATCCCCGATTCTTTCCCTCAATGCAATCCTATGGGCGAAAAGCCGAAAACGCAGTTTGAGCCGTGCGGTTGACCCGATTTTCACAAAAACATTGCACGTGAACCACAGCACGCAGAAAGTTGAGAGTAGTCTCAAAATGACCCCCATCCACGACTCTCTGTGCACAAGAATTTTCAGAACGATAGCTTAAAACCCCCCCCCCAGTTATCCCCGATTCTTTCCCTCAATGCAATCCTATGGGCGAAAAGCCGAAACGCAGTTTGAGCCGCGCGGTTGACCCGATTTTCAAAAAAATATAGCACGCGACACGGACAACGCAGAGAGGTGAGAGTGGTCTCAAAATGACCCCCATCCACGACTCTCTGAGCACAAGAATTTCCAGAGCGATAGCTTCAAAAACAACGTAGTTATGCGCGATTATTTGCCGCAATGCAATCCTATGGCGAAATGTTTTCAAGATGGCGACCGGAGCGCTCCGCCTGAACTCGGAGCTCCGAAAAATGGTCGCTTCTCTTCGCCTTGCTTCTAGGGGGTCCACGGTCCGCTCCTACTCCGCCTCTGGGTAAGGCGGAGCAGGCCAATCCGCTACTGCTTCTACGCTCCTAATCGGAGCGGAGCACATCCCTACTTTTTATAGCAGTATTGAAGTGCACTGACAACTGTTGGGACCCATTGACACATACCATATGCCACTTTCATAACACTTTCATAGTGTTATATCCTGCTTGGTGTAGATGTGTCATGGGCCCTGACAGTTGTCAGTGCACTTCAGTACCACTATAAAGCAGTAGTGTAGATCCTGCAGTGCACTTCAATACTGCTATAAAGCAGCAGTGTGGCTCCTGCCTTTTATATAACGCTTTCATACTGGAATATCCTGCTTGGTAAAGATGAGCCCTCAGTCTGTTTATAATGAAAATTACAGGGTGTATAGAATGGTAATTCGTAAGCGGATTCCCCCCCTCCTCCCACCACTAAACAGATGTCAAAGGAAGAACTGGGCGTACCATTTCCAGATGGTTTCTGAAAAGACATCTTGTTTCTGGCTTAATATGTTCCAATTAAAATCAGGTACAGAATGAACCACTTTAAAAAAAAGAAACCTAACAGATTTTACATTGCTCCAAAGATGTTCATACAAAGGATCTTACTTACGCGCTGAAGAGAATTATTCCTGCAAGTGGTCAAATTCAGAACCTAATTACCATTTTTTTTTATTTATTTACAATATTTTTATACTGCTCTCCATTGAAAATTTTGGACCATTCCAATAAATGCTGAGTTGACTCACTATTCACCCTCCCTCCCCCCCAGTTCTCCTGCTAATATCCCATCAGCCATGGCTGCTGAACATCTATCCTGCCACATGGACTAGTGCAGCAGCCACCACTTTGACTTCTCTGGCCTTGCGACTCTGTGGCTGATGAAATAACCAATGGTAGCCAAGGAAATAATCAATGGTGCCCTCCACACAAAATGATAACCAATCTTGCTTCAAATAGCCAGCTCTGCACAGCGTTGGTTATTTGCATTGATTATTTTGGCCAAATAACCAACCATTAGTTTAAAAAAACTCCCTCCACACAACATGATAACCCATGGGGAGTGAAATAATTTATTTATTATTTATTTATTTATTACATTTTTATACCGCCCAATAGCTAAAGCTCTCTGGGCGGTTCACAAAAATTAAAACCATAATAAAACAACCAACATGTTAAAAGCACAAATACAAAATACAGTATAAAAAGCACAACCGGGATAAAACCACGCAGCAAAATTGATATAAGATTAAAATACAGAGTTAGAACAGTAAAATTTAAATTTAAGTTAAAATTAAGTGTTAAAATGCTGAGAGAATAAAAAGGTCTTCAGCTGGCGACGAAAGGAGTACAGTGTAGGCGCCAGGCAGACCTCTCTGGGGAGCTCATTCCACAGCCGGGGCGCCATAACAGAGAAGGCCCTCCTCCTAGTAGCCACCTGCCTCACTTTCTTTGGCAGGGGCTCACGGAGAAGGGCCCCTGTAGATGATCTTAAGGTCTGGGCAGGTACATATGGGAGGAGGCGTTCCTTCAAATAACCTGGCCCCAAACCGTTTAGGGCTTTAAATGTCAATACCAGCACTTTGAATTGGGCCCAGACCTGGGCCCAAATAACCAACCGTTGACTATTTAAACCACCATTGGTTATTGTGTTGTCTGAACCCAGTCACTGAGTAATATTCAGCTGATCTTCCTCTTTCCTTCCCTCCTCTCTCTCTCTACACCTAACCTACCTTCGATGGCCATTTTAAGGGTGGAGGAGGATAACCTCCAAATGTGTCATCCTAAGCCCCTTGGAGAAAGCGTAGGGCACAAATATGATATAGTGACCCTGTTTGGACGACATGCTAAGCTAAGATGGTTAAGCAATTTGAACTAAACGTTATGGTTTAACTTGTCATGTGAACCATTCCTAACCATGGTGGCTCCATAACTGTGGTTTAAAGAACATGCTCATGAACCATTTGCTGCAAAAGGGTTAGTGGCCTAACCATGGCTTAGCGTGTTATCTGAACAGGCCCAGAGTTAGTTTCTTTCCATACTTATCTTGACAAAATCAAAATGAAACTGCGCATAAGCCCTGAATCTGAAGAACAACACAAACAAGATGGAATAAAGTTAGTAAAACCTAGCATGTTATGCTTTACTGTGCTAGCATCCAATTTTTTTTAAAAAAAACACTATAATGGACTAACGAGAAAACAGTCCTCCTTCAATTATTCAGAGGGCAAATTCATATACTAGCTGATAAAGCAACTGTTAGCATAAAGGTATACAATTGTCCTAGCAGGAAATGATACTTTTTGCCCAGTAAAAGGTACAAATTTCCAGAAAATTGAGATGATGATCCGCTTCATGCAGTATATCTAGATTTATAATCCGCTGATTAGTCTTTTCAGGGTGTGTTTTTGTGTGTGTGTTTTTGGTGGGGGTGAGAGGAATGAAATCTATACAGCTAACCATCGCAATTAAATCCTCTCTCAGACAGCTCAACTAATATTTCACACAATAGCAGCAGTGTAAAAACCCTGGTAATTCCCAGACCTGGTCATGTAATTGGATTAAAAGTCTTGTTAATTATTATTATTATTGAAAGCAGCTGCTACTTGAAGTTTGGTGCCTTCTGGTGACTGCTGTTGCCCTTTTCTTCCCTGCCAATACAAACAGCCAAGAAGTACATTAACACGGCTTTCTCCTAGTTAGCACACCCACATCACAATTTTGCATAGCTATGTCATCAAAACAACTGCATGGCTTTAATTCTCCACACAAATTCAGCTGGGCAGAGCAGGGAGGGAATTAGCAAGAGACAAGTTTAATAATAATTAATAATAATAACCAAGTCTACCAGGAAGGTCTTTTGCATCAGGGTGCTGCACAAAAGTATTACCATGTTCTTGCACAACCCCTATTCCTTTCAACAGGGCTTGTGCAGGAGATCTTCCTGCTAATCTGTGTGCATATGTACCTGTCAAAATCTCTTAAGTGGACTGTAAAGGAAAGCCTCCACGTTATCCTGCTGCTAAGGCCAAATGTGAAGGAACTGCCTGTGGATTATTTCACTTGTCCCCAAATGTGGAAAAACCCTGAAGGCTTTCTGCCTTTTATTTTATTTATTTATTACGTTTATATACTGCCCCATAGCTGAAGCTCTCTGGGCGGTTTAACACTTCGAGGCTTGGCTTTATGGAACTCCCTGCCACAAGGCCAACTTAGGTATTAAAATCTTTAACCATAAAATCTATATATCTTGTATACCTAAGTAACCTGGTAACTAAGGCATAGGCATGGGATTGACACCACCATTAGAGACAAATACAATTATGAGGTGCTTTATATACACAAGGAAACTGAGAGTTATTTCCCCCCCCCCCAAATCATAGAATGCAAATGTTAAATGTACTTAAATTAAATATCCTAGTTCGTAGAATCATAGAATAGCAGTTGGAAGGGGCCTCCAAGGCCATCGAGTCCAACCCCCTGCTCAATGCAGGAATCCACCCTAAAGCATCCCTGACAGATGGTTGTCCAGCTGTTGTCCAGCTGTTACTCTTGACTGCAGCCAATCCCTGATCCCCCTAGTGCTGGGCTCTGCTGCCTGCCTAAGTATGACCACAACCACACAGCCGGGCCTTCTGCTCTCTACAGCTACCAGCTCTGGATTCCAAGTCTCCCTCAAGACGCATTCTCTCAGACTTGCCTTCTCTTTCCCTAGCTCTCAGCACTGCTTCCTTCAGCCAGCCAACAACCATTAACCCCCAACCACCTGTCACCAATTAACTTTTGTCTCTGACTTAAAAAAATAATCCTTGCCAATTGAGTTCCTTACGGAACTCCAAACTGCCAAGGTAGCATACTTAGTTACTTTAGAACATCACAAAAGTCACCAAAAGAATAAAAACATAACAAAACACAAGCAAATGGGTGAAAAAAAGTCCTATGGCTCTTTCCCATGGAGTGTTTCACTGACCCCAGTCCTCCTAAAGCATTTAACAACAAGCATTTCAAATGTCGGCATATCTGAGAAGTTGTAACCCTAGAAATTGTGTCTTCAGCTGCTGTTCTTCACTTTGTGGTTTTCTTTCCCAGGGCTACACTTTGGCTGTGGTGCATCTCCCCACCCACTCCCCAAAAAATATCCATCTGACTTGTGTGGGAAATATATTTAAAAGTAGCTTTGCACTGTTTCTCATATGTTAACATTTTGTAATAAGCTTTTGGGATCAGACAAAAGGTCCTGAAGACGTACAAAATGTCAGCCAACAGTATTCGTCCAATTATTTCATTACAACTTGGGATATCATAAATAATCTGGAAAGGAGTGCAAATTTGCACAGGACAAAGTAGGGCACCGGTTCTTCTCCAGTTACAAAGCTGGGATACTGACAAGCAGTCATATAAGTAGTAAATATATTCAAGGCACATAAAAGGGCCCATCTAGACCAGAGGCTCCCAACCTTCAGTCTCCAGATGATGGTGGACTACAACTCCCAACAGCCCCATCCAGCATGGCCAATAGTCAGGAGTGATTGGAGTTCTAGTCCAACAGCATTGGGGTGCCCGAGGTTGGAAAGCCCTGGCCTGGACCATCTTCCTATTTCCTACAGCGTGAAGCACCCAAGCAGAGCATGAGGGCAGCAGCCCCTCCGCCACCCACCCCAGCTGCTTGTTCTCTAGCAACTGGAGGTCCTATTTAGAAGTCATAGCTAATGCCCATTGATAGACAAATGCTGCCTCCGAGTCCCATCCCAGAGAGACGCCCCAGTTGAATACCATGGTCAAATGCAGCAGAGAGGTCCATCAAAAGCAACAGAGACACACTCTCCCTCCTTTCCAGTTCCCAGTGTAAGTCATCCACCAAAATGACCAAAGCATTTTGCGCCCTTATCTGGACAGAGGTAACCTAGCTACAGTTATCCATGCTCTGATAACCTCTCGTTTGGATTACTGCAATGCGTTATATGTGGGGCTGCCTTTGAAAACGGTCCGGAAACTTCAACTGGTACAAAACAGGGCAGCACGGTTACTAACAGGGACTGGCCGCCGAGACCACATCACGCCAGTCCTTTTCCAGCTTCATTGGCTGCCAGTCCAGGTCCGGGCCTGATTCAAAGTGCTGGTACTAACATTTAAAGCCCTAAACGGCTTGGGGCCAGGTTATCTGAAGGAACGCCTCCTCCCGTATGTACTTGCCCGGACCCTAAGGTCATCCTCAGGGGGTCCTTCTCTGCGAGCCCCTGCCAACGGAAGTGAGGCAGGTGGCTACCAGGAGGAGGGCCTTCTCTGCTGTGGCACCCCAGCTGTGGAATGAGCTCCCTAAGGAGGTTCGCTTGGCACCTACGTTATATGCTTTTAGATGCCAGGTGAAGACCTTTTTATTCTCCCAGCATTTTAACAGTCTATAAATAAATTTTAACTTAGTGTTTTCAATTTGTAATTTTGCATTGCTGCTGTTTTGATCTGGTTGAGCTTTTATATTGTATTTTATATTATGGTTTTATACTGTTGTTTTATACTTTGAATGTTTTTAATTTTTGTGAACCACCCAAAGAGCTCCAGCTATTGGGTGGTATAGAAAGGTAATAAATAAAATAAATAAATAAATAAATAAGCAATATCTGATACATAACAAGGTCTGAAATCAGATTGAAATGGAACTATCATCCACCTCATGTGAAAAGTTACTCGAGATGTTGGACCTGGCCACGGTGACACATGGCCTTAGTTCTCCCTCTCTGGGTTTTCAAACTGCTGACTGAAATATACTACACACTAGTGCTGTGCTGAATTTTTTTTATCTATATATTTTCATTGCGGGGAAGGTGAAAAGAAACTGCATCCAAAAATTGTGGGAAGGAGTGAGAATTTCAGAGAAAATTCTCAGGACGCAAGGCTTCAGGGCTTCATCCCTGGAGTTGTGCCCAGCACTGGAAAGCCCCAAGGGAGGAAGTCCTGGTTAAGTCCACTAAGGGACTTTCCAAGAAGCTCAAGCAGATGGAGAGGTTGCAAGAAATGAATAAAGGGGAAATGGTACAAGAAAAAGCACACATGCACACACACCCCTCAGCCACCTCCTCCCAGTAAGGCAACGTAGAGGTTGTGAAAGGGTGGTAGGGCTTTGGAACAGCACTACTACACACGTGTGTGCGCACATACACACACACCCCTGTATAGAAGAGTTGTCTAAAAGCTCCCAAATACTCAGGCTTGAGTCCTGTTTGTTATTTGTAAACAGATCAATCCTTGTTCTGGAAAATTCCTTCTTTCGCTAATGGATGTTTTCAAAAGGAGAAAGCAGCCAGCAATGCCGCACCCCCCAGGACTCCACCAGAAGGAAAGTACATCAAGGGCAAGCTGCTGAACACAAAATGCTCATTTCCTCAGGACCATTTTTAAAGGCCATTTAAAAGCCAAGACAAAAAGAGAAAGCATTGTAGCCACCACACGACTCCACTGGAATCCTCCTTCTCAACGCCCACCCCCCTTTTCTTTTATCTCACAGGGCACAGCAAGAAATATCTGGTGCTAGATTTCTTTGCTTCCCCAGTAATTTCAATGTAATGAGGTTTCAATGTATACCAGTTCTGTCTCAGCAAGGTCAGTTCAGGGCTTTGAACATCTCCACTGCTAACATTCAGCCAGCAGAACTCCAGGAGGGATGGAATGAATTTTCAGCCAATGACTGTTTTCTCTGGGCTGTGGAAGTAACCGTGCAGCGGATGACTGTTCATGTTCATCAAAACAGAGCCATCTTGACCCTTCAGGAATTCAGCCAGATGGCACTAAACTCAAATAGTGCCCTGATGGGTTACAAAGGAATCCATTTCGAAAACTGAGACCATGAGGGGTACAATAAAGCTGGCAAATAGGTGAATCTGGTCGGATTGAGGCCACAGGAACACTCCAGAATCAATTTTGTATGTGGCTGTGAGTTTATTTATATATAAAAAGCATCTAAATAATAAGTGTTTCCTCTTGACTGCATTACAAAATTAATCATTAAGCTGGTAAGGCACTACAGAGAGTATCTTTCTATAACTTTAAAATGCAGCATGGGCCTATCCTGCCCTTAGATTGGGCTTCTGGCTGATTTCCTTATCATGGCAAGAAAGCAGCACCCAACATTTGCAATCAGGGCCAGCGCTACCGTTAAGGCCAACTAGGCAGCCGCCTAGGGCGCAGACGTCAGAGGGGCGCAGACTGCCCTCTCTCCCCACTCCTGGGGATGGAGGTTTTGTGGGGTGGGGGGCTTGGCTTTCCTGTGCCATCAGAGGCCCGGAGAGGCGCCGCTCATTTCTGCTGTCTGCTGGGGGGGGGGGGGGTGTATTGCAAAACCCTTGGAAACAGCATGGAGGAGACGGGAGAGGAGCGGGCCGGGGGGACAGCCCAAGGCTCTGTGGGCCAGGGAGGCGGGTGAGGAGGATGCAGAGGCAGGCAGCCCTCGCGGTGCAGCAGCAGCAGCCCTGGCGCGCCGCCTTCCCCAATGGGAGCAGCAGCCGCTGGTGACCGAGCAGAGACTGTGGGGCAGAGACCACCACCACCCCAGCCAGCCAGCCAGCCAAGGCTCGATGGCAGCCCCTCGTCGCAGGGTGTGGAGAGGCGCAGGAGCAGCCGCAAGGTCAGGGGCAGAAGCGGCGTGTTCGGCCTTGCTGCTACACCCCAAAGGAGGCTTGGACAGGCTGCACTTCCAGAGCTGGGGGGGTGGGGCGGCCCTCGGGGAAGAAGTGGCGCCCACAGGCTGCCCCTCAGAATAAGGGGCGGGGCTGCGCCCCTAATAAGCTTTGGGGCAGTGCAAGTGACACTCCTTTATACACACCACCGTGAGGTAGCCCCCCCCTGCCCACGCCCAGAGCTCGCCTTGCCTAGGGTGCAAAATAGTCTGGCACCGGCCCTGTTTGCAATTATGGAGAAAATTTAGAGTATGCTTTGTACTTGGGCTTTAGCAAGAGAAGCTAGAACTTAAGAAATTATTCACATTGGCTTTGGCTGTATACATGCCTTTGCGCCATATCCTGGGACTCATACAACTGTTCATTTTTAAGCAGGAATTATGTGACATTTGAGGACTGCAATGACCTTTCGTGCCCACATGGTATTTGTACACTCCTTCAATGCACACAAGGAAGAATTAGGGCTGAGTTAAAATGGGACTTCATGCATTTCACAAACATTTTCCTCCCCTGTGAAACATGTTCCCATTCCATTTAGTGATTCTTCACACCCCCTTTAAGAGTGAATCTGTTCTCAAGGATGTAGCTGCTGAAAGAACATGTCCGTATTGAAAGAACATGTCCGTATTGCTGAGGTAATCTGGCCAACTACTGCTGTCCTGATCCAGTTGTGCACAGTTCACTAATTGGGGCAGACTGTGGTTTGGGATGTGCTGGCTTCTATATGAGAAGAAGGGGCGGGGGACGCTCAGATGCACACATCTACATCTTCTGCTATGCTTTGCATTATCAGAGAGCAAATGGTCGTTTGTTTTTAAAAAGAAAACAATGGTTTTCCATTTCAGTTAACAGTAAGCATCTAAGTGACCTGAAATTATTTTATCCTTTTTGTAAAATAATTTTTATTTGCATTTTTTACACATACAATAATCACATTACATCAACTTAATATACCACAATAATAAAATTAAGAAACTAGATAAAATAATATAAAACTATCTCGTGCACCCCACCCCCTGGGACCCTTATTCTCCTTTCCAAAATTGTAATGTATCCCGCACCGGTTTACTCCCTTTCCCTTTTTCCAGTACAAATTTAACAAATGGACTCCAAACCTCATCAAAGTCATTTCGTTTCAATAATCCTCTCTTAACTTTAATACTACATGTAAATTTGTCATAATAGCTATATCCCAGACTTCTTTGTACCATTCTTCTATTTGATAATCCCTTTGTTCCTTCCAATTCCTGGCAATTATTAATCTAGCTGCAGTTAATAAATTGTTTATTAATTCTTTACTATTTTGTGTACATTTAACCCCTTCATGTATTGATAACAGTGCTGTCCTTGGCCCTAACTTAACCTTCCATCCCATTATATCATTTATCTCTTTGAATACCATTTTCCATAACCTCTGAATAACTTCACAAGTCCACCACATATGGAAATAAGTGCCTTTTTCCTGACAACCTCTCCAACAATATACAGAATACTTTTTATCCATTTGGTGTAGTCTTACCGGTGTTAAATATCACTTCCATATCAATTTATAATAATTTTCCTTTATTCTTACCGACATAGTCTTTAATAAACGTTGGTTCCATATCTTTTCCCACTCATAACTACTCAACTGTTTCCCCATATCTTGATCCCATATCATTTTATCCTACATTGCCCAATATTCTAAAATAAGTAGGGTTTGTTGTTTTCCCTGTTAGGAGACCATGTTCCCTTCCTGAAAGGACTCAAAGGATGGATGATTCTCACAATAAATAAGGAATCAAAACGAAGACAAAAAGCTCTGCATACCTCATGTTAAGGAGGAAAATGGTCGTCGGGTGAGAAATAAACCAAGCCCTTGAACTTCAAGTCAATGACAAAAACGAAGCAGTGGGGTTGAGAAGTGTTGTTGTTTTACAGTTACTTAGCTGCTTGCAAAAAAACAACAAAAATACTCAAGCAGAATAGAGCTTCAACATTATTAGCCTTAATTAGTTTGGAGTATAAAGGCAAAACTGAAGTACTTTGGCCACATAATGAGAAGACAGGATACCCTGGAGAAGAGGCTGATGCTAGGGAAAGTGGAAGGCAAAAGGAGGAGGGGCCGACCAAGGGCCTCCACTTCCCTTGCTCAGCTTCGTCCATTTTCTTCTGCTGCCCCTTACGCCTGGAACGCTCTTCCAGAACATTTGAGAACTACAAGTTCAATCGCAGCTTTAAAGCTCAGCTAAAAACTAAAGCTTTTAAAACTTGATTTTGCTCTGACTTTTATACTGTTAGTTTTACTCTACCCTGTGCCTGTTTGGTGCATTCTCTTCCCCTTCCTATTGTTTTATTATGATTTTATTAGAATGTAAGCCTATGCGGCAGGGTTTTGCTATTTTATTGTTTTACTCTGTACAGCACCATGTACATTGATGGCGCTATATAAATAATAATAATAATAATAATAATAATAATAATAATAATAATAATAATAGGGCCCGACCAAGGGCAAGATGGATGGATGATATTCTGGAGGTGTCAGACTTGACCTTGGGGGAGCTAGGGGTGGCAACGGCCGACAGAAAGCTCTGGCGTGGGCTGGTCCATGAAGTCACGAAGAGTCGGAAGTGACTGAACGCATAAACAACAAGATAAAGGAACAACATTAATTTGTTTACCACTAAGACTCAACAGATGCTTGCCTTCTTGGTCCTTAATATGTTGCATGCATGAAAGGAAGGCAGAGATTCTGCACTTATAAGAACATAAGAGCAAGCACATTAAATCTGATGGATCCATCTATTCCAGTACGTTGTATCCAACAGTGGTCATGTAGATGCTTCCAGGAAACCCACTAGCAAGGAAAAGCAATGGCTCTCCCCTGCTTCTCGTCCGCATTATTTCAGAGCTCCCAGAACTGTGATTTGTTCTAACCAGATCAAATAGTTGGTTGGTATCTTGCTTTGTTAACAATACAATCCTAAACATGTCCACTCAGAAGTAACTCCCATTGATACCAATGGAGCTTAGTCCCAGGTAAATTGGTATACTATTGCAGCCTAACTTTGGTTAGAACAAAGCACAGTTCTCTGATTTCAGAGGTAACTGGAACTCTGGTTTGTTTTAAAGTGAAAGCAGAAGTTCACTTGCAAAAGAGGAGAGGAGAGGAGAGGAGGAGTTCTCAATCCAAGGTTCATTCAGGGCCAATCTTCCAAACCATATATGACTGTGTTCTCATTTCAAAATGGGAAAAAATGATTTAAATTAGTCTCTTTTTTTCTTGGTGTTTCTATTGATTTAAATAGATTCACAGTGTCAAAGTTTCTACTGGTAAAAAATGTAACCATCTTAATGCTGGGAAAGGCCAGGTGGTCAAAACATGAGACAACACTATTGTACCAGTTACACTGGTTTCTGGTGTGTTTCCAGGTCCAATTCAAAGTGCTGGTAAAGCCCTAAATGATTTGGAACCAAGCTGTTTGAAGGACCATCTTCCCCTGTTTGAGATCAATTTCTGAGACCCAGCTCATTTGTCCACCAATGAGATAGATCTTGTGGGAGGGCATGAGAGACAGGGCCTTCTCAGTAGTAGTCCCACAAAGGTGGGATCCTATGTGGGAACTTTAAAGACCTCTTAATGACTCATCATAACAGGTCATTCTTCTGGGCTGTGTATTATTGTTACAGATACTTTGGTTTTCACTGCTATTTTATTGTTAATGCTACCTTATTGTTAAACGGAATAAAATGTTGCCATGTATTCTCACTTTCAAACAGGAGTGCTCCTGTTCTGGGTTCCAGCCAGCCAGCCATGTTCTTCTCCAGAGCACTCCATTCCACCACCACCCCTTTTTTGTTTTCTAAGTTACACTCAGTATTCTGAGTGTACTGAACTTGCTCACTCCTCAAACAACATTTCACCATTTTCTTTTTAACAGATGAGCACTGTTTTGTTTGAGATAATAAAAACAATATACCATTAAAACTAAGCAAAAATTAATTGACAGAGTTTGTATTAATTATGATGCTCAGGGTTTGCACGCATGATTTCTCTCGCACGCGTTTATTGCTTCTTTGGATCCGAGCCAAGGTCTGTGAAAGAAAGCTCACCATGGGCTTTTTGCTCATTATCCATAATTTCCTTTAATAATGAGCTGACACTCTGACCTTGTAATCATGCTGGCAATGACATCCTGTATAATCATGTCTTTCCTCGACAACAGTATCTGGTCCCTGGATATGCCACATATATTGAAAGAGAGGTACGCCAAAGAGAAGGAAAAGCATTCCTACCCTCAGATGGAAGAATGAGATTTATGTAAAGAAAAATAAGCCAGCATACACCAGGACACAGAGAAAGCCTGGCTCCAGTGGGTCACCTGCTTGGGCCCTCATTCTCCAGGGAAGCCTGACCACCCATCTAATGGCACAGAGTGCTCATGTCACGGTTGTTCTCTTTGCCTTCTGAACTCTTTTGATGTCCATTTTATTAGAGCCAAACTACACATGATGCAGGAAGCCATGTTTATTTATACCACACATTTACCCCATTTACATACAAGGTAGGGTGGGGCTCTGCTTTAGAATGTTCTAGTGGGTAGATAACTAAGTTCCAATTCAAACATGAACAGTGGAAGTTGGTGGCTCTGATTCCATTCTGGGTTTCAATCAGAAGCAGACAGAACTCTAAAGGAGCTATCAAGGTGCTGAATCCTGGAAACAAAATAGGTTCAGCACCTTGGATAGCTCATTTAGAGTTCTGGCTGCTTCTGACTGAAACCCAGAATGGATTCACAGCCCCACCAAAAGCAGAGCCACCAGCCTCCACTGAACATGAGATTGAGTGAGAAATTCACGACAGATAAAAAGGACTTCTTCACACAGTGCATAGCTAAACTATGGAATTCACTACCACAAGGTGTAATGATGGCCACTAATTTGGGTGGCTTTAAAAAGCGGGGTTGGATAAATTCCTGGCGGAGGAGGCTATCAATGGCTACCAGTCCTGTGCTACCTCCAGTATCAGAGGCAGTAAGCCTATATACACCAGTTGATGGGGAACATGGGTGGGAGGGTGCTGTTGCATACGTATCCTGCTTGTGGATTCCTGGTTGACAGCTGGTTGGCCACTATGAGAACAGAGTGCTGGACTGATTGTCTGATTGCCTGGTCTGATTCAGCATGGCTCTTCTTATGTTCTGGTGAGTTCAGAAAGTGCAAATTGGGTCAGTTTGTGTTGAAATGCACAAAGATCAAATTCCACAAGCAACCCTATTTTGGGACAAGCACTCCCTCTCAGCCTAACCTCCTTCTCAAGGTTGTTGTGAAGATAAAGCGTATTCTGTCCTGAGTGCCTTGGCAGGATAAAATTGCAATAAATAAATAGATACTCTGGGGCCATGTTAGTCTTTTTGATTTTCTGTATAATTATGCATGTTGTGTAGGCATTCAACATGTAATGATCATAACAGATTTATCTACCCAATAAATAAATACATAAATATTAAATACATACATGTTTGTGACTTGTATGTGTAGTATTTCCTTTCCGAAAGGTTTACTGCTTTCGAGATAATGGCAGTAATATATTGCTGCCCCTTAAGCCAACTCCCCAGCTGCCATTGGAGCCACCAATTGGATCAACAAATTCCTGCTCAGTCATAAAGCTCGCTTTGTGACCCTAGGCCAGTCATCCTCCCCGCCTAATCTACATCACAGAGTGACTGAGAAACAATGTTCTCCTTGTAGGAAAAGTGGGATATAGATGTAATCAATTAAAACATTTATTTAACATACTAATTAATCAATTCGTATGTTAAATAAATATCCCCACGTCCCCCTTATTCCCCTCATAACCAACCATGGATGTCAGTTCACAGTAGATGCTGAGCAGAGTAAGGAAAAAGAGCCCTCACATCTACTTGGTGACCAGCTAGTTCTCCTATGTGCAGGGTTGGGGTAGAGTTTTCCACCCCCAACTTGAACAACAAACGGTAGGCAACACATAACTTATAAGGCTCTCTCCTCACAGTCACAGCTGGGTGGTCAGAAGAGGGAGAAACAACACGAGTGGAATGAAACTAACGTGTTTTCTTATTTCTGAGCAACACAATCAACAGAGTCAAGGGTTTCACCCATTTCAGAACTAAACTATTCAGACCACAGGCAAAGGATCCAATGCTCCCCTATATTACATTTCACTTCATTTATTATATTTCTATACTGCCCCATAGCCAAAGCTCTCTGGGCAGTTCACAAAAAATTAAGACATATCATGAAATAGGTTAGTCTAGAACCCAAAATGCTAGCTTTCATTCATTCCCTAAAATGAAAACTAAAACTAAAACACTTGTACTTTTTTAAACAAACAAACATTTTGCAATATTTTGCATTGTACCATTCTCATTTGCAACTTTGAATAAGAAATTTGTTCTATTTTTTAAACAACAACAACGTATTTTCTTTCTGCCAGTCTAAGGCTTCTTGGCACATTTGGTCTTCCTCATCCTTATAGCAGCCTAAAGGCATCAGAAAGCTGTCAACAACTAAAAATATCCTGCTCTTGCAGCCTATCCAAGGAGACCATTGATTCCATCCTTCGCGTTATCTCTTTGCTTTCTTTCTGCACTTGAACACTCTTCAGTTTGATGGCTTGCAAAAATGTGTGTGGCACAACCGCATAGCAGATCAAACTGATCCAGCATCAATTAGAGCAGAACTGTAACCTTTCACATCATGCACAAGATGTAACCAACAATGCAATTCAGAATGGCCTGCACTCCTTTTCTAATAGAATTCAATCTCTATGGGGAAAAATATATGAACAGTCTGCCTGGAACCTTGCAGTTTACAAATCCTGCAGGCAGAAAACACACATTTGGTTGCAAAAAAAATGTGATCTTTGAGGCCCCTTACAACTCCATGATTCTATATACAGATATGCTTAAAAACATGTTTTTAAGAAATAAATCTGTTTTCTTCCAAATATTTTTGTGGTTATCAACATGCAAACATGTTTGGGGTATATGTTTTGTGAAATTTTTGTGGTTATCAACATGCAAACATGTTTGGGGTAAATGTTTTGTGAAATTCAGATAAGTGCATACAGGCATAGGGAAGCCATCCCATAGCCAGACTGAATACTTCCTGGAAACCCATTCTAGACACAAATCTAGGTAGGAGGACTTCACCAGCAACAGCCAACTCGTCCTCTTTTCTGGTTAATGGTTACAACCCTGAAGACTAGAAATTGTAGGTATATAGTTTTAAAAAGCATAACACTTTATAAGAATTTCACAACTACCCAATTATTTTTACAAATTGCTTCAAAAGCCATAAGCATCTTAGATGTAGTCTGTTTTTTATTCTTATTCTTATTAATTGTTATACCTAATTTTTCTACCAAATGTTCCAAAGTTGACACCCATTGTGCTCCGGAAAATCTATACATTTCATTGTGTTGATGATGACAGCAACAACAGTAATAACATATTTGATTATAATCAACCTTTTTTCTTTTAATTGTCAAAATCACTGACAATTTAATTATTTAACTGTCCATTCTGAGACCATTTTTAATGGGAATAATTCAGACCACCTACTTTTCAATGGTGTCCTTAAGGCGTAGTTTTTTCTGTGCAATTTGGTTTCAGCAAGTGATGTACATGCAGTTGTTCATTCAGCGAGAGAAACCACCCACGATCCCTGCAACAAAAAGAACAGTATTTTAGAAAAGTCTGCCGAGTTTTCAAGCCAGACACAACAATGCAGAAACAGATGCCACCACCTGAAAGCATATATTTATACAAGAATTAGCATCTTCTATTTTCCCCTCATAGGCCAGATTATATATATCACACACACATATTTTGAAATAGCTACCAAAGATTACTATATGGTGCTGTTAAAGAACAGGGACGCAAGAAGCCTACTCAGTGAGGTCACAACACAGTTTAAACATAAAAAGAAATTAGGATACTGCCATCGATGTTCAGTGATTTTGTAAAGTTGCACTCTCTATTTCTCAGTTCCATGATTAATATAAATAAATACACACTTCTTATTGGCAGAACACCATGTTGCAGAGTCTCTTTGCCAGTTTCGGCCTAAGGTATTTACCATTCCCTCTAAGCAGGCACAGAAAACAATAGTGGAGAGCGTGCAAATGCAATGAAACCATGGATTAATTTCAAACTCATCACGTAATCTTGTGATATTTCCCAGGAGATCTGCAAACAGGTTGCTGCACTGTGAGACATTATTTCCATATTTATTGGAAATAACACTGGAGCCAAGACAAGGCACTATTCCCTCGGAGCATTCTCATGATGAGAATGAAATTAACTCATGCTGCCACTGCTGGATGCTTCTTTTTCCCTTCTTTGGCAATTGCACTACTCACCCAAAGTAACCAGCTACATTTTCGGTGGTGTTGTGATGTGACCTATCATCATCCTGCTATAATTAGATTCTTGGTAATTATGTCCAATTTACAATGATCCAAGATCATGCCCAATTTGTGATGCAAATTGCACAAGAGCATTCTGATACGCAAATCATTGACCAAACAGACTGTTCTGAGAAGCTTGATGCTCTTTAAAGACACAAGGCCTTTTTTTTAATCAATAGAGCACATGAAATAAATAAGCCCTTGGGAGGGGGAGGGTGGAATTCTCCAGGCCCTTCTCTTTTCAAGATTCCTAAACAAATCTTGACAGTCATTTGTTTAAATAAACTAGGGTGATCATATGAAAAGGAGAATGAGGCTCCTGTATTTTTAACAGGTGCAGAGAGAAGGAAATTTCATCAGGTGTGATTTGTATGCATGCAGCACCTGGTAAAATTCCCTTTTCATCACAACAGTTAAAACTGCAGGAGCCCTGTCCTCCTTTTCATATGGTCACACTAAATAAATCCTTAAAAAAGCACCAAAACACATTTGGTAGATCAAATTGTTTTTAATATCTAAGTAAACAGAACTAGTACAAGACTAGAGGCCATACTAGAGGCCTTCAAGAGGCAGCTGGACAACCATCTGTCAGGGATGCTTTAGGGTGGATTCCTGGCATTGAGCAGAGGGTTGGACTCGATGGCCTTGTAGGCCCCTTCCAACTCTGCTATTCTATGATTCTATGACTTACAGGGCTGATAGATCAATGAAGTAATTTTAGTTGTTCTACTATCTACCTTTCAAATGATACATTCAACTTATATAACTTTGTATAGGATCATAGCCTCAATATGCTGCCTTTATGAAATATTGAGGGAGGTTAAACTGTTGTTGATTAAACTGTAAATTATTGTCCACTATTTGAAGGAAAGCCCATTTAAAATGTTTTGTTATTTCATATTACATGAACCAGAATTAGGGTGACCATATGAAAAGGAGGACAGGGCTCCTGTATCTTTAACAGTTGTATTGAAAAGGAAATTTCAGCAGGTGTCATTTGTATATATGGGGAACCTGGTGAAATTTCCTCTTCATCACAACAGCTAAAGCTGCAGGTGCCCTGCCCTCTTTTAAATCTGGTCACTCTAGTATAGCTCCTGCATCTTTAACTATTGTGATGAAGACGGAATGTCATCAGGTTTTCCATATATACAAAAGACACCTGCTGAAATTCCCTTTTCTATGCAACTGTTAAAGATACAGGAGCCCTGTCCTCCTTTTCATATGGTCATCCTACCAAAATAGCCTCCAAAAATACACAAGGATGCCCCGTAACTCTACAGCTTCATCACTTACAATTTGTCTTCACCTATTAAAATTATCCCCTGGTTAATCAAATAAAGCTTTTGTTAATTAATCTACTGATTAAACAGTCTTCGCGATTTTCATTATTGAGATGAATGGGCATTTGATGTAAAGTACATTGGCAGCTAAATGTAATGAGCAAAGACGTCAAAAACTGCAATGCAGAGTGGCCACCCTATATTAGTATTGACCAGCTTTTTGTAAAACTTGGTTTGCACAAAACAACAACTCATGGTTTAATTAACCCCTTACTCTGAATTAATTCCATTATTATTTTTTTGCCAGACAATTGAGCAAACCACTGGTTGTTTAGTCAATTCCTGGGTTGAGTACGGGTTGTCACTGAATCAAGGGTTATTGTTACATGCTTAACCATGAATAACCTGGGAAGAGGACTCATGGTTTACACTTGGGTTGTGAACTCTGGGTTGTTTGTAAACTGTAGGTGAACCATAGTGCAAGGTTCACAAGTAACAACAACTCACAATTCAACAACGAACCAACATTCAGACAAGCCATACTCAGTCTATATTTCATATGTGAACCAGGCGGAACAACCTATGGTTTAAATAAACCATGCGTTAGCATTTCATGCGAACCAGGCCAATAGTGTGTATTGCATGTTGGGAATAACAGTGGAAAAAACATTGACTTTTAGTTACGCAACTCATAGGTCAAAGAGACTGTAATAATGAATAGTAGTGCCAGATTCTACCACCCATCCATAACTTTTGTGTGGCACCATGTCCATTATCACAGTTTCTTTTGTCCCTCAGACCTATTCAGCTGTTAATCAGCAGCCTGTCCCATTTCTCTTAGGAATAAAATTCCAAGGAACAGGCTGGGGAATTAAGACAGTGGCTCTATTATTGTCAAACTAATTAAATGTAATTAAATTAATGGCAGCCTGAAATTGAAAGTATTTTAAAAAAGTAAAAAAGCATTTGCTTTACATTTATAAAGAGTACAGTGACTACATCCTTTTAGAGTAATTGCCACTATAATAACATAGCTGGTAGTTGAGTTCCTGACAGAGGGTTGATTTAGATTGTCAGGATTCATTAGCAAGTATATGACTGATAAACAATTGAATTAATTTTAAGCTAACAGACTATGTTCAGAAAATGAAAGTACCTTATTTTGTGGATCGAAATCAACGTTTGCCCACCACATCCTCTAATAACAGTCTATAGTTGTTTCATAACAATACAACCATAGAAGATATCCAGTAGAACTCATATGCTTGGGAATTTACTACACGCACACTCACACACACACACCTTTAAGAATCAGAAAAGAAACATAGTAGTGATGGTAGTGATTAGGGTGACCATATGGAAAGGAGGACAGGGCTCCTGTATCTTTAAAGTTGTATAGAAAAGGGAATTTCAGCAGGTGTCATTTGACTGCATGTAGCACCTGGTGAAATTTTGTCTTCATCATAACACTTAAAGCTGCAGGAGTCCTGCCCTGTTGACCAGATACAAAAGGGAGGAGGGCACCTGCAGCTTTAACTATTGCAATGAAGAGGGAATTTCACCAGGTGCTGTATGCATACAAATGTGCAAAAAGTATGCTTCCCAACTTGTCAGTAAGAAGCAAGGCACTTCCACCTTCCAACATTTGAGAAGCCACTGTTATGACCAAGAAAGTAGGAACAATCAATCATTCTGCTAATTAGCCAAAATCTGGTGGAAAGACAATGGATGACAGTTTCTATATGGGATGGGGCAACATTGTTTGAGATTGGCAATTGCTTCTTATAATGAAAGGTAAGCCCTCAAAATCATTATGTAGTACTTTCTGCAGTTATTTTATGTTATGCTCTGTGCAAGCACCTTGCTGTAGTTCACTTTCTATCTGTTTATAGCACACTATGGCCTGGATTGTCCCCCTCTTCCTGGCCAAATAGACTTCCCGTTAAAAGAAGGCTATCTTTCCTATAATGAAGTCTAATTAAACAGAGGGGTCATCTACACCAAGCTGGATATTCCACTATGAAAGTGGTATATAAAAGGCAGGAGCCACACTAATGCTTTATATCGGTACTAAACTGCACTGCAGGATCTTCACTACCGCTTAATACTGGTAAGGAAGTGCACTGACAACTGTTGGGGCCCATGACACTTCCACACCAAGCAGGATATAACACTATGAAAGTGGTATGAAAGCAGTGTAAGGTATGTGTCCTGGGCCCCAACAGTTGTCAGTGCACCTCAGTACCACTATAAAGCAGTAGTATGGATCCTGCCTTTTATATACTGCTTTCATACTAGTGGAATATCCTGCTTGGTGTAGATGAGCCCCTGGTGTGGCATTGGGAAGGATGGGTTAAACTCAAAGAACAGCAATTCACACTAATGTGATTTTTAAAAGGCTTCCCTGAAAATCTTCTCCAAATGCAAAGTAGGGGTAGTGATCTGTAAAGGATCGGGATCAGAAATCCAGAACTGTCCTTGGTAAATAGAGATAGATGGAAAAGCAAAGCTACACCTTCAGTCCCAACTGGAAACCTGGCCAAAGACAGGCAGAATTTATTATCTAAAGCAATAATTCACATGCTTCAAGTGCAGAAGAAAAGATACTGCAGCACAAATTGCTGAATGACATTTAACGCAAGTATAACATGCAGATATTCACTCTGTTGCAATACATCTTCTAGAATAGCTGCCTGTGACCAATTTATGTTACTCTTTGCTCAGTATCCCATCTCCACACAGAATAATAAAGTACTCCGCTCCAACATTACTAAGATGCAAGAAACTAATAATAACGTAATTCATTAAATGCCATCACATGTATCACTGGAACATATTGGGGACTGAAAACAAGAAGAGCAAGGAACACGACTTGCAGGTAAAACAAAAAGTGAAAATGTAGTACAGAGTGAACCCAAATGTAACACTTAAATGTCATGGAGAAGAGAAGGATTTAATATCAAAGAATAAAGGGAATTAATACCTTGAACTAGTTTAGGTCTGTAGTGTAGACATGTGTTTAAACTGATCTCTTTACCGGATTTCCTTCCGTTTTTATCAATTAACAACAACAATCACCATATTGTCTCTAGTTACAATCTATTGGTCTTCATTTTCTTCATAACTACTTTTTCAGTATTTGGATAATTTTTCTGTTTTCTCAAGATACAAGGACTTAGTAGGGTTGTGTTTTGTTTTGTTTTAAAATCTTTCTTCGTGTGTCATGAATATTGTATTCCCCCCCTCCCCGCAACCCGCGCCCCACTCACCAGGCTTGCAGCCAGAAATGATGAGTCAATGCAAAACAGCAAAACCTACAAACATCGAAGGAGTTGCCTGATGGGATCATTACCTCCCTCCATTGCTGTGGTGTCTCACAGAAAGCCCGGCTCTGGGCATTCATAAATTTCACTTCCCAGAGGAATGAGCTTCCCCAGAGGAGCTTCATATGGGAGAAGACTCTTAATTTCAATGTTTGCCTTTAAACACTGAAGCTACTTCTAAGGTACCAGTTCATCTGCACATAATTTGCTAATTTCAATGCTTGCCTTAAAATTAGCAAGTTTGATGCAAATGAACAGGTATCTCATCTGAACTAGCACTGTGACATCACTGACAAAATCACAAGGGTCAACACAGCCAGTTAGATTAAATGGCAGCAAGAGCAAGTGAAAACACATACAGCATGGGCGGAGAAGAAGAAAAATGGTGTTGAAAACAGTAAAGCAAATATGCAATTATGTTTGCAGTGAGGACTGAAAATTGCTAAAAACATTTTTAAAAAATCTCTCTCCCATGAACAGAAACATGGGTAAATATGGTAAGTCAGACTTAAGGTAAATGAAACAAAGGACAGTGAGGGAAAATAAAATAAAAAGAGGAACATACATGAGGTAAAATGAAGCTCAGCCCTGGTTATCACTGATTTTAGGCATTCACACACTAAGGTGATCCTATGAAAAGGAGGACAGGGCTCCTGAATCTTTAACAGTTGCATAGAAAAGGGAATTTCAGCAGGTGTCATTTGTATATATGGAGAACCTGGAAGAGGGAATTTCACCAGGTTCTCCATATATACAAACAACACCTGCTGAAATTCCTTTTTCTATGCAACTGATGCAGGAGCCTTGTCCTCCTTTTCATATGGTCACCCTAACACACACACACACACACACACACACAAAACACATCCTGTAAAGTAGGCCGATATTATCATATATTGCAGATCGAGGTCTCAGGCAAAGAGGATTGTAGCTTGCCTAAAACTGCAGTCCTCCTGTAGAGATGGGGGACACATTGCCCACCAAATGTTGCTGGCCTACAACAGAACTTCCATCGAGTCAACATGAACAGGATTGCACTGTTAGACGTCTGGTGCCGGCATGACTGAGGTGAGATGAGAACTAGGCACTTTCCAGCTGACACCCTTGGCCATAGAGTACACCCCAAGCAATCTCTCTCAAACATAATTTCTGGAGGAAATCCCAAGGACTGTGTTTGAAGCCCACTTCTAACGTGGTTCCTGAAAACTGATTCTACATAGATGGGATTCTACACAGCTATAAAGTTTCCCACTCCATCTGCCATGTGTAGAACAGTGCCACGCCAAAGAGGCTTCTTTCTCTGAATGGTCACGTAGGCACTTCCCACAAAACCTGGCATCTGAAAGTCAAGCAACTTTCTGTCACAGGGAGCCCCAGTTGTGCAAATATAATTTTGGAGGGACTCCTGCTACTGAGAGACCCCAGTTGTCATTTCAATCCTAAACACAGGGCTGGCCCAGGATATTTTACTGCCTGATGTGGAGCAGCAAATGCACCCCCACTCCTCCAGTCAGGGTGCATAGTACCCATTGCAAGTCAAGTTATTTTGGCACCAGAGGCTCATTGAGTATCTCTCCCTTTCCCTGGCAATAAAAGTACAATGATTGCATAGCTAATAATTTGCTGTCTTTCCTTGACACACAAAATCATCTGCCTTTGGAGGCCACTTTACACTGCCTAATGGAAGGGGTGTCCCTGCATTTAGAACTAGTGGAATTAGTAACCACCTGCCACCTAGGTCTGGGGCTGTACAACAGGAACCCAAGGGGCACAGTTATTGATTTGGAAGGCTAGGAGAACCTTAACACCAGCCTCTTTTGTCAGGGCCATGTGGTGGTTGTATCAGCTGCTCTTTAGCATTTTGCCACAGGCTAGTAAAAATAGTATTATTTAACCTGGGAAGTGGGCAATCAAGGTCTCAATAGCCTGGTGAGTATATCATCATCACACATATGACTGTCAATGTTGGGCCTTGGGCAGCTTCAGGCAAGGAGCTGGGAGTCAGAAGGTCTTGGGACTGCAGCTAGCAAGGCAAATTCCCATCCTGTCCTGGAACTCAAATAGCCCTTCTAGGTCATCAGCAGCCAACTGGATGCCCAGAGGCCCAGAGGAAGCCTAGAACCCCAAAATACCTCACAACCCAGGGAAATCGCCCCACACTGGCAACCATGGGGATGCATGAGCAGCATGCACAGCTAGGATAGCGAGGGTTATTCAGAGCTCATCTCCAAAACAGTGTTGAACATGTTTAGTCCATTTGTATAGAGCTCCAGTTTTTGCCAGATGATTTTGATCTGGGACTCTCTCTCTCTCTCTCTGTTCACATATTAATAGGCACAGCTATTTAGAGCTATCTTGGCTGTGATGAGAGTATAAAAAAATTCTTTTTCAAGGAGCTGCAGATTACATTCAAGAGTTCTCTTACTGCATCCTAGGTGTTTAGACAACTGAGGTAGGTCGGTTGTAACTAGGTAACATAGCTCTGCACAATATCCAGCATTTGGGAAAATAGCAATACACAATGACCGCAAACATACAGACAAGAGAGAAGTTTATCCAGCAAGCTCAGCTTTCCACAGTGAGATAATCCCCAATAACAAAGGGCTCGGGATCAGCACCACGGAACAGATATGGATGGGTTATGCATCACAAAGTCCCTGGCCCAAATCTGACCCCTGCCAGGAACTCTGCCCCTGCCTGCAATGTGAGAATAATACTGACTCTAAAGTTCTATGAAATTCTTATTATTCATGATTATCTATTATGACTATTTTAATGTTTGTTTTATTTATTTATTTATTTATTTATTTATTTATTTATTTATTCTACTGTTTCTGCTAGCTCACTGCACTTGGTTTTCAGGACTGGTGTGGGGGAAAGTGGATGGGGGGAGCCAAGTACAGCTCCATTGTCATGGACAGGTTGGAACCGCAGGCTGCCTTGGACTGCCCTATGGGTGGTAGACACATTTTGATTGTCCACCTCCCAGAGAAGTATGGATCCCAAAAGTTCTTTGATGTCTCTGAAGTATTTTCCCAAAGATTTGGTTAACCATCCTGCCAAGAACTGAACTGAACTCCTGGAGCCAGAATTGGGATGTAGACAGAATTGGTGCCAAACAGCTTTGGACAAGTCCTAGATTTATCTCTGCTCCATGGTATACCATGGAACTGAGGATCATAGTCACCACACTTAAAAAGGATATCATAGAGCTGGAAAAAGTGCAGAAAAGGGCAACTAAAATGATTAAGGGGCTGGAGCATCTCCCCTATGAGGAAAGGTTACATCAACTGGGATCGTTTAGCTTGGAAAAAAGGAGGCTAAGGGGAGACATGATAGAGGTGTACAAAATGATGCATGGTATGGAGAATGTGGACAGGGAGACAGTTTTCTCCCTCTCCCAAAATACTAGAACCCAGGGTCAACCCATGGAGATCCAGGACAAATAAAAGGAAGTAGTTCTTCACACATCACATAGATAAATTATGGAACTTACTACCACAAGATGTAGTGATGGTCACCAATTTGGGTGGCTTTAAAAGGGGGTTGGATAAATTCCTGGAGGCAAAGGCTATCAACTTATGCACACAGGCTTACTGCTTCTGATACTGGAGGTAGCACATAGCCATCAGGACTAGTAGCCATTGATAGCCTTCTCCTCCAGGAATTTATCCAACTGCCTTTTAAAGCCGTCCCAATTGGTGGCCATCACCATCTGCTGTGTGAAGAAGTACTTCCTTTTATTTGTCCTGAATCCCCCATCAATCAGCTTCATGGGATTCTAGTATTATGATAGAGGGGGGTGGAATTCTGTCTATCCACATTCCCCACACTTTCTTTATGGGTATCAGCCATGGAAAATGTCTCACTAAGGGATACTGTGGTCCAAATGGTTTTGAAGGAGGCACTGATGAAAACACTTTCCCCAAAAAGGCCAAATTTAGATTCCTTGCCTTTGGAATACTATTGACCAATATCTGCCATTTCTAAGTAAAGTCCCAGACTGAGTGGAGGGTTGTCAACTCAAGCCAGTCTTAGTGGAGAACACTAATTATTTAGATCCATTCGAATCCCATTTTCAATCTGGATTTCAGATGGAAATCACTTTAGTAGATGATTTACTCCAGGGGATGGATGGGGAGAGTGTTACTCAGTGAGTTTCAATAATATTTGTTTCGGGGCCTAATTTAAGATGTATTACCCTTTAAAGACCTATATGAGTTGAAATAAGACTATCTGAAGAACCACCTGAGCTCATATGTACTTACCTGAACCATACATTCAGCATCTCAGGCCTTGTTCTTTGGTCCATTGACAGGAGCTGGTAGGCTGGTTAGTACCAGAGTCAGGGTTTTTCCTGTGGTGGCCCCCTATCTCTGGAATTCCCTCCTCAGGGAAATACGTTTTGTTCCCTCCATGTTGGCCTTTAGGTGGACCCTAAGCATCTTTTTATTCCAGTAAATTTCCTGATGATTTGCGATGCTTGAACTATTTTATAAGCTGCTGTTCCTGCTGGTATTTTATCTGATTGTCTTATCTAATGGGCTCATCTACACCAAGCAGGATATTCCACTTTGAAAGTGGTATGAAAGTGGTATATAAAAGGCAGGAGCCACATGACTGCTTTATAGTGGTATTGAACTTCACTGATAACTGTTGGGGCCCATGACACATCTACACTAAGCAGGATATAAGACTGTGAAAATGGTATGAAAGCAGTATATGGTCTGTGTCAATGGGCCCCAACAGTTGTCAGTGCACTTCAATACCGCTATAAAGCAGTAGTGTGACTCCTGCCTTTTATATACCATTTTCATACAGCTTTCATAGTGGAATATCCTGCTTGGTGTATATGAGCACTAAGTATTGATTTATGTGCTATTGTTGTTTTAATATTTTAATGTTATTGTTTGTGCGATCTTATTATGTTATTTCACTCACTGCTGTTAGGTTAATTCATCCCAGGTGGGTGGTTTAAAAATCTATTCATAAAATAAATAAAATGAAATGTTGCTACCATCAACTCCTCACCATATAGGGATACTGGTCAGGAATAATTAAACACCAGAGGCAAGCACCGGAATCCAAGAATGCCTGAAGCTGTATAAAGAACCACTTCTGCGACATTCTCTATTCCTTCTGTTTCTCCATCTATAAAACAGATACATTACCACTCTGGCATTGCTAAAATGATCTCTGAGACCAACATGAAAGAGGCAAATATAAATGATATTAAAGACTAAGCAGCCTAATCTCAGAGTTTGACTGTTTGACTCTGGTCTTTTTCTTCAAGTAATCAATTTCTTCCCAACTCTTGGCCCTTTTCAAGCTTCTAGAGATCAAATAAATGTGGTCAAATCCACCTGTTCCTCTTTAGATCTAAGTGGGGGTGGAGAATGAGGAGGAGACACTACTTAGATCCTCAAATCCTTTTGGAATTAAGAAGACTGATAATCTTTCCTTGCTCGTTGTCCCCTTTTTGTAGCTGAACATGCTGTACATCAAGTTCAAACGATGGAAGAAACACTCACACCACCTGTTACACCTGGGTAGCCGATTCTGTTCAATATGTTTAAATAAATCTGAATCCATCTGTAATTTCTCTTCCTACTTTCTTCCTCTGTATATACAGTTCACTTTATTTCACTTCTGATACCTAAGGTCTCCATTACAGATTAAAATACAGAAATTTATGGACATGTCCTGTTTTGTGGGCCACAAACATTGAATTCAGTTCACCTGTTCAGAGCCATTTATAGTATGTACCAGAAGGACAGGGCAGTGGTTGCAGCACCATGGAAAGCTCCAAGTGGGCAACTTGCTACAACAGAGACTAGAGGTGGATGGTAGCCTTAGTGTCCCATCTACTTCTATAATCCACCTGCCAGCCACGCCTGCCTGAAGACTGTGAATCCTCAAAGGGCCATTTTCTTTGCCTGAAGATGAGTGCTTTTCCTCCTTTTTGTGGCCTCTTCCTGAGCTGTTGGACAGATGCTGTTGGAAAGGTACCTTCCTCGGGTGACCTCTAGCCTCCGGTTCAGTTTCAGGAACACAGCTGCAAATACAGCAGCTCTGAGTTTGTGACCAGGGACATGACACCCCCTTTTCCCTTAACAGCCCCAAATGATCTATAGAAACTATGGAATTCGCTACAACAAGACGTAGTGACGGCACCAATTTGGTTGGCTTTAAAAGGGGGGTTAGATAAATTCCTGGAGGAGGAGGCTATCAATGGCTACTAGGCCTGTGCTATCTCCAGTATCAGAGGCATGAATCCTGTATTCATCAGTTGATGGGGAACATGGGTGGGAGGGTGCTGTTGCACTTGTGTCCTGCTTGTGGGTTCCTGGTCAACAGCTGCTTGGTCACTGTGTGAACAGAATGGTAGACTAGATGTACCCTCGGTCTGATCCAGCATGACTCTTATGTTCTTAAGTTCCAATGACCTCAGAGAAAATGCCACAGGTTAGTCCTAGGATGTGCGAAAAACGGTTTCCCACTATGTGACCTGCTGGCTTCACACACACACACACACACACACACACACACACACACACACACACACACCCATATTGTCAATGTCTTCCTCACTACACCAGCCATCTAGTCAGGATTGAAAGAGGCAAGATTCTCCAAAGGAGGGGTGATGCCAAATGATGCAGGGTGTTGCTAAAAGGCCAAGAGGAATGAACAGGAATGAACTTAACGAAGGATAAAAGCCTTGGAGGCTGGTGGCTCCAATGTCAGTGTGGCTGTAAATCCACTCTGAGCTTCAGTCAGAACTCTAAAGGACCTGTCCATGGGGGCTGAAGCTATTTGGGGGTTGTGTTCCACAACTTGGATAGCTCCTTTAGACTTCTGACTGGTTTTGATTGAAACCCAGAGGGCATTCACAACCCCACTGACATTGGAGCCACCAGCCTCAACTGGATAAGCACACATACAAGGGTAGTTTTTCTTTGTCTACTTTCTCCAGTCATCAGATATTACATTTTTGGGAGGTACCCAAGAAAAAACCTGACCCTTTGATCTGAACTAGCCATAGGCCTGTGTTTACTCTACCCCCTTTGCAAAGGTTGAAAGCGTCCTGATTCTTCCCAGGTGCAAAGGATGCAGTTCTTTGACCTCAAGGCCCCTCACATGCTTAAAGGGGGAGAAATACAAGTGGCCAATCATCACCTCCCTCCCGTTTCCCCCAGAGATAAAGATGCCCATAGAATATTTCAAGTTCCTTCTTTAAATTAAACAATAGCCTGGTGATTTACACTTACAAGTCATCTCCCCACCCCTTCCCAATTTATTTTTATGGACAGCCATCATTAACATGCAGATACGGAGTTGAGACCATTATGGTCACCTTAGTGGATGATCTACGCTTGCATATTGATAGGGGGAGTGTGTCCCTGCTGGTTCTTTTGAACCACTCAGAAGCTTTCGATACCATCAACCATGGTATTCTTCTGGACCACCTGAGGGGATTGGGAATTGGGGGCACTGCACTCCAGTGGTTCCGGTCCTACCTCTCGGGAGGTTCCAGATGGTGATGCTTGGGGATTGCTACTCTTCAAAGAAAGACCTTTTGCATGGTGTACCACAAGGCACCATCCTATCCCCAATGCTGTCCAATATCTACATGAAACTGCTGGGAGAGATCATCCGGAGGCATGGGGTGGGGTGCTACCAGTATCCTGATGACACCCAAGCATATTTCTCTATGCCTTCAACAACAGTGTCAGCTAAGGCTAGTGTGTCTCCTCTGAATGTATGCTTGGAGGCAGTAATGGACTGGATGAGGAAAAACAAACTGAAGCTGAATCAAGTCAAGATGGAGGTGCTTACTGTCAAGGCCTCTAACCTGAGTTTGGAGGTGTGTCAGCCAGTTCTAGATAGGGCTACACTCCCCCTGAAAGACTGCTTGCAGCTTGAGGGTACATCTGGATCCGTCACTCCAAATGATAGCCCAGATAGATGCAATGGCCAGGAGTGCCTACTATCAGCTTCGGCTTATATGCCAGCTGCGCCCTTTCCTAGAGTTAGAAGATCTAAAGATGGTAGTGCACGTGCTGGTAACCTCAAGGCTTGACTTCTGCAATGTGCTGTACGTAGGGCTACCTTTACACCTAGTTTAGAAACTTCAACTATTTCAAAATATGGCAGCCAGGTTGGTCACCAGCACACCTAGGGGTGAGCATATTACCCCAACATTAAAATCACTCCACTGTTGGGGCCAGAACTTTTCCTTGGGAATTCTGTTTGTGCTCAGAAACACAGCTCACAATGTAGGTCTTAGCAGAGTAAGTTTATTAGCTTCAGACTTCTTTACAGTTCCGTGTCATTGTGCAGAGTGACAAAAGCTATACATATATACATGGTTTTTTATCTATATTACATACAGCTGTGATTAGGCTAACCCAGCCTCAAGGATCTTTGGTATATTCATATCATTATCACCATGATATCTTAGAGAATCCTGGCAAGGTTCCCAGTACAGCTTCTATCTCAAGGTAATTGCTCACAGATAGTCTTCCTCTGTTTAGCCTTGAGATAGCCACACACACACAATTTTAATGACTACACAAGCCTTTACTTTCTTATACTTAACATCCACTAGCTGCCAATTAGTTTCCAGTTTAAGTATAAAGTGTTGGTTATTATCTTAAAAGCCCTACAAGGTTTGGGTCCAGGTTACCTGCAGGATCGCCGGCCCCTGTACAATCTGCCCCATACACTCAAGTCCTCTGGAAAGAATTTACTCCAATCAGCCAAACTAGGCTGACAACTGTTACCCAGAGGACCTTTTCTTCTGCTGCTCCCAGACTGTGGAATGGCCTGCCGGGAGAGATCTGCCAACTTAATACTCCCTCTGAATTTAAGGCAGCTATAAAAACTAGTCTCTTCCGGCATGCCTATCCGGATGAATTTTAAGATGTCTGATTATTATATTGTATCAGTTTTATATGTTTTAATCAGTTTTATGCATTTGATTTACATGGTATTTTTGTATTAAATGTTGTTCCCCACCTCGATCCAGAGGGATAGGTGGGTATTATTATTATTATTATTATTATTATTATTATTATTATTATTATTCAACAGTTTAATGTCAAATTCAAATAAAGTAGCCTTGAAAACTGTAACAGAAGGAAATAAAACAACAGAATACATTCTGACACTTTTTACAGAATCCCCAAAGTGACAGAACTTCATAGACGAGAAATATAAGGACCACAAAGGGAATTCCATTAAAGCTAATGTGAAAAGCAAAGAAATATTTGCCTACAAAAAGCAGAGCAGTTATTTGGCTCAGAGAAACGATGGAGTATCTCAAAAGGAGTCCACAAACCTGTCTGCCACTGTTTAGAGTGAGTTCTGCTTTGATCCTCTTCAATTCATCATTTAGCGTTGCAATTGTGTTTTCCCCCCCAATGCAGACCTCCCTTATCCGTCTCCATGGCCAGTCATATGTCATTTTGAGCGTATAGGCCCATGTCAACTCTTTCCACCTCCCTCTCCACACTTTCAGGTCTCCCTCTCCATTCAGGTCCACTTTTTTTACCCATCCTTTTTAGCTTGCAGGTCACATCTCAGAGACATGTTGATGATCCAGGGCACTCTGGATATTAAATAGATTTTACATTATTATCCAGGAAGGTTAAGATGCACATTGGCCTAATAAAAGGTTACAGTGGCAACAGCCATTTCTGGTTTACCTTTCCCCTTTCCCAGCTCCTTCAAACACACATTGGCCCCATTCAGACAACACGTATGCCATTAACCAGTTTGTGGTTAAGCAGCATGGTTTAGCATGTTGTCTGAACGGGACCACTGTAACTTGCAATAATTCTGCTTCAACATCAGATCTTAACACTGGATTAGATTAGGGACAACAATACTTGGAAGGGAGAAGAGGTTCCTTTAAAGATCTCTCCACCTGCTGGAACTTTGCATGGTCTTTTTAGCAAGGACCTTCAGTCTGAATAAAATCTAACAAGCTGCCAGATTTTTTTTATCAGATAACTCAAAATCATTCAACATCTGCGCTACCTTTATAAGCTCAGCCACGAGGGGTCTTGCAAATTATTTTGAAGGGATATACTGATAGACTGAAAGAACTGGGCATGTTTAGCCTGGAGAAGAGAAGATTGAGGGGAGACATGATAGCACTCTTCAAATACTTAAAAGGTTGTCACACAGAGGAGGGCCAGGATCTCTTCTCGATCCTCCCGTCTAGCAGCTTTCTGTAGACAACTTCACGAATGCTATAAGGCCCTGAGGAAGAAGGCAACTGCGTTCGAAACGCGTAGGCACCTTGGCACTTTAATAAAACTTTTGCTAATATTTATGTTTGAAGATTACTTGGTTCCACCCTTGCCTATGGCTATTTTTTACTCCCCCACGGGGTTTTCCTTGCTTTTGCACTTGTTAGAGCAGTACGAGAATTGAACCAGTTACCTAGGGAGGTTGTGGGCTCTCCCACACTAGAGGCCTTCAAGAGGCAGCTGGACAACCATCTGTCAGGGATGCTTTAGGGTGGATTCCTGCATTGAGCAGGGGGTTGGACTCAATGGCCTTGTAGGCCCCTTCCAACTCTGCTATTCTATGATTCTATGATTATTATTATTATTTATTTATTTATTGCATTTTTATACCACCCAAAAGCCGAACCTCCCTGGGCAGTTCACAAAAACCAAAACCACTAAAAGTATAAAACAAACAGTATAAAAACATGATATAAAATACACATTAAAAATTGATTAAAAACATACCATACATGATTAAAACATCTTTAAAACATTAAAACATCTTGAAAACATTCTAAAATTTCAGTGGATAGGCCTGCCGGTATGGTCGCTCCCTATAGTAATGCTACAGAAAGCCAGCACAGTGCAGTGTTCAGAGTGTAGGACTGGGGCTGGAGAAACTCAGCCTGCGACATTATGGATAGACTGACCTGGATGTGAGTAATCATGCGTAGGATTGGTCTGGGGGCCCTTTCCCCTCAGACCAACCCCTCCCCCCATGCACGGCACTGACTTTAAAAAAAAAAAAAAAAAAAAAGTACCCAGAGTGGCTACATTGTGCCAAAAAGGTAAAAATAGCTTGTTTTCTAGCTAATTTGGTGCCATGTGGTAGCTACAGAGCACTAAAAGTATAACAAAGAAAGGGGAAATGTCCACTCCAGATGCCTTTTAAAAAAACACTTTGGGGGGCAGCAGGGGCTGCATGTGACATATAGGGCACATGTTGCCCAGCCCTGATGTGTAGGATTGCCCTGCCAGGTTGAATGAAACCCACATTCAACCATGAAACTCACCAGATAACCTTGGGCCAGCCTCTGTCTCTCAGCCTGAGTTCAAGCTCCAGGAAGCCCCTTTCACAGCAACAAGTGGAGCTTAGCCTGAAGACTTGCACTAGCTGGCTTAAATGTTGCTTCAGCAACAAACAGCCCTGGGCTGTTTGAGGCTGCAGCTCCGCCTGGGTGGCTAGCTGCCGCTCCCCCACTGGGAGAAGCCTCTTGTAAATATAGGGGGTGCATCTGTTGTAGCAGCTGCTAGTTCCAGTGGCTTTGAGGAGTCCGTGTCTCTGCAATGGCTTCTGGGCTACACTCTTCAGACACCAAGAACAGCAGTGCAACCTCTTCAGGCTGGAGAGATAGCAGCAGGTTGGAATCCTCATACACAGGAGTTTCTCAGGAATTGGGGTCATCCTGGGTTGATGCCGCATGGAAATGCCTCCTCTATTCTGTCACCTCCTCAGAGTCCATGGCCTCATCCATTGACGATGGGAGGCTATGACTAGTGTTGTTGATTACCTATAAATGATTGTCTGCTTTGAGCATTGTATATCTGAAGGAACAGATGACTCTCCTAATATATCCCCTAAAATCCCAGGTGACCCTGCTGGATGTTTCTGCATTAAGGAGTATGATATCCGTGAGGGTGCACAGTAAGACCTTCTTGATGGTGACATTTTGGAACCTGCTGGTGAAAACCCATTTACAAGATTCCTTTTTCACTGGAGTTGATTGACTTTATTGCACTTTAGGCATGTTTCCCCTTTTAGTTTATTCTGATTTTACCACAATATCATATCCAATTTTAACTTTGCCTTGTTTTTTCATGTTATGCAGTTGTTTGTGATTTAACTATTATTTGCATCCAGTTCAATTTATAAAAATACAGAACAGTTGGACTCAATGGCCTTGTAGGCCCCTTCCAACTCTACTGTTCAATGAGAATAGCTTACAATTGCCATAAAATCCATAACATGATTACTTTAAAAAAAAATCAACTTCCCAATCTTTCTGTGGTATATCTAGAATTATATGCAGACAATATCTACATAATCCACACAGTGGAGTTTTGTAATGTATGTGTGACGGTGGAGAGAACATGTTTATTCATGCTAATCACTCGGAGCCCTAGCGACAGAGACACAAACATAAATAAGTAAATAAATAAATATCATTCATGTTACAATTTCATTCTAGGAAGAGCTGGACAATCCCTGTGTCATTATAATAGCATTGCTCAAATCAATCTGCTGGTGATGCTAAATAAAATTGTAAAAGATTGTGATCCACTTGAGATCGTGACGGAAATGGCATATATCTATTTTTAAACATATGCAGTCTGTTTTCTCTGCTGAAAGATGCACACAACACCGAAACACCAAGTGTGGAAACCTTTGTCAGGATTCAAAGTAGAGTCACTTTTAGGATTTGGCTTCCCATGCTCTGAGCAACATTAGCTTGTACATATGGCCCTGGGGCAAAATGGGGCCACCAAACCTCATGGAAGTGCCAGCAGGACTCCCATCGTAAGTAAACATACCAGCAATACATGCAATTGGCTGAGGCAGGTGATGTTAAAAGGCTCCTTTGAATTTGGCAGGGATCTCTTTCCGTTTATGATGCTGTATATGCCAGGGAAACTCCTGTGCTCTTTGTGTTATTTTAAAAATAGATTTCTAGACAAATCATTTTCTTTCCTTTTACTGATTTTCATGGTTCTTTCAAGTGTTCAAAATGCTATATACAACCTTGTAGGTAGCAGGTGTGCATTATCTCTGTATTGCAGATGCGGGTCTGAGGATAACCTCCACCCTGCTTGCCTAAGCCCATCTAGTCAATTCATAACGGAGGGGAGGCATGAACCAAGGACCCCCTGATTCAGAGCTCAGTCTCTTCTCAAGCCACTGTCCCCCACCACCTCTCTGGTGTTCGATATCAACCCCTTTTATGGGACTTTCTTCACCAACACTGGCAAACTGAAGACCACAGTCATGGTTTAAAAATTGCACAGCATGAAGTTGCAATAAGGCACAAACAAACAAAAACCTCTCATCAAATGCCCCTGTCACTTAGCTTAATGAATGTATGCAAATTGCTAGATTATAGGAAATGCCTGGGACCACTTCAGTAAGTAACACACTTAGGAAGAAATCTGTAGAGATACAGCAATCCAATTTGTCTTTGAAATAAAGCTAGTTAGTTTCCTCAAGATAATTTCGCTCTCTTTTGTGCTTGGTGACTTGGCAGCATGCAATACACACAGTGAACTGGTACTTTAGTCTCCTGGAAGGGAAGATTATAAAGCGTTCAGCTACAGACACAGACAGGAAGTGAACATATTTGTATATTTCTTTTCATGTTTTAAAATGTACCCGTTTTAATTTTTGTAAGGCCGCCTTGAGGCCCAGTATTGGGCAAAAGGCAGATACAAATAAATAAATAAATAAATAATAAACATGTAGCAGTTGTTACAATATTTCCCTTCATAGTTTACCCCGCCTTGGTTTAAGAAAAGGCTTACTTTGAAGATCATTGTATTATATACCTTTTACGCTATGTTATTGCTTGATTTAATATTGCTAATGTTGAATGGAAAATGTAAGAAAACTTAAAAATGTAAGTGTCATGTATGCCCCTACTGCTTCTGTGTTGGGAACCTGTGACGCAGGTAATCAATCAGAAACAGATTCCGATTCAGAAGATGCCAAGCCAGTGGGGGTGGAAGTTCACACGGGAGAGCCTCCAGCTGCGAAAACACCCCCTCCAGAGTCTGACTCCTCAAGGTCAGATCCTATGCTCTCAGGAGACAGGGAGTCAACTTCCGGGGGTGAACATTCCAAAACATTACTTGATGCTAGGAATCACATCAAGCAAGATTAGCAGCAAAGAGACAGCTGGAGAGATTGCGTGAGAAGTCATCTAGGCATCCTCCTCCACCTTGAAGCTGGGGACATTTGAAAAGCCTTTTATTTCCATTGAACAGTCAATTGTTTTGCTTAGTTTGCATAGCGTTGCCTAGGGGGGATTTTCCCATAGAGGTGCCTAGTTTGTGTTATAGAAGTGTTAATTGTTTGCAATAAAGCTTTGTGGATTGGCCTAGGAACTTTCCTTGGTTTTGACTCCTTGGGGAAGCTTGAGCAGCTACAGCACAAGACAGTAAGGAAGTGAATCCATCAGTGTATATCCTCCCCTCAAGATTTGCGTGAGAAAGTGGCATTCATTTGAAATCCTGTCCTTCTAAAGGCTGGCAGAGTGAGGCAGCTGCCTCAGGACATGGATACTGGAGTGTGAGGTGTGGGGGCAGCAGAAGGCATTCCTCCTGAGCTCCTCCAGCCATTCTCCTTTGTCAGAGGACAGAGCTTTGGGTGCCATGTCCCCGTTCCTGCACCCCCTAAGCTAGCCTGCTTCCCTCAGGTGCAATGGAGGATGCCGTCCCATCACCAGGGATGAAGTAGGATTTGACTCTCAAGTCTGCTCAGTTCTCCATGTAGGGAGAGCCATCTTGACCTTTACTTCAGGCAGCAAAATGTTTTGGGATGGCCCTGGCTCTTCCTTTCACAAGTATATTCTTTGTTCAAAGAAAATGTTTCAGAATGCAGCAGCCCAGATACTTGTGGGGAGCCAAGAATTCAGCGCACATTATGTCAGTTCTATCTCAGCTATGACAGCTGCACTGATTATCAGTTTGCTTGGTTTGAAGTGCTGGTCATTGGCGTGCAGACAGGGGGTTCAGCAGGTTCAGCTGAACCCCCTAATATGTTGCCGCCGCCATAGAATCATAGAATCATAGAATAGCAGAGTTGGAAGGGGCCTACAAGGCCATCGAGTCCAACCCCCTGCTCAATGCAGGAATCCACCCTAAAGCATCCCTGATAGATGGTTGTCCAGCTGCCTCTTGAATGCCTCTAGTGTGGGAGAGCCCACAACCTCCCTAGGTAGCTGATTCCACTGTCGCACTGCTCTAACAGTCAGGAAGTTTTTCCTGATGTCCAGCCGGAATCTGGCTTCCTTTAACTTGAGCCCGTTATTCCGTGTCCTGCACTCTGGGAGAATCGAGAAGAGATCCTGGCCATCCTCTGTGTGACAACCTTTTAAGTATTTGAAGAGTGCTATCATGTCTCCCCTCAATCTTCTCTTCTCCAGGCTAAACATGCCCAGTTCTTTCAGTCTCTCTTCATAGGGCTTTGTTTCTAGACCTCTGATCATCCTCGTTGCCCTCTTCTGAACACGCTCCAGCTTGTCTGCGTCCTTCTTGAATTGTGGAGCCCAGAACTGGACGCAATACTCTAGATGAGGCCTAACCAGGGCCGAATAGAGAGGAACCAGTACCTCACGTGATTTGGAAGCTATACTTCTATTAATGCAGCCCAAAATAGCATTTGCCTTTCTTGCAGCCATATCGCACTGTTGGCTCATATTCAGCTTGTGATCTACAACAATTCCAAGATCTTTCTCATTTGTAGTATTGCTGAGCCAAGTGTCCCCCATCTTGTAACTGTGCATTTGGTTTCTATTCCCTAAATGTAGAACTTGGCATTTATCCCTATTAAATTTCATTCTGTTGTTTTCAGCCCAGCACTCCAGCCTATCAAGATCACTTTGAAGTTTGTTTCTGTCTTCCAGGGTATTAGCTATCCCACCCAATTTGGTGTCATCTGCAAATTTGATCAGCGTTCCCTGCACCTCCTCGTCCAAATCATTAATAAAAATGTTGGAGAGCACTGGGCCCAGGACTGAGCCCTGCGGCACCCCACTCGTTGCCTCTCCCCAGTTTGAGAAGGTTCCATTGATAAGTACTCTTTGAGTCCGATTCTGTAGCCAACTGTGGATCCACCTAATAGTTGTTCCATCTAGCCCACTTTTAGCTAGTTTGTTAATCAGAATGTCATGTGGTACTTTGTCAAAAGCTTTGCTGAAGTCAAGATATATGACATCCACAGCATTCCCACAGTCCACAAGGGAGGTTATCCTATCAAAAAATGAGATCAAATTAGTCTGACAGGATTTGTTCCTGACAAATCCATGTTGGCTTCTAGTAATCACTGCATTGATTTCAAGGTGTTTACAGATTGACTTCTTTATAATCTGCTCCAGAATTTTCCCAGGGATGGATGTCAGGCTGACTGGTCTGTAGTTCCCAGGTTCCTCCTTTTTGCCCTTTTTGAAGATAGGGACAACGTTAGCCCTCCTCCAGTCGTCCGGCACCTCACCCGTCTTCCATGATTTTGCAAAGATAATAGACAAAGGTTCTGAGAGTTCTTCCGCTAGCTCCTTCATTACTCTTGGATGCAGTTCATCGGGCCCTGGGGATTTGAACTCATTCAAGGAAATTAGGTGTTCTTTGACCATTTGTTTATCAATCTCAAACTGCAATCCTGCCCCCTCAACTTCTGCTTCACTTTTTCCAGGGGGGTCATAGATCCGCTTTTGGGAGAAGACCGAGGCAAAGTAGGAATTGAGCACTTCAGCCTTTTGTTTGTCGTCTGTTATCAATTTGCCATCCTCATTAAGCAGTTGAACCACCATTTCTTTCCTCTGTCTTTTACTACTCACGTATCTGAAGAAAGCCTTTTTATTGCTTTTAGCATCCCTCGCTAATCTCAGCTCATTCACAGCTTTAGCCTTCCTGACGCCATTTCGGCACTTCTGCGCCACTTGTCTGTACTCTTCTTTTGTAGCCTGGCCTTCCTTCCACTTCCTATATGTATCCCTTTTTGTTTTCAGTTCATCAATAAGCTTTTTGTGGAGCCACATTGGTTTCCTCTGTTGTCTTCTATCTTTTCTCCTTGTTGGAATTGTTTGTAACTGTGCCTTTAAAATTTCATTTTTTAGATATTCCCACCCATCCTGCACTCCTTTTCTTTTTAGGCTCCCTTGCCACGGGACCTTACTTATTATAGTTCTGAGTTTATTAAAATCAGCTTTCCTAAAATCCAGAGTACGTGTATGGCTACGCTCGACTTTTGTCTCCTTCATAATCAAGAATTCAAGTATGACGTGGTCACTTTCCCCCAGAGTTCCCGTAACTGCCACTTTATCCGCTAAGTCATCCCTATCCATGTTTGCCCCGTCCCTGCCAAAATACCAGGGTTGTGGTTACTGGGCCTGCAGCAACCACAACTCCAACTTACCGGGCCTAAATTTCCCCGGCAAGTGGCGGCGGCCATCTTGAATCTCGCCCGAACTCACGCGAGATCTCAGCAGCTGGCTGGGAACTCTGTGAGACCCAGCCAACAGCCGAGATCTCAAGTGAGTTCGGGCGAGATTCAAGATGGCCGCTGCCACTCACGGGAGAAATTTAGGCCCTTGAGAGCAAGGTGAGAGCAAGGTGAGGGGTTGGGGGCTGCGTGCAACAACACAGCCTCCAGCACCCCACCCCCCAGCTCAGCAGAAGCAGCAGCAAGAAGAAGCACAAGAAGCAGCAAGAAGAAGCAAGCAGGAGGAGGAGAAGATAGAGGAGGAGGCAAGACTGAGGTTTGTGTGTGAGAGAGAATGTGTGGGTGCATGGGGTCTTTGAGTGAATGCACGTGTGCATGCATGTGTGTTTTTGGAGTGAGTGATGCTGAGTGTGTGTATATGTGTGCTGACAGTGTGAGTGTATTGATGTCTGAATGGGATGCCTGGTGGTTTGACTGAATGAATGTATGTTTGTAGTGGGGGTGGCTGTAGTTTTCTGTGACTTGAGGGGATGATTTGGAGACAGAAAAAGGCCTACAGCTCCCAGCATGTCCTAGCCAGCATGTTTACTTCTGAGTAGACATGCATGGGGTTGCACAGGGCTCTTTTTAGGGTTAAGGTTAGAACTAGGTCCAAGAGAAGTCAGCTTGAGTTAGGGTGCAATCCTATAGACAGAAAAAGTCCTACAGCTCCCAGCATGTCCCAGCCAGCATGTTTACTTCTGAGTAGACATGCATGGGGTTGCACAGGGCTCTTTTTAGGGTTAAGGTTAGAACTAGTCCAAGAGAAGTCAGCTTGAGTTAGGGTGCAATCCTATAGACAGAAAAAGGCCTACAGCTCCCAGCATGTCCCAGCCAGCATGTTTACTTCTGAGTAGACATGCATGGGGTTGCACAGGGCTCTTTTTAGGGTTAAGGTTAGAACTAGGTCCAGGAGTTTGTGCTTTTGCGAAGTTAGGTTGAGTTAGGGTGCAGTCCTATAGACAGAAAAAGTCCTACAGCTCCCAGCATGTCCCAGCCAGCATAGATGGCTTGGGCATTCTGGAAGTTGTAGGACTTTTTTTCTGTCTGAACAGGCAGAGAATTGAGCCCAAGGATGGTAACAATATATCATAGAATCATAGAATGGCAGAGTTGGAACCCCCTGCTCAATGCAGGAATCCACCCTAAAGCATCCCCCACAGATACTTGTCCAGCTGCCTCTTGAAGGCCTCTAGTGTGGGAGAGCCCACAACCTTCCTAGGTAACTGGTTCTACTGTCATACTGCTCTAACAGTCAGGAGGTTTTTCCTGATGTCCAGCTGGAATCTGACTTCCTGTAACTTGAGCCCATTATTCCGTGTCCTGCACTCTGGGAGGATCGAGAAGAGATCCTGGCCCTCCTGTGTGTGTCAATCTTTCAAGTATTTGAGGAGTGTTATCATGTCTCCCCTCAAGCTTCTCCTCAAGGCTAAACATTACCTCTGTTTCCTTTCCCCTCCGGGACACTCCTACCTCTCCTGTCTGCACCCTCTCTCCCTCTTCTACCCCCACACATAGGGGCATTTCTCTCTCTTCTTTCCCCAGGGCTCCCCCTACGCCAATCCTCTTCTTCTGCCCTTATTTTATTTAGAGTATTTTTATTTAGAGTATTTTTATCCCACACCTCAGCCTAAAAGTCTCCCGGAGCGGCTTACAATTGATCAGTAAAGAAGACTGATGTGCCCTTGTGATGGTTTCCCATCCTCTCTTTTCTCCTTCATCTCCTGTCTTCTGCCAATAGCCCCTTCGCGGCCTTCCAGAGATGCCCCTAGTTCCAGATCTCGTACACTCCCCCAAGTTCTCCAAATCTTGCCAGCCAGCCCTCTCTTACGCTAGGCTCGCAGCCACCCCTCGTCCTCACTATATTCACCCCAGAAGTCTCTCTCCTGGACCTCATTCCAAATTCTTTGCTCAGCAGCACACAGGGCAATCTTTTAAAATCATTATTAGGGCATTTGATGTATGGTGTATTCTATGTATGGTGCTGGAACTTAAGATGACACTCATTGTTAATGTGATAGAATCTGTTTTAAATGTGAATCTGTTTTAGTAAGTTTGGATTAGGTCATTATCTGATTAAATTTAAAGATGGTGAAAATTGACTGTATCTTTATATATGCCTGGTTATCACTACAGCAAAAAAATAGTATTCAGAGTCTCCATTTTAAAATGTGTATTTTTAAAGTACAGATTACTTGTTAATTAAAAAAAATACAGTTTACTTCAGTTTTCGTTTATTTTGTTTGTTTGATGAATGAAAAAAGTCCTTTATTACTGTATATTTAATCAATGTTTACCTTAAAAAAAAATCCCTGGCTGAACCCCCTAATGAAATGTGCTGTGCACGCCTATGGTGCTGGTATTGACCTTTAAAGTCCTAAATGGTTTTGGACCTGGTTACCTGAATAGGGTGACCATATGAAAAGGAGGACAGGGCTCCTGTATCTTTAACAGTTGCATAGAAAAGGGAACTTCTGCAGGTGTCATTTATATATATGAAGAAGGAAGGAAAGGAACCTCTTGTGCAAGCACTGAGTCATTACTGACTCTTGGAGGGACGCCAGCTTTCGCTGACATTTTCTTGGCAGGCCTTATAGCGGGGTGGTTTGCCGTTGCCTTCCCCGGCCGTTATTACCTTTCCCCCAGCTAACTGGGTACTCATTTTACCGACCTCGGGAGGATGGAAGGCTGAGTCGACCCAAGCCGGCTGCCTGAAACCAGTTTCCGCTGGGATCGAACTCAGGCCGTGGGGACAGTTTCAGCTGCAGAAACTGCTGCTTTACTGCTCTGCGCCACACGAGGCTTGTATATATGGAGAACCTGGGGAAATTCCCTCTTCATCACCACAGTTAAAGCTGCAGGAGATATACTAGCGTGACCAGATTTAAAAGACGGCAGGGCACCTGCAGCTTTAACTGTTGTGATGAAGAGGAAATTTCAGCAGGTTCTCCATATATACAAATGACACCTGCAGAAATTCCCTTTTCTATGCAACTGTTAAAGATACAGGAGCCTAGTCCTCCTTTTCATATGGTCACCCTAAGTTAGGTTAGTCAACTCAAGAGATGAGGCTTTTACAATGGTTACCCCTTTTATTCCTCTTCCAAAGGAGAGGCATGTTGAGCTTCTTCCCTTTAGAAGGCTTTGAAGACTTTTTATTTCAATCTACTTTTTACTGAAATGGTAAGTTTTATTTTTAATATATTTCCTGTCTTCTTTTAAGAGTAATATGCTTTTAATTAGTCCTATTGAAAATGTTTCATGCTGTTGCTTTTAGTCAATTTTACATCTTGATTTTAAACGTTTTATGATATTAACAGTAAGCTACTGTGGTGGGAAATGTTTTTGAAAGCAACATAATCATTCTGAAATAAATGCATGAGCCTAGTAGGAAGATAATGGGGAACAATTCCTAACTGCAAAGAAAGGCAATAAGTTGTCCATGGAAGGCATCAGATTAAAAAAATCTAGAAACTGTCAGGTTTACAATGAATTGCTTAGATCAAGGCTTCTCGGAACATGAGGTAATAAGCCATAAGCAGTTGCCAAGGGAGAAAGAGCAACAATGTTTTCCACACATGTTTGAAAATTGGCTTAAATTGATCTCCAAACCTGTGAGTTAACTTGGGGATATAGGTAGGAAATGGTTGCAACCCTTTGCTCTAAGCATTTCACAACCTGCAGGACTTCAAAGGATAGGTCTAGATGCAGTGTAGTGAAAGATGAAGGGCACAATCCTCCCAAAACTTCTCATGCTGACATCTCACGGACAAGAAAGCTGGGCAAGAGCGTGTCATTCATTTTATTGAGGCTTTCACAGGAAAACATTCTGGTGATTTGTGCCCTTCTATCTTGTACTGGAAAGGTCTCACTGTTTACATTTGAATGCTTTTGAGTTACCCAGGTCTCTTTGATTTGTGAAATAAGGGAATCATGTAAGTGTTCTGGCTTTGGTTTACATTGGTATATTGTCTGATCACACACACACACACACACACACACACACACCTGACACCAAGACCTAGAAGACCACATGGCTGAAATAAATAGCTCTTCTTCTGTGGAAATTGCAGAATATGCAGCCGTTTTCCTTTCTCTTGCTACCTCTGAAACTTTCTGTGTCCATAGATAAGGCAATAGGTAGAAATGCAAAATGACACATTCTAATTTGGTGTGACTAATTTGCATGATTAGTATATCTAATATACATATGATGCCTCTTAAGCTACCCAGATTAGAACTATAGGGATACGGCAAGCCTGCAAATGCAGCCGGGCTAATAGTTTAGCAGATGGAGTTTATACAAGTGCCGCCACTGCAAAAGGAGCACACATTGTGGAATGTGTGCTTGTGGAAAAGCTGAACTGAACTGAATTTTGACAGATAAATGTTGAGGATATGGATCATGATTTTTAGCCAAACTCTGAGCCACAAGAATGTTAAAATTATATATCTTGATCCTGTTAAACTGATGGCATTTAAACCCCATTTCATTGATCAGGTTCATAGAGCTGAAAGGTGTTGAAATGCATTTGGGATAGCTGAATGTTTTATGTTTGTAGTGGTTGCCTTAGAAGACCAAATTTAGCTTTAATTATGTATTTTAAAGCTAAAATTGGCCCTTTACGGCCTATGTTGTGGTTTGCCATCAAAATTTGACAGAAACCACCAATTGTTTCATTGCTGCTTCCACTGCCACCAAAACACCTCTACATGGTAGTAGAGGTGTGACCCCTGGGGGATTCTGGGAGTTGAAATTGGTGTTTCTCACTCCTGGGTTATGCAGAATGTAATACTGTAACATGTATCTTTAACACACAAGAGTTTGCAAATGTCACTACAGAGAAGGATAGAGAGAGATTGCAAAATAAAGCTTCAAGTCTTACTTTGAGTCAAGGAAGAAGTGTTCAAGCTTTTCTTAGTAGTGGTGATATCAGGCTTATCAATAGCCAGTCACCTACTCACTTATGGCGAAGGAGGATTGCCTCTAGGTGAACAGGCAGCAAAATTTCAATAAAGTGGAAGTGAGTGGGCTGTTGACATGCCACAAATGACTCACGCTCTGAGATATGTAGGCAAATGGGCTGCTAGGCTTTGCAGACTTATTTGCCAGGGTGCTCCCATCGCAGACTCAGGAGCAGAAAAGTGAAACCAGAGGGCAGGAAGGAGCCATAAGAGCTTACAGATGGCCTGAAGGCTTAATTTTTATGAAGAGCAACAAAAGGGAAACAAAACCTCAACACACAGCATTAAAACATTAGGCATTGATACTTGGGCAATTTGCACAGGGTCCTTACTCTCACCATGTCCTGACTACAGGTTCATTCTTGAACAGGGATGTTGTTTCCAGCATACTTAAGGCACAATTTCCATTTGCTGACAGTTAAAAAAATAGTATATCATATGTTCAGAACATGTTCACACTTGCCATTTGACTGTAATGCCCTCTGAATGAAGCCACAGACTACTAAAGAAATTGGAGTAATCACATTTTAAACTAACCATGTAATGGTGTGAAGCAAGAGGATGACTGGGGGGGAAATCAGCTTTGGAAAACCAGACTAATGCATCTGGAGAGAAAATAATCCAAAACTCAAATATTTAAGAGGAAAGGAAATCAACTAGAAACTTGTGCCTCCAAAAAGCACTTACGAGTACTAATGGATAGCAGGAGTTAGCAATTAACAGTGTGAAGGAGTCTACAATTTTAAACTATGCACTCCCTCAAATACAGTTTATATATAATTATCTGTGCATCCTTTCCCATAATTTTTAGATAAATGTAGCAGATGTAATTTCACCAACAGAATTATTATTTTATGTTCAGGAAGCTTAACTTTTTTTAAAGAATAGATCCTTTACTCCCATTAGGGAAATTCTGCCTAAGGGCAATTTTCAAAACTCTTCCTTGACTGGCCATATGACCAATTTAAAGGCATTTAAGTCCAGTATATGAAGGAGCAAGATGGCAGAACGAAGTTGGTGCACTGCCTTCTGAAAATCTAGTGCAAGACAGGACTGCCTGAGCCACAAATGAGTCCTCCACTAGCCCAATGGCATGCCATTGTCGTGGATATGTGGGCAGATGTGTATTATTCTAATACATAACCTTTGGGATACATCCTAACCCAATGGGACCTACATTTCTCTCTCCCTTAGGGTCTGACCACAACACTAGTGAGTAAAGTACTTGTATTAATGCCAATTCAGGTCCATTGGGTTAAATCCACAAGGTCTTAGACTTAGCCATCTTGTAGATCATGTTGCAGGGTTGGAAACTAAGACATGAAATATAAGATGGTATATTTCATTCAACAGCAGTTGATTTTCATTCAACTGCTGTTTATTGTAGTCTAGGAGGGATGAAGTATAAAACAGATGGCTTGACCAAATGTTCAAAATAATCATAATGTTGTATATAATGCAAGAATTAGCACATTTAAGAAAAAGAAGATTGATTTTAATAGACGAATTGCTGAGATGACCCCATCAAAAATAACTCAAGTATCCTGACAAGGGATATTTAACAAATCCAAGCTATTAAGAATATTTTTATTACTTTAGAACACAGTCAGTGAGTGTATATTCCGTTACCTCATTTAAATCCAAAATCAAGCAACTACTTGAAGTACCCCAAATAGCACCTGTACTCCTCATTCTGTTTATTTTCTCCCACTCTCTTGTTACTCTTGTTGGTTTTCAGTTCACACATGTAAGAACAGTGTAACACATTAGGAATTTGAATCAATCATAGTCTGGGCAACTGAGCAGATGCCCTCCTCAACATGGGCCTTAGCTAGACCTAAGGTTTATCCTTGGATCATCCCAGGGTCATCCCTGTGCATCTAAATGACACACAGGGGATCCCGGGAACAGGCAGGGATGACCCCGGGATAAACCTTTAGTCTAGCTAAGGCCATGGAAGAGAATAGACCAAAAATTACTTGACGGCATCTTCTATTTCTTCCCAGCAACAAAATGTAGTGACCCTATTATGGAAAATGTGAAAATGACCATGCCAGCTGTTCATAGGATATATTTTTTAGAAATATCTGAAGGTCACTAAATGACTCTGACTACCAATACATTCAGGCCAATACATTCCAATTTATGAGATTCGCTACCACAAGTTGTGGCAATTTTCGCTATTTAAGATAGCTTTTACAAAAGAATTGTGTAAATACATATAGGTGAGGTCTGCCGATGGCCAAGATAGCTCAGTGTAACCATCATGTATAAATGTAGTTTACCTCTGAGTGCCAGAGACTGGGGACAATCAACAGGCAATGTTCATGAACCAAACACCTGGCTTGTGAGCTTCCAAGTGGCACCTGACTAGCTGCTGTTGGAAAGAAAATACCGTAGAGCTTGTTCTGACCCAGCTAGGCAGTTCCTTAAAGAGTAACCTACATCAGAATAACAACATATAAGAAAGCAATATGCTCACCAATTATAATTTGGCAATGACAACTATGTTAATTCCAGAAGACATATGGGAATTATTTCCATTCCATAATACATTACTAATACATCCCTTAGTGCTTCACAGAATTCCCTCATTCGATCTATACTCTCATTGGAAGGCGAGGGACGAACAGGTCAAACAGGCTTACTGGCAAATACACACTTCTCCAGGTGTAAAGCACTGCAAAGTATGATACGAAAAGTATACTACATCCACCGTTTTTAAGAAAAGGTGAAAAATATTTGTTGAAACAATAATGCAGAAGAATGTACCACTGTTGCTCCTTCCCCTCATGAAATACTATTACAAGAATAATTGACCTTGCGTTGTAAATGTATTGATCATGATTTTTGCTGTGCCAGCTACTCATAATTGGTTTAAGCTTCATAGTTCTCAAATGCCAATGACTGTCAAGAAAAGTACAAACAGGATATGGCTGCTTAGGACGACATCTATACACACACCCTGGTATCTATAGAAAAAAAAGGTCCAAACTGAATATGACAGGACAGCCATTTTTGTTTATTTACCTGTTTGCCTTGTTCATATGAACAATCAGTATGTGGAAGGAAGGGTTAAATATTTAGAACAGAAGGGGCATGTGGGTGAGGGGAGCTCTGCCCACTCATCTCTCCTGCCCATAATCTATTACTCTGGCACTTTTCTTCCCCAGTTCAGCTCTGATCCAGACTGGGGTCAAAGTAGCTGAAGTGATAGAACATGGTGAGGTTACTCCCCTCACCAACACATCTCTCTTGAGGTGAAAAGCAGACCCTCCCCACCTCTATTTTACCTGTGAACAAGTCAGACATGTGAACAACAAATATGGCTGCCATTGTCATGTCAAGTATAACCCAGTTAGGAGTGAAAAACTCACACCTGCTTTTTTTAAAGACATAATTATGACGTTCTAGGAAATTGAAACTGAATTTAAAGAATGGTCATTTACTTGTTCAATATAAAATAAAATAAACCCCAAGTATCAGTCATATATTCAAATGTCTTCAGAGAAAGTGTTAAATATTGTTCTAAATCATTTCCCCTAATTTAAGGCAACAAAAACTATCAAAGCTTAAAAACCACTTCCCTGGATGCAGTAATGGGCTGGATAAGAGCTAATAAATGGAAACTGAGGTGCTGCAGATATTTGTGGGGCTGCACAGACCCCTGAAACAGCAGGTCACACCTTAGGGATATTTCTAGATCCAGCTTTGGGTCCAGTTCCTGCCATCCCTACTATGAAGACCAATTCAGGCCTCACCAGGAGCAGTCCCACAATTCAAGGATCAGGAAGGCCCAGTTAGCAGAGGAGCTGTCCAGCAGAAATCACAGTAAGAGAGATGTTGATTCCCTTAAGGGCTAGACACCAACTGAGCAGCTTTACAGGAGATATTGTTGCCTCACCCTTCCTGCCTTGTCATTAGGACATGCTTCTACCTCATGAGTACGGCTGAAACATATTTGATGTGCTGTTAAATGGGCTCTGTGTCTCCAACTCTGAGCTTCCATGTGGACATGCGGCCACCTTTGTTCCAGGGATGATCTTGTTGGGCCTGAAGGAGGGGGTGGGACATTTCTAGGCGCTTTGGTTACTACAATGCCACAGTCTTCTCAAGTGGGTCATTGCTTCTGCTGCTGGTGGTGTTGTGAGGGTCATCAGCATCCTTTGGATGCCCCTGACTCACAGCCACTGGGACCGGTGACAGGATCCTCCTCCATGGACTCCTTTAGATCCAGGGTTGTCCCGGAAGGATGATCATGGAATACAACACTTGATCGCTAGAGACCCAGGTGGTCTTGGTGGCATGAAGTGCCTCTGGCCAGCTGCAACTGGCCCACCAGCTGCAGACTTCTCTGGACAAGGAAAATCTGGCCACAATATATGAAGTGGGCTAAGGGAGTGATAAGGAGAAGATTCCACTCTTCATAGCTGTTCAAACCAGAAGGCAGGAAAATAACACAAGAACATCAAGTTCTAAATTATGCAATAAAGCTAAGCAGGTAGCTCTCTCAAGAGATTCTAGCAAATCACTAATATGGGGTGACACTGTGTTATTCCAGTGGAAACAAGAGGTCCAAGAATCAGTAGCCAAACTAATCTGGGTAAAAATTCCTTCCTGATTTATAGTTACACTAGAGAGATTCAGATGTAACCCCTCATGCTTCGGGCCACACCACCCGCATTCCCCACTGGCCATGTTTTAACCAAATGTGAGAAGGAACCCTACACATGTACTAATGTACACACAGAGCTTACTTCAGAATCCCTGCTCATGTGGAGGAGCAAACCACACCACACACGCCATCAACAGCCTCCTGCACTGCATCCCAGACCCTCCAGAATCACTTTTTAGGAAGAACGGGACATTGAAAAGTATTCTTGTGTAAGCTTTTTCCACATACTTTCTGCATTGAAAAGAATCATTCTGTAGACATTGATACCCGTTCAATCAAACCCACCAGTTAATATGCTGACAAGTTAAGGGGAAAAGCCTGTCAGAACAAATAATAATTACAATAATTTTGAATGATGTAATCAAACCATGAAAATTTCTGGCAATTCATGTATCTGATTCTTGCCTAAAACATTTTCCATAAATGCATACAGATCTATATATTTGTTTTTATATTTATATTTCACAATTACTTTCTATACAACATTGTAATGAAAGTAAACCAAACTGTGACAACTTCCTTGGGGTTTCTTCCCCTCCTCCTCCGATGGGACAGTTTTTCTATATTCAAAGGTCCCCAAAATTTTAGATATCAATTTCTCAAGTGTTTCCCTTTCAAGTTCAACCCGAAGTAGCTTATAAATAAAAACATCAAGAACAATTGAACAATTATTAAACATACAATACAGCCATACTTATTGACCACAGGTTGCTTTGACAGGCATTGCTGTCATAAAAACACTAATAAAATCATATAACATATTAATGTAGTGTTGAGATTGCCAAATTATTTAATACATTCATTAATTGCTTTTCTGCTGAACTACACAAGGCAACACATGAACTATTACATCCATAATAATAAGCAATAATCATAAGCCTACAACAAAAATAAAAGAGAATTAGCTGAGTAGTAAACAGCACAAAACTTAGAAATACCTGTAAAATAGCAGCAGTAAATAGCAGGTTATAAAGCCAGAAGCAATAAGTTGTTTGACAGCCAACAAAAGGAAAGCCAACAGCTTTTGATAGCCAATAGCTTTTGACAAAACACACTATTAAAGTCACTTGATGCATTATACACCTGACAGCAGTCACACTGGCACCTAAGTATTCTTCTGTAGATTTTAAAGGGACAACATCTGATAGTAGCCACAGTGAAGCCAGGCAACTCCCCACCTCCATGATCTGTCACAAAACACTAGTGGTGACAACAATTTTAAACCAGGTGTGTGACTCAACATGCACATACACTCACATGCGCAGACACCTGAACAACTCCATAGGCCTGTCAGTGAAACATGCCACAAAACCATGATTACTATGAATCAAACCTCAAGACTTAAACAAAGCCAAAAAAAATTGTGCATGTGCAGTATGTCTTTCACAACTAGGACTGTTTCTGGTTTTTCCACAACTAAAACCTATTTATTGCCTCAAAACCAGCATAATGATCAGAAATTAGTGTTAGCACATATACATGCAGTCATTGAATCATTTTAATATATGCTCCAACAGGTCCCTCACCAGGGAGAGAGTCCTACTTACTAGAAACAATTCTAGACACAATTCACATAAAACATTGTAAACAGTCCTTATGTTGCATTTGATGAGATGTTAGGGGTATATTTTAAAAAGAAGCAGAAGCAGAAAGTTGATGTAAGTAGCTAGAGTTCCAGTTTTTCAGATTCTGGTCCCCTGCACAAGATCTGTAGAGTCAATTCTCTAAGGCTCTGTGGATCTATCTTGGTTCTAATGCATACACGTGTAAGTGAACACCAAGGCATCATATTTATGAACATGAAGGCCTAACCTAGGGCATGTCTACACCAGCCATTTATCTCGGGATCATCACAATGCATCCGAATGACACAGGGGATCCCAAGAGCAGGCAGGGACAATCCTTCCATTTTCCTGGGATAATCCTTAGGGGTAGAAAGGGCCCGAGACATTAGCCAGGGCCATGATTGAAATGTCCACCCTATCCACATGTAAAGCAGTGTCCCCTGCAGTGAAAATCCAATCACCATCACCCACAACATCTTATCAGGGACACAGTTACCACCTTGGCAGCTCGTGCGTGCTAACAGAGCCAAAATAATTAGGTCAGTTGTTGTTTTCAACCACCTTAGCCCAAATGAAATTCCAAATAATTATCAACCAAGAACTAAAAAAGTTGAGTTTGCAAACATTCTGGGAACTGGCCAAGAGTCAGACCTGGCTCTTTTCCGGCCATCTGGAAACTCGGAGAGGACATGGCTGCTTCAGTTATCCATTGAATGGGCAAAATGAGTTGCTTCCCCAGGAAAAGTTGCGTGACTCGTAAGGCGTTACGGCCTAAAGTTTAAACCAATACATCACACTCAATGTCTTTCCCCCTTTGTGTTTGGGACTGATGCTTTCCCTTCTTTCCTTTCTTGTCCTTCATTTTCCAACAAATGAACAGTGACAGTGCTGAAGGAGGTGGAGCAATGCTGGTGACATAGGGGTGAGGGTGGGGAATATCACCTCTCCACACTTGCGAGGCATTTCCTCCCTTTCCCACCCATCCCCCACTGCCATAGATACTGCAGCTCTAGCGCAGCTTTTAAAAATCGCTGATTAAAAAAAACTGTAGTCAAAATCTCTAGTCCACCTCCAGGCCCTTCTCCCAATCCTGCTGTGAGACACAAGAAGGGGGAGAGGTATAGAAGGTAAAGAAGCACGTACAGCCACATACTGTAGGCACTAGCAGGCTCAAGGATGGTTGTGCGGAGAAGAATCGAGGGCAACTTACCCCACCTCTGCTTTAGTTTTACTGACTTTAAATACATAGATCCTGGTTTCATTGACATTCCAACCCCTGTTGCAACTTCTGAATCTGCAGGTGGCAAATGTATTGCAGAAAAGGCCACCATTTTGATTCTAAGAGCCACACTTTCCATATCTGGGACAGGGCCTACTCTGTGACAGCACTCCAACTATGGAATTCCCTCCCTAGGAATGTGAGAAAGTATTTGCTCAGTTTTAAGTGGATGGTGAAGACGTTTTTGATCCATTTGGCTTTTAATGGGGTTTTCATATGGGGTTGATTCTGCTCTCTGGGTTTTTAATCAGCTGTTAATCTGGCCCATTTTGACTTTGTTTTAATGTGTGTGTTTTCTTTTCCTTTTGTACACTATCTGCAGGTCCAGTCTGAGCTGAAAGGTTGGTTATAAATATTTTTAATAAACAGTATTAAATACCCAGGCTTACTTCTAACTTTTCTATTTCTGTATTTATAAGTAATATATAAATACATGACATAAGAAATTTGATAGTGTGTTTCTATTATGGAACAGCATGATTTGACACATTGATATGCTTTTCTTAATGGAAATAATGGAACCATCTTTGCAATAAACATATTTAAAGATGGCTTTTCGTTTTGGCTTTTTATATCAGTTCTGCTACCTTCTGCTACCTTCATCCAGACAAAAACAGTTTTACTAAATATAACTTCGTAAGAAATTCAAGAAAGAGATGAAAGGATTGATGCTCTAGGTTTTTCCCTAATTCTCTTATTAATTTTTAAAATGTAATTACAAGGGGAAGAAAACCAAAGGACATGAAGAAAATGAGCTTGATATGCCCCTTCTATTTCATGGTCTAAGAAATGGAGATGAATTCATTCCACAAATTGTTTCTAAAGTTATCCCATCAATAACTGAAAAGAAACTATGTTTAAGTGTACTAAGTGGTGGCTAAATGCTGACATCTCTGTAATTGCAATTGGGCATCCAATTAAGATACTTGCAATTGGGCATCTCGATTAAGTGCCAGTTCTTTAGAGGCAATTCTGGCATATTCTGTTTTCATTGTCCCAAATTCTTTAATCCTGGCCATAATATTCTCACTAAGAAGCAAAATATTCATTATTTTCAGGGCCAGATCAATGTACCTCCAAATAGCTGTAGCATCTATCTATCAACCTGTCTATCTTTCTACAATTATTTCTAATCCGCTTTTAAGATGGAAGCCTCTCAAGGTGGTATCCAAGATAAACAACACACAAAGTAGATACAATAAAAAAATCCACAAAACATATTCAGTAAATTTGATAAAAACAGAGATAGACAATTAAAAGCAAGAAAAACAAAATTTATCAATAAAAATCAATGGCCCAGACTTAAGGAAAAGCCAGCAAAGAACAGGTGGGTCTTCAAAGCTTTTCTGAAGACTTGCAAAAAAGGACCCTAATGAACTCCTAATGGAAGTTGATTCCAGAGGTGTGGGGCTACCACTGAGAAGGTCCTCTTCCTTGTTCTGGCAAATTAACCTTATCACCAAAGGAAACTTCCAGGTTTCAGGAGCTAACTCCTCCTGCTGCATTGGAACCATTTTATATAGCAAGAGTGGGCAACCTGGTACCCTCCAGATTTTTTTTTACTACAACTCCCATAATCACTGGCCATGTTGCCTGAGGCTTATGGGGGTTTTAGTTGCTGCTAAAATGATTAGAGCAAAGGTCCTTAAAACTGTTGCTGTAGATTGTGTACATGATGAATTCATTTGAGTGGCTTGTTCAACCTTTTTCTTTCTGCCTTTTTTTGTTATTATGGCGAAATTGTACGAACCTATGGTTATATGCAGTAACATCGACTGACTGACTCTTACAGTACAATACTATGCATGTCTTCTCAGAAGTAAGCCCCACTGTGCTCAATGGGACTTCCTCCCGCCAAAGTATTTTTTAATAATACTTGTATACCGTTTAATATAATAAAATTGCTGAGTAAGGATTACATAAAAAATCACTGAGACATCAGGGACCCTATAAATTCCTCCGAGGAATTCCCTCTTTCTCTGGACCATCTTTGTCTTTCAACTCAGTTCCTTCTTACTTAAACTCAATATGCATACATTCTGTCACTGGGTAAAAGCAAAGTGAGTCACACATTACATTACTGTCTTTACTTATGTCCCTGGGTGCTAAAGTACAACCTGGGCAACTGACTAAGCAACCAAATGGCCAGTTCGCCACATAGTCGGCTGAACAATAAACCATTTGGCTCACATATCAGCATGCAGCCGGCATGGTAGGGCTGGCCATCAAAAAGCTTTTAAAGTTTTCCTGCCTGACTAGCAGAACAAGATTCTGCAATAGGTTTGCTACCCTGGAGGAACTGATTGATACATATTATGCAGCCATCCCATCTCAGCTTTGTCAGTTGGGACTATAATCTTATTTTTATTGTCCTGTTATTACAATGATATTGCACACAAGTGTCGGCTTACAGTTCTCACCTTAAATCCCTCAATCTTAGCTACACAAAAGATCTTACAACGAGAATATTTCAAGGGGAGGGAAGAGGAAGACCCAACACAGAGGAAGGGAGGGGGGAAACGCTTTCAAAAATTCTGCTTCGCAAGCTTGCCGCCATTATCCTATGCCACCGTGATTTGGGTTACAGGAACTGCTCTCTGAAGCATTGGTAATAAAAGTTGTCCAAAGGGTGATGGCTCCTTGGCCAGGGGATGGAAACAACAGGTAGGTCTTGATGAATCCTCCCAAGAAGATATTTGTGTTACACCTGGTATGATTCCCTCCTTCCCACAACCTCATCTCCAAGAAAGAGAGCTTTTAAATATCCTTTCCTCCTTGTAGGAAGAAGGATGGGATCATTGTTCATTACATTATGATCCCATCCTTCTTCCTACAAGGAACGTACATAGTTTTACACACACATACACACACAGCAAATTCTCATGTGAATTAAGCTAGGCTTAAACTAGGTACTGCCAGGCCAATCTGGGAACCAGAATGAAAGAAAACACAAGGACTGCCTACTTCACCTTCATGATCTTTAGCCAAAACATAGAAATGACAACAAATACTAACTTCCTTGTATATAAGATGTTGAATGTCCACAGACTTTGATTTCAGTTGGCCTGCAGCAGTTGGGAGTATTTTGAAGAATAGATGGTATATCTCAACAACAAGAACAGAATTGCAATAGGAAACTCCAGATACAAATAAATTCAGGGTCACCTTTATGACACTATCCATACTTGGGGGTGGGAAAGAACGCATGAAGCATAAATAAGAATCTGGACCAGAAGGAATCCCAAGAAGCAATTGGTCTGCCCACAATGTCAATGTACCATTCATTTCTGGATTTCTATCCACAAGAGCTTCGGCTATTGGGCGGTATAAAAATGTAATAAATAAATAAATAAACTCTTTTAAATGCAGCAAATTGAAACAGGGCATGTGCTCTTTTTCAAACCAATAGAAAATACCAGATTTTCATATATTTCCCAAAGCTGACAGCGCAGATCAAACATGCAGGATGTGTCACACTCAATCCCAATGCAAATTGGGATTGAGCCAGTGTGGTGTAGTGGCTAAAGTGTCAGACTGGGAGTCAGGAGATCCGGGTTCTAGTCCCCACTCGGCCATGGAAACCCACTGGGTGACTTTGGGCCAGTCACAGACTCTCAGCCCAGCCTACCTCACAGGGTGGTTGTTGTGAGAATAAAATGGAGAGCAGGAAGATTATGTATGCCACCTTGGTTCCTTGGAGGAAAAAAGGCGGGATATAAATGTAATAATACATACATACAAATTAAACTAGAGATTTTAAAGGGGCTTCACATGCTGAAGCAGCCAAGTTCCTGGAACTTACCAACCCAGCTCTGACAACAGGCCAACCTCCCCACCAAATGGCTCCTTTGGGCCATCCATAAATGTTTCACTCATCCAGGCTAGCGCAGGGGGGTGGCAAAGCTGTGTCCAAGAAGAGGTCTTTTCAGTGGAGCAAAGTGCAACAGGAGAAGGGGGTTAGGGGAGGCTTCAAAAGTGTGACACAGAATATAGATGGACTACAAAAAGGACAACACAGACACTTACTAGCTGTGGGGAGCCCGGGTTTAGAGGGTGGAATCATCGTGCTAGACCACATTTCTTTGAACATGTTCCATGGAATTAAGACAATGATCTGAGAAGAAGCACTCAGGACCCAATTCTGATGCAACTTCAGCTGGATAGAAGTCTGGCTCATGAAGAATTGTGAGGTGAGGTTGTAAGTGGATGAGATGTCTATTCCAGTAGAAGAAATGGAACTGAAGTTGTTTTAGGCAGCTTAAACATGTTTTTAATTATTATCAAATATATATTACATTGGTTAAAATGGAAGGACAGAGTTAGGGAGGGTGAGGAAACAAGATAAGCCAGGAGTGAAGGTAATATTACAATATTGCATTTTGCCCTGAACCACTGAGATAAGGTGGGGTATAACATTATCCTACTCACAAGCATTATGATGAATACTTCAGAGAGAATATTTTAACAAGTACTACACCCACACAGTAAGCGACTCATAAGAGCTCACATGTACTGAAATCTTTCCTAAAAGATTAATCATCTGATTTTCACTACCTCCTTCCTTTAACTTAACACATGCGATAAGAGGGAGAGAGGGAATCTCAGTCCCCTCGCAATCTCATCTGGTCATTTTGGATCCTCCAGGACTAAGCAGTGTAAAAAACCTCATACAAAAATGAACACCTTTCAGAATCCTTTCAAGGCTCTTTTATTTAGTGGTATGCTAATTTTAATCGTTGAAAATTAAAATTAATTTTAATCTATTTGAAATTAAAATTAAAAATTCTATTTGATGTATTATTTTCAAATGTTAACAACTATCTTTCCTTCTCTTGTGTGCATATATATACACACACACACATGCACACACACCAGTGTCTTCGGAGACAGGTTTTTAAAGTCTAATCAAAACATACAAGCATGGAAATTTGAAATAGATACCAAAGGCTTAAACTTCCAACAAGTATCTAAAAATAAATGATAAGCATCTATACACTCAGGGCTTCCAGAAATCCATTTGTATAGACTGTGCCTAGTCGTTCCTTCTGTTCTGACATTCACACACACATCCAATGAATGAGTCCATTTAAACTCCAGTTTCTGGTCTATAACACACAGTTTTAAATGCAATTTAGTGTCCTACCCCCAGGCCCAAATGTCCCAAGGCCATCTTCTCTGCTGTTTTCGTTGACAAAAGGACAGGGAGCCCGCAAGGTTTCTGCTTGCGGCAGCCGTTATGTATTGCATTGCAGCTGACCAGGCAGAACAGCTGACAAGAGTAAAACACAGGTTCATTTTCTGGCTCCTCGTCCCCACTCACATTCCTCTATGACAAACTACTGCTGTCCACAAGCAGCAAATTCAGCACGTCTCAACTGGGCACAAGTGAAACAGCCTTATAAGAAAGTGAATGTTCTTTCTTTTGAAAAGCTCATGGAATGAAAACTAGTTACTCTACTGAGACTCAGTCAAGGTCCACAGAAGACCCTTTCTTTCGCCCAACATGTCATGTCATCTGGTTCTGATGGTCCACATTACTCTGAGGATGTTTGGGATTCAGATGGGTTACAGGTCATCTTACTTCATGGGGAGCCCTCTGCATCCTCTTCTTTACCATTCCATCCTGAGGATGTAGTTCTCCCAGCATCTGACTCTGAGGGTGAATCCTCTGCAGCTTCATAGAATCATAGAATAGCAGAGTTGGAAGGGGCCTACAAGGCCATTGAGTCCAACCCCCTGCTCAATGCAGGAATCCACCCTAAAGCATCCCTGACAGATGGTTGTCCAGCTGCCTCTTGAAGGCCTCTAGTGTGGGAGAGCCCACAACCTCCCTAGGTAACTGATTCCATTGTCGTACTGCTCTAACAGTCAGGAAGTTTTTCCTGATGTCCATTGAAATCTGGCTTTCTTTAACTTGAGACTGTTATTCCGTGTCCTGCACTCTGGGAGGATCGAGAAGAGATCCTGGCCCTCCTCTGTGTGACAACCTTTTAAGTATTTGAAGAGTGCTATCATGTCTCCCCTCAATCTTCTCTTCTCCAGGCTAAACTTGCCCAGTTCTTTCGGTCTATCTTCATAGGGCTTTGTTTCCAGTTTCTCATATCCCTCAGCCATACACGAGAATGAGATTTCAGAAACAGGCACTGGCCCCTTCAGATCTGCAGTTAGCCTCCAGCAGGGGTGGAACCACTGAAAGGCCAGGCTCTGCTGGCCTTCTTAAGACCTCAGTCCTGTGCTGAGACAACAGCTCCTTCTGGGTGCATACTCCAGCCTTTACTTCCTATAGTGCACTATTCAAGGTCCTGACATGACTCCTGCCTAGACACAGAATAGATAATAAGCACCCTGTTACAATCTGCTTCCTCTGGACCTCACACATAGTCAGGACATAACACTGGACCAGAGTCATGGCTTTTCAAAACCTAATGGAGAGAAATAATTCTTTCACACACAACCTCACTCCCATCAAGCTACCACAAAGTCTATGTGATTCCACATCTACTCTCCAAATTGATCAATTTAAATAGGCATGCAATGGCCCAGTTCAGAGTTAATGACCTTCGTCTAACCAAAACCATGCCTTGGGCACAATCTCCTCTCCTCTTCTTCACTCACACACTGCAGATGAAAGCTTCCAAGGTTTCTTGTACATCTGTAAAGCTAGACTACGAACCAGGATTTGTAGGTTTGTAGTCCAAAAATAAACCACAGATTGCCAGTTCATAGAAAGATGCAAGGAGAAAACCTCTCTTTTCATGGGGGGAGGGTTGTCTGTTAGCTGTTCTATTTTTTAAACTGTTTTGAAATTTGTTTTACTTGAGTGTTTTGTTTTTATTGCATGGTTTGGAATAGTCCTGGTGTTGAATGTGTTGGATACAGTGAAGACTTCAAGCAAACGTACACAGAGTTGGACACATTGTGTCCACCCTTCTGAATGAAAATATGCCAGGTGGCATCCGAAGGACAGCCCCTGCCATGGTGCACCCCTATAGTCCCCGGAAAGGAGGATCTGTCCACTTTATTCACCCAGGGGGAGGGCTTTCCCCTTAGTAGGTAGGAAGCTACAGTCGTAAAACTGTCACTCAGCCTAACAATCCCCCCAAACCCAGGCTTCAAACTGTATGGACTGCAAAGCTATGTGATGGTTACAGACCCTAGTGGCTGAAAACGTTACATCAGGTGAACATCAACACATTTACATTAACTAAAATTAATTGACGCATTTTTAAAACAAAATAATTCTGAGGTACACACTCCTAGCATCCCCTTATATTAGTATGCATGCTAAGTTTCAAGTGTCGAAGTTTCACAATCTTGGCACTATGGCACCAACTGACAGGAAAGACACATCTCATCTTTTACTATTATAATTGTATTCATTCTGGCATTATTAGTTTTGGTCATGCCCGTCGTATATTTTCTGGGTATCTGTAAGGATAAAGGATAATTTAAAAATAGAGAGCACTCTCTTTTTCTCTTTCTCTCTCAGACACACACACACACACACACTCACATACTTATACCTGTTCTCCCTTTGGCAACTATACCATTTATTAGGTACTTATAAATGCTCCCCATCACATAGCTTAAGGACCAGTTTCCCTCTTGCTTTGGGTAGGGGATAAGAGGGTGGATAGTGAAATCCAAAGAGGCAGCCTCAAGAAAGGCTCTTGGTCTCATGATGGTGTCACAACAGGTGGAAAGATGCATTTTCTTCCCCCAAAAATATCAAGTGCACATATTTCAACTTATTTTTAATCTGTTCGTATTTTCCATATTTCAATTATTTTCCAGGTTATTACATGTCTTGTATAGATATTGATTCCCTTTGACTACCTATGTTACTAGTAGGACCCAGATTAATAAATTGAGACTGGTATAGCATAGTGGCTAAGAGACTGAATTATGCATTCATAAGTCACTGGTTGAAATACTGCCTCTGCTATGAATGCTCTTGGTTGCATTAGACAAGCCTCTCTTAGCTTCAGAAAACCTCCAACTGCACTATAGGGATAATAATACTGACCTACCTTACAGGATTGTTATACAGATTGCAAGAGAATAATGTATGTGAAGTGCTTTGAACACTTGAAACTACTATCAAAACATGAAATATATTATTTGTGGAGCGGGATCTAATGCTGATCTTGGGAAGAATTGCCAACATGGTGCACAATCCACCAGCAACTTCTCTGGCATAAACCTGAATGGAATATGAATAGGAGATGCACAAAAGCACAGTTCAGGTCCCATTCATTTCAATGGGGCTTGCACAAGAGGAACTTCCCAGCGGATTGTGCCCTTGTGCCTTTTAATCTGTGCATATTCCATTTCCTATTACTATTATTATTATTATTATTATTATTATTATTATTATTTATATAGCACCATCAATGTACATGGTGCTGTACAGAGTAAAACAGTAAATAGCGAGACCCTGCCGCATAGGCTTACATTCTAATAAAACCATGATAAAACAATAAGGAGGGGAAGAGAAAGCAAACAGGCACAGGGTAGGGTAAACAGGCACTGGGTAGGGTAAAACTAACAGTATAAAGTCAGAACAAAATCAACTTTTAAAAGCTTTAGGAAAAAGAAAAGTTTTTAGCTGAGCTTTAAAAGCTGCGGTTGAACTTGTAGTTCTCAAATGTTCTGGAAGAACGTTCCAGGCATAAGGGGCAGCAGAAGAAAATGGACGAAGCCAAGCAAGGGAAGTAGAGACCCTTGGGCAGGTGAGAAACATGGCATCAGAGGAGCAAAGAGCACGAGCGGGGCAATAATGTGCATGTACTAGCAATAATGTGCATGTAGATGAGGCAATTCCCAAAGCAAACCACTCTTCCCAAAATAGTTTGGAGACATTCTCACCCTGTTGGAACAAGATATCTTCCCTGAATACTGAAGAACCTTTTTGCGGACACCATGAATAAGCAGAAAACTAGCTTTGAAAGATAAGATATTAAACAATTTCTATGGGGAATAAGAACACGATTATTTACTTTGCTTTAATTACTTTGGCACATTGCTAGATTAGTTTTTGTAAGCTACTGAGATTTTAGAAATGCAAGGAAACGCATTCACAGTTAGAATAATGTAGGGTTTGAAATATCTTTGTTATCACATCTTGGGCTGTGTTTCTGCCAGCTATTTCTCAAATACTTCCAATGAGGTTAATTCTTTCCCCGTTCTAGGACAAAAGTAAGCATGATGCAGGGTATCTGTGATGGAACCTCCCAAACTTTTATATTTCCCTTAAAAGCCACCAGTGTGGTGGGTATTTATTTATTGAAAGGAGGTATAGAAATCCATGCAATAAACAAATGTTTCCAGGGGCATTTACGACTACTACTACTACTACTACTACTACAATGAAAAGACAATGACATTCAATCAAACAACAGATAAAAATAATGGCATCGAAAACTCAACAGATGCTAAAAAGCCTGGGAAAATATGTCTTCACGTAATGCGGTAAAGACACTGAAGTAAGTGCTAGTCAAGGCTCCCTGGAATAACACTCCAAAGGCAGGCTGCCACCTTGCCTTGGATGGCAGGGGCACCTGGAGGTGGGCCTCCAAGCACAATCTCAGGGCCTGAGCAGGTTGGTCTGAGAGAAAATGTTTCCTCAGGTCCTAACCCATGTAGGACTTTAAAGGTAAGGACCAGTACTTTGAATTGTGCTCAGAAATTGACCAGAGCTCTTTAAGCAGTGGCAAGGTGTGTTCTCAACAAGCGGCCCCAGGTAGTAACCAGTATTTAAGTAAGCTGTATTTTGCCATTTCTGAGCAGTATTAAAAGACAGATCCACATACAATGCATTGCAGTAGTCGAACCTGGGGGTTACTCGAGCATGGACTATTGTGATCAGTCTGTCTAGATCTAAAGTGCATGCTAGTTTAGGGTTAGGAAACATGTTGCAATGAGCCTCCAAGTACTGGAGGGAATTTACTGTAAAGATCCAATCTCACTTCCCTTTACTTATTCTATCCAGACTCCACCGCCATATCTCGCCCTGTCCATGTTCACTGAAATAGGGGCACCCCTCCCAGGTATTATCTACATTTCCCAGGCATGGAGTCCAGCTAGACCACAAAGCTTAAGCAGTTCTTTTTAACAAAATGGTATATGGTAAGTTCTCCATTTCTCCTGTACCATTATCACAATCTAAGTCACGTCCGAAAGCTCCTATTAGCCTCACAATGGAAAGAAGCTTATTTTTGCTTACAATACTCAACTTCATTGCTTGGGGTCCAAGATATAGGGCTGTACCATTTCCTTGGACTGTACCCATGGGGGTGCATTCTGGGCTAAAAAAACATGCACTTTTTCTTTTTTGCTTTTACCACCTCAGCAATAGAAATATGTGGATGTTACAGCTAGAGATCAAGAGGGAAAACATTAAGTTGGTCTGCAAAGAAAGCACTAAAGGGACAAGGACAGTGAAAACTGGCTGCAAGAGCATTCTGGATACAGTATTTGCTGTCGCTAAGCACTGCCTCCTATCTAAAGTCAAAGCCGACACCATTCAAAAACTGCCAGGGGAGTAGGAAGCATCAGAATTGCTCTCTTCCCAGTTTTAAGGTTCATCATGTTTGCGATCTTTGTGGCTTGTTGAACGTCTCCATTTATGTTGCCATAGTTACTGCAGTCCATGAACAGAGAGTCTGGCTAACTCTCTGAGAGACTTAGGGCATCTTCACACATGTCATTTAACTGTGTCTCTAAGCCACTTTTGTGCTACTTCAATACACTGAGGTGGGCTGCTTTTATATCAAATATACATTCTAGCTAAGATAGATATTATTGACATGGGAAACTAAAAAGCCACTTGTAGGGCCATGTCTGAAAATACTCCTTAGCATGGCCCCCAAGGCTCCCCAATCATTTCCCTGATCCTTTGGAGGGTTCATGGAATCCCAAGTGGATTCCAGATAACGGAGGAAATTCGAGGTGAGACTGGCACACATAGTGCAGCTGCCTTGAAATTTAACTGGATACAAGTGCTTGCTTGAAACAGGCTTTAACATGCACAATTACAAGATGGGGATACTTGGCTCAGCAATACTACAAGCGAGAAGGATCTTGGAATTGTTGTAGATCGCAAGCTGAATAGGAGCCAACAGTGCGATATGGCTGCAAGAAAGGCAAATGCTATTTTGGGCTGCATTAATAGAAGTATAGCTTCCAAATCGCGTGAAGTACTGGTTCCTCTCTATTCGGCCCTGGTTAGGCCTCATCTAGAGTACTGCATCCAGTTCTGGGCTCCACAATTCAAGAAGGATGCAGACAAGCTGGAGCATGTTCAGAGGAGGGCAATGAGGATGATCAGGGGGTCTGGAAACAAAGCCCGATGAAGACAGACTGAAAGAACTGGGCATGTTTAGCCTGGAGAAGAGAAGATTGAGGGGAGACATGAGAGCACTCCCCTCCGCTGTGGCACCCCGGTTGTGGAACGAGCTCCCCAGAGAGGTCCGCCTGGCGCCTACACTGTACTGCTTTCGTCGCCAGCTGAAGACCTTTTTATTCACTCAGTATTTTAACACTTAATTTTAACTTAAATTTAAATTTTACTGTTTTAACTCTGTATTTTAATCTTATAATCAACTTTGCTGTGTGGTTTTATCCTGGTTGCGCTTTTTATACTGTATTTCGTAATTGTGTTTTTAACCTGTTGGATGTTTTTTGTGGTTTTAATTTTTGTGAACCGCCCAGAGAGCTTCGGCTATTGGGCGGTATAAAAATGTAATAAATAAATAATAAATAGCACTCTTCAAATACTTAAAAGGTTGTCACACAGAGGAGGGCCAGGATCTCTTCTCGATCCTCCCAGAGTGCAGGACACGGAATAATGGACTCAAGTTAAAGGAAGCCAGATTCCAGCTGGACATCAGGAAAAATCTCCTGACTGTTAGAGCAGTGCGACAATGGAATCAGTTACCTAGGGAGGTTGTGGGCTCTCCCACACTAGAGGCCTTCAAGAGGCAGCTGGACAACCATCTGTCAGGGATGCTTTAGGGTGGATTCCTGCATTGAGCAGGGGGTTGGACTTGATGGCCTTGTAGGCCCCTTCCAACTCTGCTATTCTATGATTCTATGTCCTGGAGTCTTGTCTGATCAGAGAGTGGGACAGTTTGTTAATAAATTCTGTGTGTCTGTGTGTGTGTGCGGCGCGTGCGTGCGTGTACACACACACTTAAGAGAACAGGGTACTTTGATCACTGGCATGCTAGAACTGACTGGTGCCCATTTCCCCACTCTCAACCTTTTGCCACCCTGTCTTCTCTCTGACCCAGACTCTTTTGCCTTTTACCACCAACAATTTTGCTCAAGTGCTGCTTTTGATATTTGACCCCCAAGAAAGTTGTGCTGCTTTCTGATCTGTATACAAACTGAATGTGCTCACAAAGCAGAGGCCTAAATAATCCAAATTCAGCCAAAGCTATTTGATGAGATGAAATTCAACCTCTTCACATTTTTATTCAAAGCCCTGAGGAGCTGAGCCAACAGTGGATTCAAACTGCTGTTTCTGGACTTCACTGTTCAGCCTAGAACCCGCTTTTCTAATCTCTAATTTTCTGTGTGGAGATATGTGTGGGGAAGGGCAGGGAGGATGGAGGGCATTCAGCCATGGGAATCTTGGCCTGCAGTTTGAAGTGGTACAGCCCAGACATATGTTTAACCCACTTAGTGAGTGTCGTGCTTTTCAAAACCTCCCCCCTTATTGGGAGACAATAAAGATGTCTGCCACATAATCCACAAAGCTGTATTCAGGCAATAAACATCTCTTATCACCTGAAGAGAGTCTAACTTCTAGAAACTTCCCTCTAGGCAAAACTATGCAAACTAAGCGAGACAATTGTCCTTTCAAGAAGAATGGGAAGCCTTTTCCCAGAATGCCTTAACTTCAAGGAGGCTGGTTCTGAAGGAGCTTTTGGCAAGAAGATAGATGGGCCAACCTTCTCTCGCCTTCCTTTTGCTCCGCCCATTTTAGTCTGCAGCGTACTCTAGGTTGGTACATTTCTAGAGCCATCTCTTCTGCTTCAGAATCCCCCCACGAACAAACCCGGCCACACAACTGCCTGTGGTGGCAAGGGGGAGCGCAGAAGGGGAGTAGGGAGGACCAGCCAGCCCTCCCTCAAATCTGGGCCTAACAAGGCCAGACGATAGCCCGCGATGGCCTCCGCAGCCGTGGCATCCACTGCTTCCAACTTCGTCGGGCCGGCACCAGCACGACGCCTCGGCTCCTCGCAGGCCTCGCCCGCGCTCCAGGCGAGGTGCCGCGACACATGGCAGACAAGAAGGCCGCTCCCTTTCCCAGACATTCCCAGGCGGGGTCAGCGGCGAGAGGCATGTGCACGTCTTGGGAGCGACAGGCGTGACTGCGAAGCCAAACTGCACCCTTTCCCCGCTCACACCGGCTCTTGGCTGGGAGGAAGGACGATGAGTTAAGCTCAAAAGCGTCCGTCCCTGCCAAGAGCCACATTTACAAAGGCAGTTCGGGGAGGGGCACCAGCCGCTTAAATAAGCTCCTATCCCCTCCCCGAATCACGTGGGCCCAGGAGGAGGCTGTCAATTGGCAACCTCCGTGCCTCGTTTTACCGCACCCCCCACAACAGCCCCACCCCACCCAGGCTACGCCGGGCGAGGGTTTAGGGCGTTTCTGAATGATCGCCTGCAACTCCTTCCCCCAGCCAGCTTTTCAGTGCCCTCCCTGTCAGAAGAATACTGATTTCCCACAGGCTGTGTGTTGTTTACACTTTCAGAGATAAGGTCTGGTGAAAGTTCATTCCCAGCTGGTGAAGAGCCCGTGAGAGTCACCCCCCCACACACACACACACGCCATGTATAGGCTAGTATGTTTCTGGCGCCGTCTCTTCTGCTTCAGAATCTGATTCTGAATGATTGCCTGAAACTCCTTTCCCCAGCCTAAGGGGAACAGGCCTAGTCATGACAGCATCCCCATTCCCATGTCTGCTCCCCCAGCAGGCACGTGAAGAGCCCGGCTTAGGCTTGTGAGGGTAATGTTGGTGAAACTGACGGACTAATAACGGGGCATGGAAATTTTCTACTGGTTCTCAAGAACGATCTTCAGGCTTATATCCCTTCCAGTCTATTAAATATTGGATTTTTCTTCAGAAAAGACAGGAGTCCAGAATGACTGCTATTTTAAAGAGAACAGGCCCTAGTCATGACAGTGAGGATCAAACTACATGTTACATCAGAGTTCCGTGACTAAAAATTGTAACATTTTCTTCTCCAAAGGTACCTGTGTTAGCAGGGGAAAGAGTTGGACCTCAGTATCGGGAGAAAATGTAGGACCCCACTCCCCCCATCCTCAAACACAGATGCTTTGGCTGACTTTGAGAGAAGAAAATTATGTTAGGAATTACAGTGAAGAGAACGTCAGTGTAATGTGTGGTTTGGTCTTAATAATTAGGCCTAAACTATCTGTTTGTTGGCCTAAATGTTGCATACAGCTCCCAAGGGCTCTGTCCATAGTGGCTTGTCTGCTGGGACTGAAGGTAGTTTTCACAGCCCTATCCTAATACTTAGTGGGTAGTAGTATGTACTCAGACCTTGACCTCAAACTGGAAAGCAAGCTGGGGATATGAGTGACAGTTCAAGCAGGTTCAAAGCATGCTAAGGCAATACAAGCTCATTGTTTGACTTCTGCCAAGAGGAGGTTTAAATGGCTAGCAGCTCTGCAAGGACGACTCAAGTGTAATACCATGGATATAAACTGACAGCATAACTGGGATCGTGGGATTTGGTGATCTTCAAGACAAATGCATTAACCACATCCTTTAGTGGTTCAGCAATGTCAGAAACTATATAAAAGAAGATGCATCAGAATGGAGGTAAACAAAAAAGTGGCACGCTAAATATTTGCTTAAGTAAGCGTTACTACAATTTGAGAACGAAAAAGATGAATTATATGGTGGGGGGAACAGTAGCAGGTCTGAAGAATTTCTCTGACTCCCCAAATAATTTTTCTGTCTTACATGGTGGGGGGAGGGTGGCACGATGGGGCCCCATTTTAGCATTGCTCTATCTTGTGCTTGATGCTGCTGCCACTGGAGTTGCTGCTGGTGAGTAGAAAGCTCCTGGGTTGTGCTTGCTGTACTGGCCATTCCCTTCCCTTCTGTCAAGGGCAACTGCCAGAAAACGGCGTCATTGCTTCAGCTCAACCACCAATGGCTTGGCTTTTTCAAAGTGCATGTATGCGGATCAGAAAAGTCTGCATCCTGCTGGCTTTCACAGGGCCATAAGCAGTAGCTAGCTCTCACACAAGATGTTAGTATCAGACCAATAAAATACTAGCCAAAGAGCAACCCTGACCATTAGCCAGTCTCCTATATAATGCTATACATTTTACTGCCTGCTTGAAGTGGGGCTCAAATGATGCCCCCCTCCTGCTAAATCTATTTTAAATCTATTTTGCTGTACCATTCATACACTAAGGGTAGTGTCTAACATCTATCTATCTATCTATCTATCTATCTATCTATCTATCTATCTATCTATCTATCATGCTTAGGTATGTTTCCGTAAAGGCTTCAGCTGATATAGGTTGCTAAGCAACAGTAACAACATGTAACGTCAGCTCATACAGGTTGCTAAGCCCCTCGCCCGACTCCTCCGGGCTTCCCAAGGTAATCCTTCCTCCCTTTCTGCCTCTTCGCTTCCCCCCCCCCTCACGAAGGGGGCAGCGCCATGGCCCGGAGCATGAGCGAGGTACGGCTGGGGCCCTTGGTGGCCGGGTGGGAGGCCGCTCGCCTGCTGCGAGCCCAGGCCCCAGCCTAATCTCATGCAAGCTTGGCGGGCGGCCCAAGGCTGGCAGGAGCCCCGGGGAGAAGGGGACACCTGCTCCCCCTCCCCCCGACCTCCCTGTCCTCCAGCTCTGCCAGACAGCACTGTATTGGCAGCCTCCAAGCAGCCCGCGCCCCCACGATGATAATTAATAAACTTTAAAATATGCTACAACGGCGTATGTTACACCAGGTACAGCTAATTAGTCCTATTTACAGTAGTTCCACTGAAACGAATAGGAGTTTAGTTAATCATGACTAAGACCCATTCATCTCAATGGGTATACTTTAAGTAGGACTAACATTGGATACTACCCAAATTCCTGCTTTCATCTATCCCAGGTTACGGTGCAGCCTGACTCAGTTCACTCCCATACTGCATGACAAGGCCAGACCTGCTCCTACAAATGTCCTGGATCAGACAAAAGGCTCTTGGGTTTCAGCAGTTTATGGACTCCTGGTTAATGATCACACCATGTCCCTGCTCTGCTTTGCCTCATTTGCTACTTTCACCTACAACATTTCTTCCTGTCCTGCACCAATGCCCTCAATAAAGGACTGTCAGAAAGAAGAAGGAGAAGGAGTGAGGACCTTCTAGAACACCACATCAAAAGCCCAGCCTATTATTGTTTCCACACTAACCAAACCAGGTTTATGTCTGACAAAAGCTCAGTGTAAACCCATTTTTTATTCCAAATTCATAATAGACACTAATAAAGTGAGTGGGTCTATATGTTTCTCTTGATTAAGAAAATGTTTGCCTAAGAACAGTTTCCTCCCAAGTTACCTCTTTAGCTCTACATCTCATCTTCTCATATCACTACACTGTTTTTACAGTCAGTGCTAGAATACATTATTTGTAATTTCTATTTGCTCCAGAATTCAGTAGGAACATACCAACGCTGCATAAAAAATACAGGACGGCACATTAGAGATTTTTAAACAAGGTGGCAAGCACCAAGAATAACGTAGAAAGCCCATTTTTCAAGAATATCGGATTCTTATCTTTACTATAATAATTTTTAACAATGATAATTTTGAATTACTATAATAATTTTGAATTGGTTTGGTGTAATTGTTTTAAGCACCACCATCACCATCACTTACATACTACTTTCAATTGTTCGAAGCTCTTCCCATACATTATCTTGGTGTAATCTTCACAACAACCTACTTAGGAAAGTAACTGTTACTTAGGAAAGTAACAACCATCTGTCAGGGATGCTTTAGGGTGGATTCCTGCATTGAACAGGGGGTTGGACTCGATGGCCTTGTAGGCCCCTTCCAACTCTGCTATTCTATGATTCTATGATTCTATGATCTCAGGACTGGCCGTACCATTAGGCCTCAAGTAGCTGGTTTTGGATGTCATGAAAGAGCAAGAAATTATTCGTTATTTAATGTATTATTATTATTTCTCCCAAGGAGAGGTGCCTGTGGGATTTTCTGCCTCTGGCACCAAAATAAATTGGGACAGAATTGAATCTATGAACCTTGATGTGGCAGGTGGCACTGGCTGCTACACAAAATGGCTTGCGTCAGCCCTGGGAAGGTGGTGTTATCATCATATTGCAAATGGGGGAGCAAAGGCTATAAGACAGTGGCATGTGAATAAGTTCAAGGCAGAATCGTGATACAAACAAGAGATTTCTGGAGTTGCAGTTTTTGGTGCCACTCGAATACCTAAGAACATATGCACATAATGATCCTATTTGATTCTCTATAGCATAGTACTTATACTGGGTTTTTCAGTCATGAATCAAAGGGAAATATACCATATTCATAACATGTTAACATAGTGAATCTAATCTGATATGTTTGTGGGGGGGGGGGACCTGTGGCCCTCCAGATGAAGCGTTTTCAGAGGAGGGCAACCAGGATGATCAGAGGTCTGGAAACAAAGCCCTATGAAGAGAGACTAAAAGAACTGGGCATGTTTAGCCTGGAGAAGAGAAGATTGAGGGGAGACATGATAGCACTCTTCAAATACTTAAAAGGTTGTCACACAGAGGAGGGCCAGGATCTCTTCTCGATCCTCCCAGAGTGCAGGACACAGAATAATGGGCTCAAGTTAAAGGAAGCCAGATTCCAGCTGGACATCAGGAAAAACTTCCTGACTGTTAGAGCAGTACGACAATGGAATCCGTTACCTAGGGAGGTTGTGGGCTCTCCCACACTAGACGCCTTCAAGAGGCAGCTGGACGACCATCTGTCAGGGATGCTTTAGGGTGGATTCCTGCATTGAGCAGGGGCTTGGACTCGATGTAGGCCCCTTCCAACTCTGCTATTCTATGATTCTATGTTGTTGGACTACAACTCCCATAATCGCTGCCCTTTGGTTATGCTGGCTGTGGCTGAAGAGAGTTGGAGTCCAATAACATCTGGAGGGCCACCAGTTCCCCAACGCTGATCTAATACTTAAAAGATTCAGCTCTGATTGATGTTGACAAAGGAGAAAGGAAGGGGGGCGAAGTCTCATTCCTGTCCACTTCATATCTATGCCACAAAATGCACAGTTACCCTATTCTCTACCATTATCACAGATCTTTCAAAAGTGATAGAAATAATTAGCCAGTTTGATTTAAGACAAGCCAAAACACCACACTCACTTTGGGATGTGGGTACCATACTATCTGCCAAACCAAGCTAAAGAGGTCTAGGTAGTTTCTAAACAAGTTCTTCTGGGTGGATCTAACCTTTCCCACATCCTTTGGGCCAGTTCAGCAACACAAGTGACAAGGATGTTCTCAAACATTGCTACCAAACACTATGTAATCAAAGAGCACCTGCAAAACTGTACCTGCATCCATACATATATGTGCAGCACCTACAACAGACAGAAATCAATTCTTAACATATCTGCATCTTAGCCCTGGCTTATTTTGCTGCCAAAATGCAATAAAAGCCAGTTGCAAACCTTACTATGGCCAAGATAGTGAAATAGGGTTATTTTTACAGGTCATTGCTGATTTTCAAATTGTGTAATGAACCTCCTATATTTTATCATAATTGTCAAGAAGTAAACCACCCTTGCTTGAACGGCCTGAAAATATTTTGAAATGGAAAGAAAAACCAACCCCCTATTGGTTTGTGTGTTCTAAATTCCAAACCAGAAATCAAAGTGTGGAACAAATACCCGCATTTATAATAAATGAGGGAGCAAGAGATAACTATCTTGAGAGTTTATAAAATGCTTAAAGGCCCAGGGCCAAACATGGCAGCACGACACAACCATTCTTGTAGTACTCGAAATAGATGTCATTTGCTATCAGATTATCTCTCAATAAATCTTTCTGACCAAATCATGCTGGTTCTTAATAAATCACTTTGGGTGAACTAAGACCAAGCTTTTGGAAAGAGCCCCTGGGGAAGGAGGAATCAATAAAAGCTTTATACGCTGAAGGAAAACCACTCAGCTTGATGAGTATCATCAAAATACTTTGTTCAATAACAGGACTGAATAATCTGATATGGGTTCAAACCCCAATTGATTCAATGCCTCAATGGGACAACCTGGCCAATTCGTCTTCTCAGCCTCAGTCCTATGTCTGTAAAACAGGAAGAATGAAACAAGGAAAACCAGCTGCATCTCAGCTAGTTTATCAGCATAAACTTGGAGTGGAAAAAATTGGGGGACTCAGAGATCAAGAACCTTTCCCATTCTTTGCTTAAACCTAAGAGTTCAGGAATTGATACTATTTTATTGATTTATTATTTATTACATTTTTATATTGCCCAATAGCCGAGGCTCTCCGGGCAGTGCACAATTAAAACCATAAAAATACAATAAGTGTACAATAAATTAAAACGTTACAATGTAAAAGTGCAATATAAAATCAGATAAATTGTGTGAAGAGGTACGTTTTTAAGAGGCGTTTAAAAGCTCTTACATTTCCCACCTCCTGAACCACCCAGGGTTTTCCAGCGCATGGGTGCCATTGCAGAGAAGTCCTGCTGTGAAGGTTCTTCATGGCGACATTCTGTCCATTTCAGAACGGCCAGCAGGGCCTCCTCTGAAGATCGTAACTGTTGTCCGGTTGTATATAAGGGAAGGCAGAATGCTGGTCCCAAGTTGTTTAGGGCTTAATAGGATAACAACATAACCTTGTACGTGGCTCGGTAGCTAAACAGCAGCCAGTGCAGTTCTTTTAACGCAGGCTTTATATGAGCATAGCTAGGAGTCCCCGTGAGCACCCCAGCTGCTGCGTTCTGCACTAGCTGCAGCTTCCAAACCACACACATGGGTAGCCCCACAAAGAGTGTGTTACAGTAGTCTAGTCATGAGGTTACCAGTGCATGAATGACCATGGATAGGTTATTCCTATGCAGGAACAGGAGTAGTTGGCATACCAAATGAAGTTGAAAATGGGTGCTCCGGGCCACCGATGTCACCTGGGCCTCTAGTGACAAAGATGGATCTCCCAAACTATGGACCTGCTCTTTCAGCAGGAGTACAACCCCATCCAGAACAGGCAAACACCCCAATTCCCGAACCTGGGAACCACCAGCCCACAAAGTGTTTGTCTTTTCGGGATTCAGTTTCAGTTTATTGGCCCTCATCCAAGCCATAACTGCATCCAGGCACTGGTTCACAATGTGCACAGCCTATCCTGATTCAGATGTCACAGAGTTGGGTGTCATCAGCATATTGGTGACACCCTGCCCCAAATCTCCTGATGACCGCTCCCAAAGGCTTCATATAGATATTAAATAACATTGGGGACAGGATGGTGCCCTCTGGTACTCCACAGTTCAGCTGCCATGGAGCTGAAGTGCAGTCACCCAATGCTATTCTCTGCAAGTAGGAGTTGAACAACTGTAAAACAGTGGCTCCAACTCCCAACCCATGAAGGCGGCCCAGGAAGATACCATGGTCAACAGTATTGAAAGCTGCTGAGAGATCGAGAAGTAGTAGTAACACGGTCACACTCCTCCTGCCTCTCTCTTGAAGAATGTCATCCATCAGGGTAACCAAGGCAGATTCCATCCCAAAACTGGGCCTAAATCCATACTGGAAAGGATCCAGATAATCAAATTCATCCAAGAGCACTTGCAGTTGAGACGCCACCACTCTCTTGAGCACCTTACTAATATATATATATATATATATATATATATATATATATACACATACATATATATATATATTGTCTCATGGGAGAGGTTTCCCCCATAGTAGGTTTTCTGAAACCTTCTTTAACTATCCCTTGCATTTTATATCAAAACCCTTGCTTAACTTTTTTGTGGTTTGAGATGGATTGCTAGATTCTAAGAAAACTCTTCCTAAACTTTCTGGACAACATTCTAAACTGAAAACAGAAGTAGACACTCAACAGTTTATTAAACTTTGATCCTTCTATAAATGCCATATTATTTTTAAAAATTAGAATACAGTAAGTACTCAGTGGGAGACATTGGGTTCAGCTGCAATTCAAAATAATGAGCATACATTTTGAGTTCTTGGTCTGATGGAGGCAAGAGGGATTACTGAAGCTTAGTTTTCTGTCGATGATTAGCTAATTATTTTATTAAACTATATAGTTCTCTGCCAGAGAGTACGGATCCAGTAATTTCATCTATGGTCAAATGTTTAATTGGTTTGATAAAGTCAAATAAGTCTTCAGGAGAAGATTTGTTGTTCCTAGAATTGTTTAAAATACATTCTAACTGATGGGCCCCTGTTCTTGCTAAATTGTTCATCCAGATTAATTCAACATATTTAGTTCCAGCAGGATGGAAATTGCCTGTCTTTTTTTATATCTTTAAAAAGGTTATTTCCTTTCTTCTTCAGAAATATAGACCAATTAGTCCTTTGGATATTCCTTCTAAAATATATGCTACCTTTCTTCTTAATAAGTTACAGGAAAGAGTCTCCCTAAACAGTATTTTATATGGAGAGCCAGAGGAGTTTAGAACTGACTATTCCACTATTGATCATTGAAACACTTTGTCTTGTCTTATTGAAAAAACAGTTAAGAATAATGCAAAGCTCTTCACAGTGTTTGTTGATTTGATAGATAGGAACCACTTGTGTGCTAAATATTTGCCCTTGATATAGGCCCTAGGTTGCTCGTGCTGCTCTAAAGCCTTTATCAAGATACTACTGCTAAAATTAGAGTGGGCATGAGTGGGCTTTTGTCTGTCCCAATTCCAATTATGAAGAGAGTTAGACAGGTGTGTGTTCTGGCAACCCTTCTTTTTCATCTCCATATTAATTATTTGCTTCAACTGCTTGGGGAACTGGATGCCTGCCCACCTGCCATAGAAAATAGAAATGTCAGTATTATATTGTATTATTCTTGACTAGGGAGAGCCTTAAAAAAGTAGATGGACCTGCTAGCTAATTTTCATCAGAAGAAATAGCATAGTATTAACTTTACTAAAATGAAAGTGCTTGTATTTTGTATGTTAATCCCTATATGTAATTGGTCCACTTCTAATAACCCCATTCAACAAGTTAAATCTTTTTTGTTACTTAGGGGGGATGATGATGATGATGATGATGATGATGATGATGTATCCAATCCTCTTGGAAGGGCCAGCAGGATGCTATTCTCATTAAAGCAAGACGTACTATTGGAGCCATCTTGAACTTCTTTTATACAAAGCGTAGGGAATTTGATGCCTCAATCCTTAAAATCTTTTTGGCTATCTGGTGCCGAGTTTTAGAGCTTTATCTGATCAGTGATTTAGAGCTGGAGAAGATACAAAAACATTTTCTAAAAGAAAATAACTGGCTTCACCTGTTGGCACTCATGTCCAGGCTGAGGTGGGCTGGCTTTTTTCTTGGGGCTAGAATCAAAGTCTAGCTTCTACATTTTCATAATAGCATGTAAACTTTGCCAACTTTGCGTTTGATCTCTAAAGTTTATGGATGTCCCTTAAATTCTCAAACAACAGTATCTGCATAACAGATATTTGGTAGAGTTCTTGATTGTCAACTGACTAAAATTGGACACTATATGGATATGTTTTGTAAAACTGACTAAAGATAGTAGCCCTATTCACATGCAGAAGGGGAGAGGGTGGTTAGGGTAACTGTGGAGCTCAGAGTTGTCAACCATCGAGGAAGTCCGCACCAGAAGTTGCAGCTGCTCTAGTCAACCAACTCTATGTTCAGTGTTTTTTTTTTTTTCACAGAACAGCCATTTTTAATCATGGGGAGCACCCTGAAGAAGGATGGTTACCCAGGATGGTTTATTAGGCATCGTTATTGGGTTTTTCTCTCCCACACAACATGCTTAGCCGCCATGATTCGCTTCCCAACGCTAAACACAGTGGCTTAGCATTACGTGTGAACTGGCCCATTGTCTACTATGTCACACAATGCCCTCTTTAAAAGAATCCATGCAAAAAAATAAAATAATAAAAAAATAGTCGTATGAATTTAGGCTCAGAAGAATTTTGTTACACCTATGAATTTGTATGTTTTCTGTTGTTTGATAACAATTATGTTACCCGGCAGCCAGGAAATTGAGAGCTATATTTGTTGCTCAACTACAGCTCTACACATATAGCAGGAGTGGGGAATGTTGTATAGTTCATAAACCATATTCAACCTGCCAAGGCTTTCACCGGATTCCATAGCGCTCCAGATGTTGTTGGACTGCAACTCCCACCAACCCAAGTCAGCATACTCAATAGTGAGGGATGATGGGAGCTGCTATCCAACAACATCTGGAAAGCCACATGTTCCCCATCCCTGGCATTTAGCATGCTGTCCCAAAGCTTCTAATCCAGATTGTTTGGGGAACATTTATGATTTATTGATAATTTACTCATGACCAGCCTTCCTCTAAATTCAACAGACATGGTTCTCCCAGAACCCCCATTTTATTCTCACAACAACCCTCTGCGGTAAGTTAAGATAAGAAGTAGTGATTGGCTCAAAGCATCAACATTGACAAGCAGATTGGCAACAATATGTCACAAACCACAAATCACAATATGAAAACGAGCTCATCGTATCCAACAGTACCAAATAATCATGATGAAGCACTATGTGAGCCAGGGACTGGATATTTACAGTCTCCAAAGAGTGGGGAGAGGTTCTCATTTAAACTGAGTTGTGCACCTCCTGGCTCTGGATCTTGCCTGTCATGGCAGCAAAGTTGCCCAAGGCCTGCCTTTGCCACCAACCACAAAACCAAGAGCCTCTGGGAGTTGATTGTAAGCCTATGCGGCAGAGTCTTGCTATTTACTGTTTTACTCTGTACAGCACCATGTACATTGATGGTGCTATATAAATAAATAAATAAATAATAATAATAATAATAATAATAATAATAATAATAATAATAGTTGCAGCCCCTCCCAGGAAGAACATCATGGCAGGGGGGAGACCAACGTGATCCCAGCCATCAGCATGAAAAGAAGCAGCAGCAGGGAGTTTGCTTCACCCACTCACATACACACACCACCACCACCACACTTGACTCCAACTGCTAGAGCTGAAGGAAGGCCCATTCTGGCCCCTGCCCGTCCGGCATCACTGAAAGGCTACACGCCCTGCCTCCCAGGTGGAACATTACGGCAAAACAGAGACCACACTAGCCAGCCAATTATTCATTTATTATTTAAAGGCATTTTTAAACTACCCCTTATCCTTGCAAATTGAGTAAGACAAAAACAAGTCATACTAAACTAAAGACCCAATAAAACAGTGAAAATCCTCATAATAATACAGGTGAGGAACAGTGGAAACAATGGAACAGGCTGACCAGCCTCAGAAGGAGAAGGAGGTTCTCCAGCGCTTGCCTTTCTCTTCCCTTTCCATGCCCTTTCCCCCCTTTTCATTCATGTCTATTAGATTGTGAGCTGGGGGGCAGAGAACGGTCTTATCTTCCAGTTTGTGTAAAGCACTTTGAAAATTATATGTGAATTGTGGTTTGTTTTTTTATTTATTAATTTGCTATCATATTATTATTTATTGTGATGATGATGATGATGATGATGATGATGATGAAGAAAATGATGATGGAGAAATTGGGGATCAAGTTAATCCATTGTAGTAAAAGATTATGCTATTGTAAGGCTGTATTCCTATGCACACTTTCACTTGGGTCTAAACCCTGGGGGGCCTGCTTCTGAGTAAAAGTACTCCGCTTATAGGACATATCCAACCTGGCAAGGCAAGGCTCTCACCAGATTCCATGCAGCCTCACAGTGCCACCATAAGGTGACTCACCTATTGCGGGGATGGGTGGGCTGGAGAAATTAATCCTTAAGCAGCTAGATACAATCTATATCCCTGTTCTGTTGAGTAAAGGTTCTTCCGGGCCTTTACTACATAGTCACCAATAGTTTAATTTCCTCATTTTGTTCTTCAACCTTGGACTTCAACCTTGTGAAACTGTTATTATCTCCCAATCTACTATCAGCCAAGAGGAATATGATGACTTTCCAGTTCTTTAAAATCATTTAAGAGCCACTAAATCTAGATGGATTAAAAAAAAACACCAGTCCAGACTTTGAGAAAATTAGTTATGCAGAAATAAAGGAAGGAACTTTTATTAGATCAACTGTAACAGTTTAGATTTTACAAGCTTCTGAATCATACTGGGCTATTCCTTGGGCAAAAGTGCTCAGAGAAAAATGGAATAAAATTAAAATGTAGTCTGTGTACAGGGACCTGGATGATAAAGAGAGCTACAGAGTGTAGTTAAATTGAATCTCAGGTGTACAAAATGGTCAGGAAAAAATTATCAAGGTCTTATTCAGCATTTGCTTAGTTTCACACATTCAAAATAACCAACCCTAGAAATGAATGTTTTTCTCATCAACAGTTCCATATGATTGAAAAGTACCATGTATTTTTTTGGAACACCTGAAACAGCATTTATGTAAAAGAGACTCTAGTTTGCTCTAGATTAGGGATGCAATCAAAATTGTGTTGAAGTAAAAATTTTGTAGGTGGCAGATCTGGGCTTACACCTTGGTGGAAACCTAAGAGAGCTGACACCAAAGCCCTATTCAGGCACTCTAATCTTGTGTAAACATCTGAGGAGAGGCAGCACACCAGCTCCGCCTCCTCTCTTGAAGCATTTATCACCTAGAACTGGGAAGTGGCTTTTTTGAAGAGGTGACCTTCCTGTATCCATGGAGGATCTCTGTGCAATTCAGAACTCTGGAAAATCAGTGCTCTGAATTGCATCAAGAGCCTCCCCAGATAGAGGTGGTTCTCCTCGCCACAAGTTCAGGGTGACAAAAACAATGAAAGACAAAGGGTTGGCATCTATACACAGAATTACAACACTTTAATAGAACTCAAGATTTTATTTATTTATTTATTTATTACATTTTTATACCGCCCAATAGCCGAAGCTCTCTTAATGAAATTTAATGAAAACTGTCAGTGGATCTAGTGCAGGAGCAAAGTTCCCAACCTTAGGATCCCAGATATTGTGGAACTACAACACCCATCATCTCCCACCATCATGGCCAGTGGACTGTGATAATGGGAGCTGTAGTCCAGCAACATCTAGGGACCCAAGGTTAGGAACCATTGATCTAGTGAGTTCCAGACTGTCCCTGGACTGTGTTGGGCACCTGCACCACACAGTCACACAGCACATATAACATACACCATCCTGAGATATGTCAGAGGCCTCCAGGCAGATTCAAGGCACTCTACTGTGCCTGAGGTTATCACATCCGAGCCCAGGATGTCCAGTTCCAAAAATCTAAAGAAAAAAAGAAAAGAAAAAAAGAAAAGAAAATAGAAACACCTTCTGGAGTGAAACAGATTGCTTTCTCCTGTCCCTAATGACATCCAGAAAAGTATTTCAAATGTGAATAGCGAAATATTGGCATTCCACTTTAAAAAATAGCAAGATCCACAAGCCAGTTAACAGTGGCACGTTCCTGTTATGAGTTTATCATTATACAAGGGATGAGAGACCTTTCATATTTCTCAATCTAAGATGAATTCTTCATTTTAGAGTGGAGCAGGTGTGTGTGGAGGTGACGAACTTCTTAGAAGAATGTTGTTTTCTATAACTGCCATTTCAGCCTTAAGCAAGCTGAATTTTAGATTTAAGAATGATACTAATGTAAGAGAAGAATGTACTTGCATATTTCTTTAATCAATGAGGAGCTAGAATTTGTCTTTCATTTATTCTTTACATTTCTGTACCACCCAATAGCTGCAGCTAGTCAGCTATTGTATTGTATTGGGTTCTCAAATTATACAGCCTATTAGTTTTAAGATAAAATCAAATTTTAAAAGAGGCTTGCATTTTTAAACATTTAGCCCAATTGACTACTAATAGGGCTATTATCAAGTTAAATTCAAGAATGGCAATTTGGCTGGCTTATGTATCAGGCTGAAAATAAACCAACCTCCAGCTAATCTATAAATTTCCAAATTTTAGGCCCTTAACGAATTAATGAGGCAAGACAAATTCAGCATCTTTAGCCTCACACACTATTAAGAAACTCTTACCCAGATTAGTTTTCATTAATTGTCAACTCAGCAAGACCTTCTTAAATCAAGCTGCTTCAAGCCTGCTGAAGAATAAGCCTCAATAGGAAGACCGACAACATGAGCAGAGCAATCTCCACATTAAACTTACTGGGTTTCGCACAGTGCCAGATTTAGGAACAAGCCAAGTAAGCCGTGGCTGAGGTCCTCCTAATATGACGGGCCTCTAAATATGTTGGAGAGAACTAAGGGCTCATCTACACCAAGCAGGATATTCCACCAGGTGGGAATCTACACTGGTGTTATTGTAACATTTTGAATGGGTTACTGTGACGCACAGCGTAACGTGACCCTGGGTCTCCCACGTTGTAAATGAGTCGTACTTACCGGTTCTATTTCTTAGTTCCAGCGTGGCTACAGATTCATGTGCCTTGTCCTATCGGTAATTTTCCTTTCTCAGAGCTGCTGGGTTTGCTCCACCCACTTCCTGTTCTTCTTCCTTCGCCCCGTTTGCTATCTTATCTGCTACAGCAGGTAAATCACACCAGTGTTATACTGTGCAATCACTGACAATTGCATGCAAAGGACTCAGAAGTTTTCCACCTTAGAATCTGCTTTTATTGTGAAGTACTCCCATGCATCCTGCCTTAAAATTTGAATCAAATTGGGTTATCGGTTGATTTGTTATGATTTTTTTTTAACATTTCCCCCCTCTTTGCAAAGGAGCTGAGGAGCACTCAAAGGATTCCTGTAGCTCCGTGCAGGAAAATTAACAAGGGTCTCTTGGTCCCAGTCCAAAACTCATGACCAGCAGGGCTTAAAAGCAGCTGCTGCCAAAACTTTTCAATTTGGTCTCCCATCCAATCCCTGACCAGGCCCAACCCTGCTTAGCTTCAGAAAAGGGGCTGGCTCCTATGCACTCAGGCTATTCCATAGGACTTGTGTTAAGATGTTTTGGGAGGGAGGGAGTTTGCATGTGCTTATGACTATTGCCCTGCACTGCTAGCTAGGAATGAGGCAGGCAGTGGGTGGAGCAAACCCAGTAACTCTGCTACGCTCAGAGGGAAGGAGAACAACAAAAGGATTTAACAATGTGCCCTGCAGTAACATTACAGCTAAATGTAAGTCACGCTAGTGTGTCCCGTGATACAGAGAACCGATACAGAGAACCACGTTAGAAAGGGACACTAGCAACGTTATAAGACTAGTGTAGATCCGGCCCAGGAAAGCAGTATGAAAGCGGTATATAAAAGGCAGGAGCCACACGACTGCTTTATAGCACTATTGAAGTGCACTGGCAAATGTTGGGGCCCATTGACACATACCATACACCGTTTCCATACTGCTACATCGTGCTTGGTGTGGCTCCTGCCTTTTATATACCACGTTCATACCACTTTCGTAATGCTATATCCTGCTTGATATAGATGAGCCCTAAGGTGTACAATAACTAAGATGAAATCGCTTTGGCTTAAATGAGTTGTAAAGTGTAGTGTGATTTACAGCACGGTTGCCCTATATAAAGAAAGCATTAAGCATGATTAGTGCTTTTAAATGTATCTCCACTGTTTAACTACAAGTAGCCCCTAACACTTTTTGGTATCCTTTCATTACCCTTCCTATTATAATGTAATTAGGGTGACCATATGAAAAGGAGGACAGGGCTCCTGTGTCTTTAACAGTTGTATAGAAAAGGAAATTTCAGCAGGTGTCATTTGTATGCATGCAGGACCTGGTGAAATTCCCTCTTCATCCCAGAAGTTAAATCTGCAGATACAAAAGAGGGCAGGGCTCCTGCAATTTTAACTGTTGTGATGAAGAGGGAATTTCGCCAGGTGCTGCATGCATACAAATGACACCTGCTGAAATTCCCTTTTCTTTTATTCCAGAAGTTAAATCTGCAGATACAAAAGAGGGCAGAGCTCCTGCAATTTTAACTGTTGTGATGAAGAGGGAATTTCGCCAGGTGCTGCATGCATACAAATGACACCTGCTGAAATTCCCTTTTCTATGCAACAAAGAAACAGGAGCCCTGTCCTCCTTTTCATACGGTCACCCTAAATGTAATACACTTTTTTCTCTTTATTTTTATGATATGGGGCCTCTGAATTTTGATATACATGCTGGTGGGACAGAGGAGGGGGCTTTCTCTGTTGTGGCACCCCAGTTGCCAAACACCCTCCTCTTGGAGGTCTGACTGGTGCTGGCACAGGCTGCATTTTGGTGCCAAGTTAAAACATGGCTTTTTATCAAAGCCTTCGAGGACTGAATTTGCCTAAAAGCTGCACATAATTTTAATTGTTTTTATTGCTTTAAAATGTTCTACTGTTTTTAGCTTGTTAATGATTTAACACATTTTCAGCTGTATACATTATTTATTGTTTTATATTAGGGTGACCATATTTGGGAAACCAAAAAAGAGGACACCTAGCGTGTGTGTGGGGAAGCAGCTTTCTGAGTCCTGCAGAAAATACGTTATTCCCCCGCCACCTTAAAGAACCCGATTGGAGTGGAGGAGGGGAAAGGATTTCATTCTGCACCACCACCATCCACTCCAATTGGGGCCTTTTCTATAATGTCCACAAATGACCCACTTTCCCCTTTAAGACCTCAATTGGAGCGCGGGGTGGGGGAATGATGTGCCTCAAGAAAGCATGTCATTCCCTCCTGCCATGCTAATGGCAGCCTTAAAGAGGAAGGTGTGTCATTCCAGGACATTATTGAAAATTATTGAAAATCCCCCCTGACACCATGGAAAGAACAAAAACCAGGACAAATCCGGGGAAATCCTGACAGTTGGTCACCCTATTTTATATGTTTGTATTGATTTTATCTGTACGCTGCCCTGAGATCCCAGTGATATAGAGCAGGATACAAATGTTTTAACAAAATAAAAATAAATCTAAAACGTGTCTTAATCCACTGCTGGTTTCACATTCTGGCCTTGCAGGGCATTGTTTTCCTCTGTCCTCAGACTGCACTATAAAGTGCCACAGACTGAACCCAGATCATTCATATATATATCCCATCCTTCAGCAGAAACAGTAATGAACCTGGGTCGAGTTCTGGTGGCTTCTGAAGGAAGTCCGCTTTGCCATGGAAAGCATAAGAAACAGTCTGAAAGGCCCTGGTTCTGCTAGGGCTTCGGGTTTCATCCAAATCCAAAACATATTGATCAAATGTAATTTATATATATATTATCCATATGTGTTTGTGTGTGTGTTTTCCCTTTTTATTTACTGGCCATGTCTATGAAAACATTTTTATTAGTTTGAGAAAGAAAGAAAAAAAGAAGGAAAGAAAGCTCCAGAGTAGAATTTACAATGCTGAGAATTTTAGTTTTTATCCTTCAGAATAAAAACTAAAATGAAATCACTTTGAAATGAGTATGGAATTTCAAATGAGTATGGAATTATAGTGTTACATGCAGTTCCTGATAGTCTCTTGCTCTCCCATTTAGTATCTCTTGCCCATAAAAATCATATTGTGGAAAAAATCCCAAGTATGACAATCCCATCCCCACATATAAATTAAATAAATCTACGAATATTCTGAACTCTGGGCTTCCTTAGTGTGGAAATTGGATTTCTCTGTGAAATCACAAAGGCCAGAATGTAGCAATAAGTATGTCTACTTCAGAGCAACACAGCTGCTTGGGACTGCTAAGAATTTAAGCCATTGTCATTGTTCTCTGCCAAAAAAAAAATGTGCTTGAGACAATTCCCACCATAATTGGAGTCCACCAGGGGAAGAGCCTTCAGCGTGGTGCCCCCCCCCCCCCGCCTATGGAATTCCCTGCCTTTGGAGGTCAGACAGGCGCCAACTTTGTATTCCTTCCCGCGCCTCCTGAAAACGTTGTTCTTCCAGGAAGCCTTCCCTTAACAACCAGCTGCAGTTTATTTTGCACTTTGTTTCTTTTAAAATGCACTTTTAATGTGTTTTTATTCTATTCTATTTTATTTTGTCCACCGCTCCGAAATTCTGAATGGGTAATGGTATATAAATATTGCAAATAAATAAATAATCAAACTCCACTCAAATAATCTAAGATCCTCAAAATCTCCACCTGTGATCATTCTATATAAGAATACAGTAGTGTAAGGGTTATTACTCAAGATCTACCAAACCAATTTTGCTCATTTATTTTTAACAGAAGCTTGAGCAGTGTAGATGTGCAGAAAATCTTGAAACTTCAAAACAATTCAAAGCTTGAGTTTTAATAGCAATTAATTTCCCCCAGGCCAAGCAGGCAAGTCAGCCCCTCCACCAGCGGGATGACAGACACCCCTGCTTGGCCAATGAGTGTGGCACGAAGGCAGAGCCTGTGCACAGCCACTTGGTTAGGCTGGCGCCGCCAGTGGAGTGAAGGAAGGGGATGGGGGTGTCCAAAAGAGGGGCACGAGGCAGGGGCCGCACTGCATGCAAATTTTGGAGGGGGGATTCACTATGCACGAGCATTATTCATCAGCTCCTCTGTGGTGAGGGGACTGAAGGGCAAAAAAGTGGGGGAAGTGCAGGACTAGCAGCATCCATGGCAACATGGGCTTTATACTAGTTCATAACTGTTGCATTTCTCAAAAACCTCCCGCCTTCTTGGGAGACAATAACGAGGCCTGCTAAGTAATCCACAAAGCTTTATTTAAGCAATAAACGTCTCTTCCCACCTGAAGAGAGTCTAACCTCTTGGAACTTTCCCCTAGGCAAAACTATGCAAACTAAGCGAGACAACTGTCCGTTCAAGAAGAATGGGAAGCCTTTTCCCAAGACGCGTTAACTTCAGAGAGACTAATTCTGAGGCGGTTTCTGACGCAGTGCGAGCTCGGCCGACTTTCTCTCGGCTTCTTTTCACTCCGCCCGTTTTAGTCAGCTGCGTACTCTGGGATAGGCTAGCCTCCCTACACTCTCGCCCTCAGAAGAATGTTGGCTTCCCACTGATTGTGTATTACTTACCCTTGATGAGATGAGAGGTTTCTCCCCAACTGGTACAGGCTGGCCTATGTCTGGCGTTGACTCCGCTACATCAGAGTCTGATTCTGATTGATCACCTGAAACACCTTCTTCCAAACTAGGGGGAGCAGGGCTAGACATGACACTAACTATTTACCTTCTTTTTGTGGTGATTATTTCTACATACTTAGGGCAGAATCCTATGCCATGCTGGCTGGGGAACGTTGGGTGTTGTACGATTTCTCTCTCTCTCTCTAAATATGCATAGGACTGAGCAGGATATTTGTGGTTTGGCCCTGTGTGCCAAGTTCGTCATTTTGCTTTTGTTTTGTTTTTAACAAAATGTAGTGGGGAGCTGGACTGGAACTGTGGGGAGAAGAAAACAACCTTGCCACCACTGGGATCCTGATCGAAATTCGGTGTGCCCCCCTTCCAATTGACAACAGGAGGAAAGCCATCTCATTCGGCCCTTACAAGCAAGCTTGCAATTACCCCTTGGAACAGTAACTGAAGAGTAAAAACAATGGCATATTTAAAAAATCTGTGTGAATCTCTCTAACATGAGCTTGGAAAACTGTTTCAGCACTGGTCTCAGGGATAAAATTTACCACATTTTTATAATGACTTCATATAGGGAAACTATACACAGTAAATCATGATTTATATCCTGAAAAGTTCCTATTTATCAGCATACGGAGGGCATTTTCCAAAGACGCTACGGCGCTTTTCAAAATGCATTCTGTCAGCCAAATACTTAAATCTAGGAAGTAGTTAAAACTTATTTGCAAGTGTGACATTTTAGATTATCGTCTACTGAAAATGATGACCTTTACGAAGCAGAGCTACATAGATACAAGGTGAGCCTGCTGAATATTTCCACTGTACTTGCAATAGCATAATCAACAAGACACATTGTAGCATTTGTCAAAAATGAAAGGACACTTAAATTGTTTACCATGATCACTGTAGCATGCCAAATGTTTTCTTTAATGCAAAAATTATAGCCAAAAATAAATCATAAGACAAAGACTATATTTCAGTGGAATAGTTTTACCTGTTCAAAAAGCACAAAAGTCACATTAACGTTCTGACAAATCTGCAATAGCATGCAGATTCAGACATGGAGATGAGAAATACAACTGACATGTTGTCCTTAGCTTACCCTGTTCTGCCCAAGGATTGTAACATTAATGTAAAAATCATGTATTACTCTTTTGGATGCTCAAGTAATATTCAACAGCAAGATAACTTGAGGGCTAATTATCAATCCTAATTGCCAACTTTAACTTCCACTGACCTTGATTTTCTGGATTTATGTAAGATGATGAAAATTCACTTTTCTGCAGTCCACCTATTTATAGAAAGATGAGCAGAAAGCCAGTAGCCAAACTACATCTATGGAAATCTAAAATCTCATGAATACTTGGGATCTGTCTAGGGAGACTGTGGGAACAGATTTACTTTCTACTTTTCAGTTTGTCACAGAAGTTTCCTAGTATAGGAATCTACACATGACCAGCAAGTGAATTCCTTGTACCAGATTCTCAATTTTCATAATATACTTCTTTAAAAAAAAGAAAGAAGCAGCTGGCATGTTCAATTCCTTAGAAGTCATTTTATTTATTTGTTTGTTTGTTTATTTATTTATTACATTTTTATAACACCCAATAGCCGAAGCTCTCTGGACAGTTTACAACAAGTCATTAGGCCTCTAAAATTTTACTTGTGCATACCAAAACATGTAGTAGTATTTGAGAAGAGATAACCATTCTCTAAAATCAGGGAGGAAGACTTTGCTCACTGTGAGTAAATGGTGGCGTTAAAAAGAGAGAAAGGGAGTTGGACAGGGTAAGAAAGGATAATTAAGACTGCAACACTGCTGGAGTTCATGTTAATTTGTTTTAGGTTGTTTTACTCTTCTCTGGTGGTGCCTTGGAAGGTTCCACTGCAAGACAGCCTACAAATCTTTCAAATAGATGGAATACATAGTGGGGGTGGGGGTGGAAGAACAATAGCTAGCTAACCAAAGTTGAGGATCTGGGCAGAAAGAAGTAGACATAGGAACAATAGCAGCAAAGGAAGCAGACTTACTCCGAGTGAGGCCACTGGTCCATCTAGCTCTGTGTTGCCTATACTGATTGGCAGTGGCTCTCCAGGATGTCAGACATGGCCCTTTCCCAGTCTTACCTGGAGAGCCCCGGGACTGAACCTAGGCTTTGTTCATGCAAAGCAGGTGCTCTACCACCAGAGCCAGCCTTACCATCAAGCAGAGTGAGCCGTTGCCTCAGGTGGCAGGAGCTACGGGGCAGGAAGCAGACAACGCTGCATATGCCCTAACTCCAACCTTATGCCCCCTAAGTTAGTCTGCTGCTCTAAGGTTCAGTGGAAGATTCTGTCCCATCCCCAATCTTGATTCAATAGTTGGCCTGGTCAGTATTTATTTATTTATTTATTTATTTATATAGCACCATCAATGTACATGGGATGGAGGGAGGCGTCATCTTGCCTTTCACTTCAAGGAACAAAATGTCTTGGGTCAGCCTGATTTACCACTACAGCCCTTCACCAAAATTAACACAAAAAGTTGCAAACAGGAACTTCCAGACTAGTACTTACAGTTTTATATTCACCTTATTCCTGACCTCTGTAAAGCGCCACCATTTGTTCCCAACCATCGCCTCCTTCACTCTGCTTGTAAAAAGGTCACTTTCTTCAGTGATCACACAAAAGGGATAACCGATTCTATTTAATCTAACTTTTCAATGACAATGGAAAAAACTTAACGGAATTAAATAGTACTTCCCTTGAGGGTAGGAGGGAGAAGGGAAAGTCACCCTTAAGAAATAAATTTACCGCAATTAAAGAAGTTTAATGACCTATATATAATTTAATAGTTACACCACACAGCTGTTAAAATATAGCTTCACATATTATTAAAGCCTATTATTCTCTATTGCAAATTTACCTTTCAAAAAAAAAAAGCACCGAAGTAAAGACAGTAACTTTAAACTATCAAAGGTTTGCTACATGAGTAAAATTCCAGGTTTGGACTAACATAACATGTCATCTGTAAAAACTTGGTATTTCCCACCAACATGCTTCTAAGTGTTAAAGTTTAAAATACACAAAAATTATATAATCAATATCAGTTTGATTACAACTCCCATGGGGATGATGGGGGTTGTAGTCCAACACCTCTGGAAGGAATTTGTTGGGGAAGACTGGGGGCCTTGCTAGACCTGCCGGGATAAGCCGGCAGGGAGGCGGGGCGACGGCGCGTTAACTTTAGCGCGTGCCGCCCCGCCTCCTAGATGGCCGACGCGCAGGGACGACGGAAGCCCTGCAGCGTCGGCCATTTTTTTTAAGTTTAAAGGGGCCACGTGCGGCCCAAAGACTGTGGACAAAGTAAGGGGTTTTTTTAATTTAGCCCCCCCCACCCGCTGCTGATCCCTCCCCATAGGCCCCTGCCTGCTCACTCGTCCTCCCCGCATCCGCCATCCCCGATCCCGTCCCCGATTTTTGCCCCCCCTCCCTTAGCAGCCTCATCCCCGATCTTCTCCCCCCTCCCTCGGCAGCCCCATCACCAATCTTTGCCCCCTCCCTTGCCATTGTCGATGTCCGGCTTCCCCCCCTCTCACCTGGCGGGTCCGGCCTTCCCCCTGCCCCTCTCCCCCCCCCCTTGGGATCCACCCCGGCTGATGAGCACAGCGCTGAGCGCTGTGCACAGTCCGCGGTGTTTTGCGGCTACTCGCGAGTAAGCGAGTAGCTGCAAAAAGCCACGGAAGTAGCTAGATGTTCCGCAGCCCCGGCCTTAGGCCAGGGCTGCGGAAAAAGCACGCCATAAGCGACTTCGCTTATGGCGCGTTAAGGGAGGCCTTAGCGCAGCCTGGGGCCGGATCCCCCTGCGCGTCATGTGGACGCACAGCAGGGAAACCGGCCCACAAAGCACGCTAAGGCCTCGTCTAGCAAGGCCCTGGGATAGAGTATTGACCAAGGAGACGTCAGTTTGGACTTTGATCAAGGGAACATGGATTAAAATTCCCACGCACCCATGAAGCTCACTGGCTGTCCTTTGGTGAGGCAGAATCTTCCAGCGTAAACATTAACCAATACCCTATGGTTGCTGTGAGGATGCAGGAATATGAGTTCCTTGGAAGAAAGGTGAGATAAAAAAATTGTAATACTAAGTATCTTCAATTATCCTGATTTGGAGGGCAATCCGTTTTTCATTTCCACCTCATTTCAGCACCGATGTGCTTTGATTTCAGAAATACAGATCAACTAATGATCCAAGCATGTGTCAAACATTCATAACAGCAGGAGGTATGTGGATATCTATTAAGAAATGTCTGGGCAATGAAAACTGAAGGCCTGTCAAGTCCGCATGGATAACTGGTCCATTTCATTGAGAGATGTAAATGTCACTCAACAGAAATCAATACACCTTCCACATCCATGGTCTGACACAATAGCAAAGCTTTTGCCAGCACCTTTTAAAACGAATTTTATGAAGATGGAAGCAGGAGAGATAGGGTGAAGGGGGCAGTTTCCTAGGTAACTAGGCTGCACAGCAGTTGCTAGGCCAGTTGTCACCTTGGCTGTTTCTACACCTCCGTTTTTCCCAGGGATCATCCCAGGATCATCCCTGTGCATGCAGATGACACACAGGGGATCCCAGGAATAGGTAGGGATGATCCCTCCATTTTCCTGGGATAATCCTTAGGTGTAGAAATGGCCCTCATTTCACTTCTGGGAGAGACACTGAGAAAGGATTCTCTTCTCCTTCTCCTTCTTCATTAGAATACAGCAACTACCGTATTTCTTCGATTCTAAGACACACTTTTCCCTCCATATAAACAACTCTAAAAACGGGGTGCATCTTAGAATCGCGGGTGTGTTTATTATTTCTTAGGATCAAAGCTTTTTTTTCTGTTGGTGGTACTGAAATTAGTGTGCGTTTTACAATCGATGGTGTCTTAGAATCGAAGAAATACGGTACTTACAGGACCTGGTAGTTTTGGTCATCCAAGTAAAGACTGATACAGATCCCTTCTGATGTACATTTCCGTTATTTTTCAATACCAGTGAAGTACTGTATTGAGAAATAACTGAATGATCAGAAGGGACCTCTATCAATCTTTAATTGGATGGCCAAAATTACACAAAACAGCTGGGTCCACACTTGGAGTCCTCAATATCCATATCAAGGAGGAATATTTCTACAAAATGACACAGTATAGTGGACCTTAAATTAATGGACTAATAGCTTTTGAAATGAAACTGACATGGGATTTATAAATAAAGGAGCTGGTAAACTGATCGTTAGAATAATGGATAAACTGTTTAATGAGCTGAACATTTCATAAATTAAGGCTTCAATCCTATATACACTTGTCTGGAAGTAAGCCTCATTAAACACAGTGGGAAGTACTGCTGATTAAACATGCATAGAATCACAGCCTAAGGAAGTCCCTATTCACATATTGTTCCTGTAAAGAGGGTAGCTAAGTGCACACATTTAGCCCTGCTGCCAAGGTTGCACTGGTCCTTCCAGCCCCACCATGGTTAGCATGCTTTAGAACCTCGATTATGCAGGGTTCAAAATCATGCAAGAGCCTTCACAGGTACAGGAGCTCACCCATCCCACCTTCCTCTGAAGTTATGGAGTGGCATGACTTAAATGTGTAGCCCTGCCTGCCCTTTTCTCCACAGATATCCTGTTCACACAAGCAACACATGAATAGGGTTGAACGGAGTGATCAATCCAGAATGATTGAGTCAATGTTTTGAACTAACTGTGATCCTGGGCAAATCATGGATTAAAGGAATTAATAAAGTATGAGAGCAAAAACAGTTTGAAACTGACGAATTGGTAGTTTGATTATTAATTTTGCAGTTATCAATTACTGCCTTCTAAAATCGATTTGGCTTTAAGGACTTTATAAACAGATATGAAAGCTGAAGCACTGTAACAAACAGGTCAATGAGTTGAAGGAATCAAACATATTAATAATTCTTAAAATGCTTTGGTAGGGGAAAAATCATTACAGTAGAAAATAAAACAAAGGAAATAAAACATGATATAGGTAATTAGAAAATAATAAAAGGACATTAAGCACTTAAGTACAAAAGCAGGATACTATAATAATTTTTTTGTAAGAAATTGATATGAAAAGAGTTGAAGAAGAGGTTGAAAAACAAAGTTAACGCAAAGAGTGGGATTTTCAAACTAACCCATTACAATCTTTCAGTTCAGTTTAATTGCAACTGATGTTGCTCTGGTTTGTTTCCAGTTCAGACCAATAAAACTTCAGTAAGTGGTTCAGCACACATAATCAACCATTTCAGTTCTGGTTCACATGAGAAAATAATTATTTGCACCAAGGGGTGGAACAACCTAGAACTGTTGCAACCAAAGTCCTGTTCAGTCTTTCTAAATCTGTGGAAACATACAAGGAGGGACAACACCCTAGCCCTGACCCCTCTCATCACCAATTTCACTGCTCTTTTATACATGGAAAGTGACTTTCTGAAGGGAACCAGCCTCCTGTATCCATTGACTGAGGCCCTCCACGAAATTTGGAACCTTGACTTTCATCTCTCCCACCAAGTCCAATAATGCCATTAAGTTGCTGATGAGAGGAGGACAGTAACTCACCCCTTGACTACTAAGTCCAACTAGTCCGTTAAGTTGCTGTCAAATAGACCCTGTTCAGACAACACGCGAAGCCACAGTGCTTAAGCATTTTGAGCTAAACAATATGGCTTCATTTGTGGGGTGAACCATGACTTAGGCCATAGCTAGACCTAAGGTTTATCCCTGGATCGGCCAGGGGTCAAACCTGTTCATCTAGGTGACACACAAGGGATCCAGTGCTCAGGCAGGGGCGAACCCTGGATGATCCCAGGATAAACCTTAGGTCTAGCTGTGGCCTTAGTGTGTAGTGTAAACTTTTCCTAACCATGGTGACTGCACAACCGCAGTTTAAACATGCTCACTAACCATTTGCTGCAAAAGGGTTAGTGGCTTAACCATGGCTTGGCGTGTTGTCTGAACAGGCCCTTACAAGCGCAGCAGCAAGAGACCCAGCAGGCAGGATGTCTGCATGGATACTCTGTCTACCTCCCAAATATGGTCATGGTATGTTATCCTGTGCGTGTGCAGGAGTCCCAGCACTTACGTGGGGAATGAACATTTATTGTTGGCCTGCCATTTTGTTTTCCATAATTAAGCCTGCACAGCAACATGTAGTGGTCCTTTGCTCTTTTTTAACTTTTATCTTCAGCAAAAGACCAAAATGTGCCACCGTGCATGGTGTGTACACTTAGCCTCTCATTTTTCTTCATATTTTGACTATTACTGATCAGTGCTAGCAAAGAGAGAAGGGGTGTGTGTGGGTGTGGGTGTGTAAGAGAATGAGAGAGGGAGTATGGTGGCCAGCAACTAGCACATTAAGTGCCAGAGATCAGAGGGAAGCAGCCATCAGTAGGTTGACACAATGCTTTTTGTCTTTTTATTGGAGGGGTCTTTTGCTCTTTTTAATTTTTTTTCACTATCATAGGGAGCATGTTTGTGGGGGCTGTCATATGACCACCTGATTCCTTGTCAATTATTTTCAGTTTTAACCCTCCCCCCCCCCTTTGTGGCCAGGGGATGCAGAGTGATTGCAGGGAGGGAGCAGGTGTCCAAGAAGGCCCCAGCTCCTTCCCAATTCCCCAAATTTCTTTTAAAAATTGTTATCATGTTTGCCATTTCCGTGCCACAGTTGCTGCTGCATCAGACAACGGTGGGTTCGATGGAATGCTTTTGTGTTGCTGTGTGTTGCTCCATGCCCCACTTTGCACTTATGATCTTGAGGTTACTTGACTCAGTTTGTCTTTTCTCTGCAAATGGGATTGCTGCTGGAACAGAAAAAAATGTGGGCTCAACGGAGTGCTTTTCTGCTGCTGTGTATGTCAGAGACACCTGCCCAACCCTTTGCTTTGTACTCATGATCTTGCAACTAAATTGCATCCCTCAACTTGCATATTCTGTGCAATGGGTTACTGGTGGAGCAGAAAATGTGGACTCTAAGGAGTGCTTTTCTGTTGTTGTGTGGGTCAGAATCATCCCTCAACCCTTTGCTTTGCACTCAAGATTTTGCAGTTTAAAGGTTTGTCTCTGATTGCCTTTCCTGTAGAATGGGTCACTGGTGGAGTTGAAAATGTAGGCTCAAAGGACTAGACCTAGTTGGTTCCACCTACCATGACCTCTTAGCTCCACTTTCCATTAACTGTCCTGCTCTGGACCCAATCAGGTCAAATGCCCATTAGACTCTAGTAAGAGGCTTACGTAAAGGGAGTTATGACAATTTGGATTTACGCTTAGAATAAGATAAGCTTAAGACTCTTCTAGAACTTGTTGGGGAGGGCCTTCTCTGCTGTGACACCCCGGCTGTGGAATGAGCTCCCTAAGGAGTTTCGCTTGGCACCTACATTATATTCTTTTAGACACCAGGTAAAGACCTTTTTATTCTCCCAGTATTTTAACAGTCTATAAATTAATTTTAGTTTTGCTGTTTTAAATTTGTATTTTAAATTTGTATTTTTGAATTGCTGCTGTTTTTATCTTGGTTGTGCTTTTATATTGTATTTTATATTATGGTTTTTATACTGTTGTTTTATTTTGAATTGTCTTAATTTTGTAAACCACGCAGAGAGCTTCGGCTATTGGGTGGTATAGAAATGCAATAAATAAATAAATAAAAATATTTGGCGTGGCTGGTTTTATGTATCACATTTTCATAGAAAAAAATGACTGATAATGTAGTAAAAAATAAGTTATTTAATTATATAAGCAAACAGTACAAAGGGAAAGTAGTTTAAAGCAACTGCTTAAATGAAGTCCTTATTGTGCAGTACATTAATAATATAGCATTTGGAAACTATTTGCCTTCAATGGGGCCTTTTGTATCATTTTCATCAGTTGTCAAATTCAGCAATATGATGAAATGCATAATAAAAAAGCACATATACAAAAAGTGCAAAAAGCTTTTAATTGAGTTGAATGGCCTTATTTTTAAAGTATAATTGCTGCTTTTGAGTCAGTGAGGAAATAACAATGGATTTAATTACCAAATAAAAATCCAACTTTGAGAATATTAGTTTATGACTTCTAGTCTGAGAAGCTTCATCTTCAGTGCAGTACTAGACAAGGTTGCCCTTTGTCCCCTGCCTTGTTTATTATGTACACTGAATTATTAGCAATTAGGGATGGTGAATTTTCCAAATAGAGGCTTGGAGAAGAACGTTGGGAGTTCAGAAAACTCACCTTAAAAGAAGAGATTAACTTTATAAGCCCTAAACCTACTCTCTTGTTCCGATCTATAATGGAGCAGGTAAAGAATTCTTAGCTTCCCCACAGGCAGATGCGTGTGCATGCACACACACATTGCCATTTGTCTCAGCTGGTGTCACCTACTCACATCAACTCGCCAAACATACTCTCCCCTGTCTTCATCATTGCACTGATGACAGCACAGGAACCCTTGAAAGAACTATGGCTACTATTGCTGAGTGATGAAAGGGAGGGACTGGCACTGTTGCTGCTCCCAGGAACTGTCAACACAATAATGAGGGAAGAGGAAATGCATTGTGGATGGTGGCAGGGATGGTTTTAGCAAGAAGGGAGGGGTGGAGATAAGCAGGGGGCAGGGCAATAGCTTCCTAAGCCCTCTTGGTGGTTCTCAAAGGGTTTGAAATGGGAGACAGAAAATGGAAGCAACTGTGCATGCTGAAGACATCTCTGACCTAATTAACTCCAAGGAACTAGGAAAGGCATTTGAAATGATATTGGGGTATAAACCGGCTGAGAAGAAATCAGAATGCTTGACTTTGATTTACAGAATGATATATGAATTTAATCTCTACTTTTTGCAAAGCACCTGGAAAAGGGTGATCAAATATTTAAGAATAACTCTCCTGGCAGACCTCACTAAAGTTTTTAAATTGAATTATGTCCCAGCTATAGACAAACTAAAGAAGGAAATTGTGGCATGGAATAAGTTAACATTTTCTTAGCCTGCTAGGATTGTAAAGGTCAAGTTGAACATAGTCCCCAAATTTCTGCTCTTGTTATTTACTCTTCTGTTGAATTTAACAAGAGAAACACTCTTTTATGGAACAACATGATTAAGGCTACAATACAGATATATGTAGGATTTGTGCCGCATAAGATTTATTTATGGTGGAATAAGAGCAAGAACTAAATATGGGATCTTAAACTAAAGAATATTGAATAGTAAGGTTAATATTCCTAATAGTATGTAGCTTTATTTGGTATCCCCGTTAGTGGCAATTATAGGCTGGTTTGGAAAGTTTCATGGCTGTTGGTGGTACCCTCCTAATAGCTCTGCTCCAATTTATCCAACTGGATAAAACCTCCATGAATAAAGTCCTTATTAGGGATCATATTAATAATACTAGCATTTGGAAACTATTTGTTTTCAATGGGGCCTTTTGGAACTTTTCAGCAGTTGTCTAATTTGGCCAGATGATGAAATCTATAATCAAATTGGAGGACATGGACATTTATTTTAATTAGCATTTTCAAATCAGTCACTTTATCTTCAAAATGTAAGGGCATGTGTAATAAAAAGGAATCTAAAAATGATGATTTTACAATCCAATGCTAAAATGGCAACCATCAAAGATCTATGATGCACTTATTGAGGGTAATGTAGCTGGGGGAGGAGGAGAGCTGCTGCATTGAAAAACAAATGGAATACAAATTTGGGAACAGCTATAGCATTCCCACGGAGGAAATATCTCTGTTTTGCCCCTCTGTCGAGATCTCTGCGATATTCATTCTGTGCTCTCTGCTGTTCTTTATCTACACACTGTCTCTGGAGGGCCACATCACATCCTATGGCTTTCAGCCTCACCTATTATACATGGATGACACCAACTCTTCCGCTCTGTCCCAGAACTCCCCACACACATTACGTGCTGCATCTCTGGTTGCCTTGCCTGTCTGCTATTTCTGTTTGGATGTTCCATCGCCATCTTAATACGCCCACGGCTTCTTCCCCTCATATATTCTTCACATCCATCGACATCACCTCTGCTGAACAGGCAGAAAGCCCTGGCCTTATCTCTGACTCCTCTTTCCCCTGTGTTCCATCTATCACCCAGTCATGTCACTGTTCCCTTTACAATATCTATAAAAGGTGGCACTTCCTATGTTCCCCTGAGTGAAGACTCTGGGTGATGTGGGGACATCTTCCATCTTCCCTACAGCAGCTTTCTCTCTAAGGCTGCAACCCTATACTCACCTACTTTGGGATAAGACCCAATGATCTCAATAGGGCTTACTTTTGAGTAGCCATGTATAGGATTGCACTGTGAGCCTTCAATCATTGCACCTCAAGCTCTTCACCTCCGTCCAGAGTTCTTCTGCCAAAACAATTCAGCTCCATCTTTATTATATGACAATTAACATTTTAATTAACAATTAACATGGCCCATTCACCCACCTCCATAAGGCCCTGAAGGAGAGCAAAGGACCATGCAAGTGTTACACAGAGAGGTGCTTTTATATGACATGCTTGCAGGTGAATTCCTAGTATAGTGCCTATTCTTGGTCAGTCACACAGCCCTCACGTAGGAGCCACCCGGACAACTGGTGTTGATTTTGCTCCTCTCCAGTTTCCAAAAAGCCCCACATTGTTGCATGCAGGGTCTGTAGCAGCCCCAGCCAGCCCTTACGCCCTCTTCCTCCTTCCCCACCTCTCTCCAGCCAGTTCATTCGCAGCTCAGGCTCCCTTTCAGGCTCCTTTCCCAATACTATGCCAACTGGGGTTCATCTCCCATGTCATGCCTTCAACTTCCCAACCCATTCTGCTGCTCCTGCATCAGCCTGCTGGTGTCTGATACCCACTTCTACTTGCTGGCTGCCACAGTCGTATCAGGCAACCACCTGGTTGGTCTGTAGTTGGGTGCAAGAAGGTAACTGCCCCACTCACAGCCAGAACATCACATAATGACTACCAAAATATTGGTGAAAGCAGTGCATGATTCTGTGCATTTTTGCTGTTGATGCTCACCAAATGTAAAAAGAAGTGAGCAGTCATGAAACCAAAGAGAAACGAAAACAAACATTAAAAGCAGTTCCTGGGCTGAGAACCAAATTAACGGCAAGCTGTAGAGGCAGCAAGCCCAACTCCACTGCTTGCCTTTAAAGTGCCTGGGCTTGTTTTGGCACTGCGTGACTGAGAAAGGGCCATGGACAGGGGCCCCTGTGAATTACAGCCCCGGAAGCGTTGAAATTGGTTTCATATGCTGGCAGTAGTAAGAATGCAACTCCAAGGGCTCCTTAGGCCACAGCTAGACCTAAGGTTTATCCTGGGATCATCCAGGGTTCACCACTGCCTGAGCACTGGATCCCCTGTGTGTCACCTAGATGAACAGGTTTGACCCCTGGACGATCCAAGGATAAACCTTAGGTCTAGCTATGGCCATAGTCTCTTTGGCTACTGTAGTGCATGGAGCAAGACTGCTAACCAGCCTACTAAGATTTCCAGTTTCCTGCTGTGGTGGATAGCCCCTTTTCTTTAAAGCTCCTTTTGATCAGGTCAGTTGTATCCAAAGTGCTGCAGGGTATGAAATCTCTGTTTGCAGCAAAGGTAAACCGTATGAACTTACAAGGCCTATGTCATGTCGGAACACAGCCCTTCTCAAGAATTTGCAAGAGCCAAGTCCCTCAAAGTCCTCTGTCTCCTCTTTTATTTTTTTTAAAAGGACAATAATTATGAAATGAGTTTCAACGTCTCAGAAATCTGCCTGCTGCTCTGTGTACAGCTAGTAAACTAGAATTGAAGGCACCTTATACCACTAGTCCATCTAGTGGTCAAGCCATTAGTCCATCTAGCCCAGCATTTCTCTAATTCAACTGGCAGAGGCTCTCCAAGGGCTTCCCCAGCCCCTTCTGTCAGAGATTTTTAAACTGGAAGTACTAGTGACTGGACCTGGGACTTTTGCCTGAAAAGAATGTGCTTAACAAATGACTACAGCTCTCCTATCTTGGAGAATCTATAGCTGTCTAGATCAGCTTTCCTCAATGTGGAGCCCTTCAGATGTTTTGGATTATAACTCCCAGATTCCTGACTCAGCTGGATGGGGCTGATGGGTGCTGAAGTTCAAAACATCCGGAGAGCACTTGGTTGGGGAAGGCTGATCTCGACCATCTTTAACAAATTAAAGAGATTGCTCTCCCCAGCTTAGCAGCAATTGGTGTCTATGAAGTAATCGATGAGCCTCCAGCCAGCCAGAGCTCCAGCCCACCTTCAAAAGAAGTCTAGCATTTATGGTGGACATGCCACTACCTTTCCTTGGGGAAGACTGTCTCAATACATTTATATAAAACCAATGCACTACCCAGAAGAGAGGAGATTATATGTGAAAGATCAAATATATCTAGTTTGATGTCTGTTTCAGTGTAGGACAAGATTTAGATGGAAAGAAGATGATGCCCTCAATACACATTCAAAACGGCAGCAGGGAGGACACAAGTGCCCACTGTTCCTGGGCTCCAGTAGGTTCAGCCCTTCCAGGCAATGCATGCTGGGAGTTGTAGGCTGTTTCTTCTTCACAGAGGCCTAGGGTTGTGCATTAAAATGGCAGTTCCACCATAAAATGGTGGATCCGTCATGCAATGGCCATCATGATTCAGGTTTTTACATTATTTGCATAGAATAAATACTTGGCCACATAGAGGAAACAATATCATATGTCTTTTGGCTTTTTAGATGTGACATCATTCGTCCCCTAAACTGATGGTGGTGACAGATATGGCATTTTCTACGACCTCAGAGCTGCATGGAGGACATATTTAATTACGTCTGTAACACAGTTAACATCAATAACTTTGAAGCCTTCAGCTCTTTTCCGTTATTAAATTAAAAGAAGTCCATGCCTTTTATACATTAAGAAATCAAAGTCCTGCCAAAACAGGACTCAACACTAATAAAAAATATATCCAGCACTAACCTTGAACCCATCCATATTCAGTCCATGGTGCTGAACTACCCAATATGATGAGTCAGGTTTTGAGGGAGACATGTACAATTTAATTGCAATTTATGAATTAGTGACATACTGGGCAGGACAATTTACTCATAGCAAATTCTGTTGCATGCTTAGAATTGAAAAACTGCTCGCCTGACTTGCATTCAAACTTTTAAAAATCGTTTTAAATAGAGATGGTGGGTTCCAAGCCTGAACCATCTGCATGGAAAATATATGCTCACTGAGCAATAGCTGTTTACCAATAAGCATGTCATAGCCATGCAGCCAAGTCATTCTTTCCAGAATACATATAAGGAACACTTAGGGCCTTGCTAGACCTACCTGAAAATAGGTGCTTCAGGCGCGGCGAGGCCGCGCTACAATTAGCATGAGCCATCACACCTATCTACACGTCAGACGTGATGAAGCCCTGTCTCGTCCGCCATTTGTTGTTGTTGTTGTTGTTGTTAAAGGGGCCGGTGTGCGCAGGAGCGCACCACCTGAAAGGTAAGGTTTAAAAAAAAATAGGGTCCCCCCGTCCCCATCCCCTGATTTCCCCCCCCCCATGACCTCCCCTGGCCTGCGATCCCGTCTCCACCTCCTGTGTCCTGCCGCCACCATGCCGCCAATGTCCCCAGCCGCTCTGTCCCGCTGCTGCCGCCACTGTCCCCAGCTGGCGTTTCCTGTTGTCGCCATGTCCAGCCTGTGATGCCTGCTGTCGCCATGTCTTGCAGGCCGAACATGGCGACAACAAGAAACACCGGCTGGGGACAGTGGCGGCAGCAGAACACAGGAGGTGGGGACGGGGGGGGGGGTGAGACATGGATGTGGGAACAGGGGGGGATTGGAGGCCAGGGGAGGTCATAGGGGGATCGGGGGAAGGGGGCGGGAGCGCTGTGGCCCATCCGCCGCTTTTCCCGGCTACTTGCGCGTAAGTGCAGTATCCAGGAAAAGCGGCAGAATGGTCCACACGCCCGCGGTCCCGGCCTCAGCCCAACTCAGCTCAATACTGCAGGAAAAACCGGGCTAAATAGGGTTTCATTTACCCCGCGCCCAGGGTGAGCACCGGGCTAAACCTCCGTCTAACAAGGCCCTTAGTGTCTGAAAATCAGTCAAGCAGGACAAGGGCAAACAGGATAAAAAAAGGGGGAAAGTGAGATATGAAACATCCTCTTCCCTTCCCATCCATTTTTCCTTTTGTGTCATGTCTTTTGGATTGTAAGCCAGAGGCCTGGGGCTGTCTTGTTTTTTATTGATCTGGGAGTTCTTCTGCCTGAAGCACAGGGTGCTTTAACAAAAAAAATAAACCAATAAACGAAGGTAAGAAGAAGAAATTAGCAAGGGAGAGGACAAACAATAAGAAACTACGCCAGCTTGGAGTCTTCTTCACACATTAGAGTTTTGGTGTACACCAAAAGACATTCAACTAAAACATAACATGAGAGGCAGAGGCAGAAGTATCCATGGCTCCCTGTTAAGTGAACAATCCGTAGTAAACCCAGGTTTGATGCTGTGTAATGGGCCTTCATCAGGGGATCAAAGGCTGAACATGTAAACTAAAAGCTGAAGAAATGAGCTGAGACAAGACTTAAGTAGCTCTGGGAGCCACTTAAAGCTACAATTTCCTTGTCTAGATAGGGTAAGTTTGGAGTAGGGCTGTGCAAGCCTTGGTCCCCCCAAGGAAGTGGACTGCTCTCAGGGGAAGCAGGCGGCTGTGGGGTGCCTGCGGAACGCGCGACGCCCCCTCCAGGGACTGGAGTATCCTGGATTGTGTCAGGTAGTGGGCAACCACAGCAGCTGGTAGCTGATCGCTCTTGCGAGCAGGTGATCACGGCAGCAGGGAGGACATGAGTGCCCACTGTTCCTCGGCTCTGGTAGGTTCAGCCCTCCCAGACAGTGCATGCTGGGAGATATAGGCTGTTTCTTCTTCATGGAGGCTGTTTCTTCATTAAAATGGCGGTTCAATCATAAAATGGCAGATCTGTCAGGAAATGGCCATCATAGAATCATAGAAACATAGAATAGCAGAGTTGGAAGGGGCCTACAAGGCCATCGAGTCCAACCCCCTGTTCAATGCAGGAATCCTCCCTAAAGCATCCCTGACAGATGCTTGTCCAGCTGCCTCTTGAAGGCCTCTAGTATGGGAGAGCCCACAACCTCCCTAGGTAACTGATTCCATTGTCATACTGCTCTAACAGTCAGGAAGTTTTTCCTGATGTCCAGCTGGAATCTGGCTTCCTTTAACCTGAGCCCATTATTCCAAGTCCTGCACTCTGGGAGGATCGAGAAGAGATCCTGGCCCTCCTCTGCGTGATTCAGATTGCACAGCCCTAGTTTGGAACAATGAGATTGCAGGTTCTAGTTCCGCCTTGTAGCCATAAACCTTCTGCTTCAGGAAACACTAAAGGAGGAAGCAGAGGGGAGCAAGGAGGAAGAGCAAAGATCTCGATATTTGCAGTTAGAAATGGTATTTTAGTTAAGTTTCCAAACTCATCCTTTCCCCCACATATTCTCTAGGGCTGAACCAGAAGATCACAGCTGAAAGCTTTTCATTAAAAATCCATTTGATAGAGGGGCGAACATCTTCCCCCTCTGAAAATAGGATTTATCTTTGTAGCAGGAGTGGTGCTTTTTCCTTTTAAAAACCTTCCACCAGGGCCTTGATAAACCTTTGGTTTTAATGCTTGACTGGGATTGCAAGAACAGGGATGTTGCTGAGCAGCTGGCGAGTCACAACGTATGGGTGCTGGACTGCATTTAGCTTGGCAGGTCACAGTCGTGCAGGCCTGCTCTAATAATACAGAACTGTCTTCCCCATAAATATAATGCAGCCATACACAATTATCAGTGACCTTTTGCAGAGAAAGATCAAAAGTAACATCTGGGATAGTTCTCCCATCTGTCTTATTTAAGGAAATGGAACATGATGACGACGGAGGAGGAGGAGGATCCTTAGTACTTTCTGGTCATTTTAACCCCTTCCAAGATTAATATCTTGATCCTTCAGAAAAACAATTTTGATCTTCGTTATGCATCATACTTAGAACATCAAATGCAGAAAACGCAAAGAAAAGATATTCCCAAATGTATGTACTCAAATGTGTGTATGATTACAATGAATCCACTTTCTTATCCTAGCCACATAATGCAAAACACAAAACCCCAAGCATTTCACTGGTACCTAATTCTTATAACGTTATGTGAAAGTCTCTGACTTCACCTAGACTTATTTCTGCACAGTTATGTAGAGAATAACAGCCAAATAAGAAACAGGAAGCTAGTTTCTCTCTAATTTATGAGGGGAGGTAAGGCAAGAGAGAGAAATATCACCCACACTAAAATCTGAATCAGAAGCAGGTAAATCCGTGCAAGATACAAATAAGGGAACATCAGTCCCTCTTGAGACCTCCTTTTAGCTAGGTTGGGGTTCATCGTCAGTTGATTTCCTGATCTCCATTCGGTGCTGAAGAAATTCACACTGCAGGCATTTCTTCATCAGATCTTGCTGGGGGGGGGGGTCATCTTGGTGCACGTGTTTAACTAAATCAGCTTTTACTTTGCTACAGGGACTATGGCAGGAAAAAAGACTAATGGGAAAATATAGGAATGTAGTCTCAGACATTTTAACATAGGAGCTCTGAAACAGAAGTAGTAGCACTTCCTATGAAGCCAAGGAGGATGTGTAAATTGATAAAGATTTACCTCTTAAATTAGGCCCTGAGGGTGGCCAGGTGTCCTCTTTTACTGAGGACAGCCTTATAGTTCAAGGACTGCGAGAGGACCATCTCTACTTCGAAGGTACCCTCAAAATAGCTCATGGTTGTTTTATTGGTTCTTTAGACAAAATCATGACTCTCCAGTTTCAATTGTTTCTTAAGAACACTTTCCCAAGTTTTTTTTTTTTTTTTTTTTTTTAGAGTGGGGAAAATTGAGTATTATTTCTGAAAATTAAAATATATTTTCCTACTTGTGCAATTGTGTTATTCCACTATTTATTATTTATTAATTACATTTCTATACCGCCCAATAGCCGGAGTTCTCTGGGCGGTTCACAAAAATTAAAAACATTCAAAGTATAAAACAACAGTATAAAACCATAATATAAAATACAATATAAAAACTCAACCAGATCAAAACAGCAGCAATGCAAAATTACAAATTGAAAACACCAAGTTAAAATTTATTTATAGATTGTTAAAATACAGGGAGATAAAAAGGTCTTCACCTGGCGTCTAAAAGCATATAATGTAGGTACCAAGCGAACCTCCTTAGGGAGCTCATTCCACAGCTGGGGTGCCACAGCAGAGAAGGCCCTCCTCCTGGTAGCCACCTGCCTCACTTCCTTTGGCTCACTATAGCACTGTGCCATCTGGAGCTTTTCTACATAAGGCATTTATTGTGCTCTTGCCCTTCCATACTCACACTTGTTCATGAGTTCTTTAGATGACAACATGACCTTCCAGGTTTGCTTCTGTTTTTAAACAGTTCTTTCACAGAGTTTTTTTTTAGAGCAGGGATAATGTGGTATTATTGTGAAAGTGAAAGAAACTGCTTTTTCCACTTGTGCATGTGTGTGATTTCACTATAAAACAGTGCCAACTAGAGGTTATATAGTGGAAAAGCAGGAAAGGAAACACACCTCATGTAGTGCTCCGATCTCAATTTTACAAATCTGAAAGCAGATACAGCAGATTAAGAGCCTCATGTAGAATACTCAGTGTGATGACAGCCCTTAGGAACTTTTACTACATCTCTGCCTATTGAGAAACATTCCCAGAGCATGAATGGAGATGTAACATTCCTCAGCTGCCCACAGGCTCAGCTGCCAGGGGACAAAACTAGTATGCATAGTATGAAATACAAATTGAATACAATGGAACGCAATCCAAAATTACTAGTAAGAACTCAAATAAAAATGTAAGACATAGTCCTAGAGGAAGGCACATAGGATTAACTATGCATTAAAGCTCCTTGGAAACAAATCCTAGAATCCTAGAATAGCAGAGTTGGAAGGGGCCTACAAGGCCATCGAGTCCAACCCCCTGCTCAATGCAGGAATCCACCCTAAAGCATCCCTGAGAGATGGTTGTCCAGCTGCCTCTTGAAGGCCTCTAGTGTGGGAGAGCCCACGACTTCCCTAGGTCACTGGTTCCATTGTCGTACTGCTCTAACAGTCAGGAAGTTTTTCCTGATGTCCAGCTGGAATCTGGCTTCCTTTAACTTGAGCCCGTTATTCCGTGTCTTGCACTCTGGGAGGATCGAGAAAAGATCCTGGCCCTCCTCTGTGTGACAACCTTTCAAGTATTTGAAGAGTGCTATCATGTCTCCCCTCAATCTTCTCTTCTCCAGGCTAAACATGATTCCCACCACCACCAGACACTTTTCATACATCTACATGAGTAGATGCCGGTTGCACTGAGGCTACTGAGCACTAAAGATCATACAATTAAAGCTTGCCCTCTTGCCAGAGAAGATCCCGCTCACTTAGCAAGTGGAGTCCCTTTGAATAGCCTTTGAACATAAGTCACCATGAGTTGCACTTCCCCATGCATTATGAAGGGAGGAGGAACAAGGGTCACAAACCCAGGGGAAGGGTCTGAGTCTCCTGCACAGCAAAGGCGGAAGCTTAGAGTCACTGGCAAAGAAATGGCTGCCACACAGTGTTTGCTTCAGGCGGTTAGGAAACAGCATCCCATGCTTGGACACTCCAGCTCCAGCTTACAAACTCACAAAGTTAATTCAGAAAACAGCCCTATAAATTATCATAAATATAATGTGCAACTGCTAGATTTTATAGATTCAAGGTCCTTCTCTTTGGACAGTTTTTCAGGGACCATCACTGATTGGCTAGGATGACCCATGTGACTAATATAGGCAGCATCACCACTCGTTCTAATGGGCTTCATTTGCCTTCAGTAAGATCCACCCAGAGTCTAATTATGAGGTATGAAATTCAATGTGGAGAATTTTCAGGTTGGCACTCTTTCAAATTCCTGTTTTATATGTAATTACATTCATACTTTATGATCAAAGTCAAACAAACTATGAGAATTTTTGAATATTCTAGACCTCAAAATTGCCTCCCTAGCTAAAGTTTTACAAAACAAAACAAAAAATGTGATCAAATTAAAGTGTTCAATAAGTTTCTGCCTGGCAAGAAACCTGCAATTCATACATCCTCACATAAATTCAATGCATAATAGCAACACCAACAAAAAAATATTCCTTATCTACACAGCAGCACTGCTAAGAGCCACTGAACTAGGGAAAGAATTTCCCCCGTTTCAGTCATTGAACCTAACTTGTTATACAAGACCATGGCCGTCCAAGTGCAGGCAGTAACATTTACGGTGAAATTCAGTGTAAGATAACAGCTGATTTAAAAGGCGATTGTGTAACTCTAGTTAAAAAGTGTCTTGAAAAGATTTTTTTCAATTACTGAGATAAGATCAGGGCTTTTTCAGGAGGGGAAAAAATGGAAGTGGTGTTGTTTACCCAACTTATTTGGAAGAAAACTCGATTTTCACCAAATACAACTTTACTCCCTCCACCACACACCCCACCCCTCATGTCAGGTTTCAGTTCTATTCAGGGTTTCCACTGATAAAGCATATTTAATATCACTGTTCCTGTGAATGTACCAAGATATGGAATGCCCTGATTTTATTCTCTCTCTCTCTCTCTCTCTCTCTCTCTCTCTCTCCATACTATCTATTTGTGTGCATGCTTTTCTTTTCACAAAAGTGCACCCACTATTTTGCCCTCAGCACAAATGAGCCCATCAATAATACCAGGATACTGTACATAGCAGATGGAAAGCAAGATGGCAATACATATTAAGGCTGGCAAGTTGCCACTCACCTGAAGCAAGAATCAGTTGCCTTTAGACAAGGACCCAACTGGCAGGCACACATACATTTTATTTATTCATTCATTCCATTCCATTTCATTTCTATACTGCCCAATAGCCAAAACATAAAAACAGATTTTTCTGGATCAGTCCAAAAACACCATCTAGACCAGGGGAAGGGACATTTCAGGCTTATGGGATCTACTTTGTTTTTTGCTAGAACCCGGGATCCATGAACTAGAGCCTAGTGCAAAAGACCAATACTCAGAATTAAAGACTTCTCAGCACAGAAATTTGTTTTGAGTACAAGAACTGAACAGAGCACATAGTCCTTCCACACAGAACTGCTGCTGCTAAACAATTGGGAGTCAGAAATCCTGGCCAGTCTACTGCAAGTCATCCAGAGATCTGCCAGTAGAACCAGATCTACCTTCTACCCGCCCTTAATCTAAACCAGCATTCTGTTGACAACAGTGGCCAAGCAGATGCTTCTTGCATGTCCACAAGCAGAGCATGAAGGTAAGAGTTAAGACTGGCCGTCGCTACCTCAGGCAGTGTTGCACTGCTCTCCGGTTTCCTTCAGGTGAAGAGACACAGGTGGTCATCAAAGAGCTGTGCCAGCAGCCTGACACACAATGACCAGATATCCAAACGGGAAGCAGATTAATAGGCCCTCAAGCAACTTTCCCCAACCTTGCTCCATCCAGATGTGTTAGATTACAACTCTCATCAGCACAAGCAAGCACAGCCAATTCTAGGGTAATTGGAATTGCATTCCAACACATCTGGAAAGTGCCAGGTTGGGGAAGGCAGCACAAGGGTATCTCACTGAAAGTCTTCAGAAATGACATGAAACATGAAGAGGAGTTTCTGGGTCTGTTTTCTCCTTGTCACGGGTGCTCAGGAAGGAGGAGGCAATCAGAATAGGCGACTGGGCGGCCATCCATTCCACCCAACGCACATTTAAATTGCGGTGCTCATCAGCCAATAAAGTATCTGACCAGGTGCCAGTCCCCGCTAAATTACCAGCCCGTGGAGCCATTGCTGTTCCTTAAATTTATTGCTGCTGCAGGCTCAAATTTACAGGGATCTTTCCACCTGAATTGAAGTGCACTTCATAAAACACAGTACAAGCATCTTGAACTAACAGGCAAGTTATTTTTAAACACATGAACAGTAAGACATGAAATTAGTTTCATGGGGAATGAAACCTTGGAGATGATTTGCTTTGCGTTAATTATACTGACTACTAATTTAGTTTTGCCTAGGAACAAAATGTTTCACATTACTTTTTTTAAAAAAAAAAATCTGGAGAAAAACAGTTTTAAAAAGTAGTTACTATCATTCCGTGCAGTGCTTTGCCCCTCTCTGCCCTTCCCAAGCAAGCAATCTATAAAACTGTTATCCTCGAGGAAGGTTTCAAATTCAAAAGAGTTTCAACTAATAATACAAAGTGAACGTGCATTTCCAGCTCTCACGTTTACTGAGAAAATGCTGAAAACATTCCCAAATGTTACCAAAGTAACAGCATTGCAGCCTCCATAAAATGTTCCAATAGCCACAGATGCATTTGCACCAAACTTCGTAGGCAATGAAGTCAGCAGGCCTGTATGCTCCACCTTCTTGAATAATAGCTCTGCTTAACTTGCATTTCTTTTGATTCTGACCAGTTTCATTCAAGCTAGGAGTAGGAACACACATTCTATCAAAGATTTATTAATGTCATAGATCAATATAAATACTACTAAAAACAAAATGTGAAAAAATAACTTGGCTTTTCTGCAATCTTATTGCATCCCTTCTGCTGCCCCTTACGCCTGGAACGCTCTTCCAGAACATTTGAGAACTACAAGTTCAATCGCAGCTTTTAAAGCTCAACTAAAAACTTTTTTTCCTAAAGCTTTTAAAACTTGATGTTGTGCAGACTTTATACTGTTAGTTTTACCCTACCCTGTGCCTGCTTACCCTACCCTGTGCCTGTTTGCATTCTCTTCCCCTCCTTATTGTTTCATTATGATTTTATTAGAATGTAAGCCTATGCGGCAGAGTCTTGCTATTTACTGTTTTACTCTGTACAGCACCATGTACATTGATGGTGCTATATAAATAAATAAATAAATAAATAAATAATAATAATAATAATAATAATAATCCCCCCCTTTCAAAAAAATTGCAAAACCTCAATTTGTTATTTACAGGGGCAGCAATCCAGTTAGCTCATTCAAAGATTTTCCGTTCCTAAAAATAATTTCAATTTGATCTTTGCATAAAATGGATAGTATATATAATCATAGGTTCCTTCACATTCTTCATTGGTTACACAATTCTGTGCTACTGGTGACACAAGAATCACGATCCATCAGAGCTTTGCCATCCCTTCTGACTTGGGGCAGTGGCAGAAGAGCACAGGTGTCCGAAGTCTGTTAAGTTGTGCATTCAAAGAGCACAGCTGTCAAGCAATCTCTTTCTGCTTATCAGCTTTCAGAGGCATCAGACTGCACAAAGTGGAAACTCACACAACAAAAAAGAAAACAATTGTAAACTCTTTAAGGAAAAAAAAAGTCCATCTAAGTACCAGGAATTAATAACAGAGAGAATAATCATAAAGACGTCATGATCATTTAAAAAACCATTTGAAAAGTTCATCCAAACTAATCATATACACCTGTCCACCTCATTAATCACTTCAGAGTAAATATATTAGTAAGAACATACTGGATATGAGTCATTTTAAAAGTCTGCATGTAGTGCCAAATGCATTTCAGTCCCAAGGTGGTCTTCAGCAATGAGCAGTAACACATCACAGATCTTCACAAACACTAGATGGTCCCTTAGAACTTTGGGACAGCTAATGATCATAACTAAGACTTGTAGACTTCTCCCTTTGTTTTCATAGCCCTGTTTAATTCCATACGCTGCCATTTATCATAATGAATGCTTGCCTGGTTATGATAAGCTCTGGCCTCCACACAACAAGCCCATTAACAACAGAGAACACGAAGTAGTTCTGGTAAGCAGAGAGAAGACGAGACAGCAGAAGCTCTGTGAGGAGCGGGCAATGGGTAGCTTTGCGGGTGGATCAGTCAGCACGGCAAAGCAGGAAAACTGGGGCAAGTCCGGAAAACACGTGTCACATGAACCAGTGAGAGATTTACTCCAAGTCACCTGACTCAGCCACAATTGAGATAAAAACAAGTCCAAAATTGGATGCAACCAGACTAAATCCAAACACACAAATGGTGGGGGAACATTTCCACTACAACAATAACCTGTTCTGACCAATTAGTGCAGCACTTCACAGGGAAAAAAATGCTTGTAACCATGCCAGCTAGGATGCCATAGTTGATGCAGGTCCTATGGTGGTAACTTTAGCCTCTGTGGGTCCAGTTATAATGGTCCCTGTTGGTTCTGCTGGACCTCTTGGTGACTTTCGATACCATCAACCATAGTATCCTTCTGAGGCATCTCTCTGGGATGAGACTTAGAAGTATTGGGGAGACTCCTGTCTGATGCCTTGGCAGTTCAAAAGCAGTTCAGCAACTGTGAAGCAGTAATTCCTATACTAAACACTACAGATGTGCAGCACAGCACCACAAACCTCTAGCATCACCACACCCCATAAACACACAGCATCTAGGCTCAAAAGGATCAGGAGACAGGAGAGAAATAGCAATGCATCCTAAAGTAAAGGGCCGGTCATTAAGTACAGTTATAAAACCATTTTATGATGCACAGCAATAATGATCATATCACCTGTCAATGGCCCATTTATCAGTATCAGATGCGGTCTGTTAAACCAATTAGTTAAACAATCTCTACGAAATAACTTTTAAATAGGTTTCTGATGGCTTTCAAGGGAGGATAGAGGAATCTCATTAAGTTTTCAACTCAGGGCCAAAATTATACATGGTGCTCAGTTGATCATTTCCCCCTTGATTTTATTTTTTAAAAGTGAAAAGCAGCCTCATGGCTGCAAATGAAAAACAGGAAGAGTGGCAAGGGGGAGGGACGGAGGGAAAGGCTGCTTAACCCTTTCCCTAACTGCCATTTGCCCTCCCCAAAGCCACCCGCTCAAAAAGCTGCTTTCCCATCTATGGGGGTGGGGGGAACACACAATAAATTTTCCCAAATGGGTGGGAAAGAAGCTTGGAGGGAGGAAAGAAAAGAATTAGGAGTCATCCCCCCACCACCACCACTACCTTCAATCACAAATCTCCAAGGTTGTTTTGCAGGCCTGCAGGCAGAGGAAACAACCACAGAACTGAATGTCATGTGTTGTTTGAGACTTGAACATCACACACACACACACACACACACACCCCTTAGGTGACCTTTCCACAGACACACTTCAAATCTGATGTTTCATGGTTATTCAGTTCTATTTATTTATTTATTTATTGCATTTCTATACCACCCAATAGCCGAAGCTCTATTCTCAGAAACAAAGATGCTGTTGATTTTTGCTGACTCTTTTCCCTTCTGAATCCCCCTGCTGGAGTAACCAGCATCCATTGGTTAAACCAGGGGTTCTTAACCGATGGGGTACGCCTCTCCAGGGGAGGCGTGAGTAGCCTCTCAACTATAAATTGTTTATTTTACAAGTACACAGCAGCGCAGCTTGGCCCACCCTTATTTCTTTCTACCAATCTTGGGATAGGGTGACCATATTTTGGAAAACAAAAAGGAGGACAACATGGTCGCCCCCAAGGGGGCGTGTCCAGCACCAAGGGGGCGTGCCCACCCGAACATAGTCTGATTTTACATGTCTGATTTTACAGCACACATTTAAGACAAATCTCTTCTTAATGTTAAAATCACTGAAATAAAGAACAAGCGAGAGATTCAATGTATCTGAAATTAACATCACTCACTCCTACTTTTGTAGGTTTTGCTGTACTTTGAAGCTTTTGATATTTTCTTTGTGTTATTTTATTTATTTATTTATTTATTTATTTATTTATTTATTTATTTTATTACATTTATATACCGCCCCACAGCCGAAGCTCTCTGGGCGGTTTACAACAATTAAAAATAGTAAACATTAAAAGTATACAAAAATTTAAAAAACATAAAAACAGTATAAAAACAACAGTATAAAAAGCGTTACATTCTCCCCTTCCCTCAAATATTTTTTCTGACTGTATCTTCACTCATTGCAAGCTGCTGTTGTTGTTAACAGGGTTTGCTACTGGCCCCAGATCTGTTTCAAATTTGGTATGGCTAAAGCTCTACCTAAAAGCTATCATGGTGCCAACTTTCAGCTCTTTATCTTTAAAAATGACAGTTTAAAAAATAATAATTTTAAAACCTCATTTTAAAAAAAATCCTAAAAAATCAATGGATGAACGGATCTCTTTCAAATTTGGTGTGGCTAAAGCTCTACCTAAATCCTATCATGGTACAAAGTTTCATTGCTTTATCTTTAAAAATGACGATTTTAAAAATAATAATTTTAAAATCTCAATTTTTAAAAAATTCCTAAAAAATCAATGGATGAACGGATCTGTTTCAAATTTGGTGTGGCTAAAGCTCTACCTAAGTCCTTTCATGGTGCAAAGTTTCATCTCTTTATCTTTAAAAATGACAATTTAAAAAATAATAATTTTAAAACCTCAATTTTTAAAAAATTCCTAAAAAATCAATGGATGAACGGATCTGTTTCAAATTTGGTGTGGCTAAAGCTCTACCTAAGTCCTTTCATGGTGCAAAGTTTCATCTCTTTATCTTTAAAAATGACGATTTAAAAAATAATAATTTTAAAACCTTAATTTTTAAAAAATTCCTAAAAAATCAGTGGATGAACAGATCTGTTTCAAATTTGGTGTGGCTAAAGCTCTACCTAAGTCCTTTCATGATGCAAAGTTTCATCTCTTTATCTTTAAAAATGACGATATAAAAAATAATAATTTTAAAACCTTAATTTTTAAAAAATTCCTAAAAAATCAGTGGATGAACAGATCTGTTTCAAATTTGGTATGACTAAAGCCCTTCCTAAGAGCTACCATTGTGCCAAGTTTCATGTCTTTATCTTAAAAAATGACGGAGTTATAAGCATTTTTGTTAATTCCCATTAGAGCTGCTCTTTGTAAAAAATCCTGATTTCCCCTCCCCCTCCCGGATCTGTCGGTTTGCAGCAAAAATCCGGCCATATCCGGACAAATCCGGGTCATATGGTCACCCTATCATGGGAGCTACGACGTAGCTCATTTGTACACCACGTGCGTTATAGTAGTTATCACTACCTGCTACACGTGTGTTAGCATTCGTGAAGAACAATCAATCTTTCAAGGTAAGTGATCGCTTTGTTCTAAGTCACTTTTTTCCAGTTTATTGCAAAAAGTATTATTTTTTTGAATTTCTATACTGCCCAATAGCCGAAGCTATTGTTGGTTCGAAATCCTTTCACATTTAATTTGGACTCTATGGATGATATGCAAAAAGATGACCTTATTGTATTGCAGAGCAAAGCCTTGGTGAAGCAAAATTTCTTCTATCAAAATCTTGATGAATTTTGGTGCTCTCAAATGGCTGCATATCCTGTTCTGGCAAAGAAAGCTATTTCATCATTAATTCCATTTCCAACCACCTATCTGTGTGAATCTGGATTTTCAACTCTTGTCAGCATAAAAACCAAAGCTAGAAATCGGTTGGATGCCAGAGATGATATGCGCCTACCATTGTCTAACATTGTCCCTCGAATAACTACTCTTCCTGAGCACAAACGGCAACAGCGATCACATTGAAGTTATTTTGAAATTATCCTTTTACGTGTGTGGCTATTAGAAATACTTTCGTTAAATACAGGTTTTATTTCCACAAAACTGTTCATGGCTTGTGTTTGTGTTCTTTTCATGGAATATGCATATTTTTAGTCCAGAGACAGAACTAAAAAATGCAAACTCGTCCTGCCTAAGCCTAAATTTTGGGCCGTTAAGACATGGGAGGCGTGGGTCATAAGATTTTTCACAAGGGAGGCGTGACACCAAAAAGGTTAAGAACCACTGGGTGAAACCCCCTGTATTGAGAGGGGAAGGACTGGTTGAAAAGACACTAAATGGTTAATGTGTGTAGGGAGTGGGTGTGCTTTTGGTTTCACTTTTGCCCATTTACTTGGCCCTCTTTAGAAGATGCCTGTTAATATTAAGTAAAGGTCTTGTTGCATCTCCTGTTGGGGAGGTTCTTCTGTCTCAAGTGTGGTCAGACAAACCTTACTGTGCAACACTCACAAACCAATCAAAAACTATCTGTAAAAAAAACTAGGCCAGTCTTCCCCAACCTGGTGCCCTTCAAATGTGTCGGGACTTCACCTCCCATAAATCCCAGTCAGCTTGGCCAACAGTCGGGAAAGGCTGAATTAAGCCCACTTTGTATCATATGGGCATCATTTCAAATTGTAACCCATCTGTACCTGCTCCCCATTATATCTTTTCTTTCAGCAATGGAGAGCAGCCATTGCTTCTCTCTCCCAGAATGCATTGCTAAGTATAAACTGATACCTGCTATAAACACCAACCAATAACTAACTCATTCATTATGTAAATCTCCATTTTGAAACTGGGTCTAGAACTGAAGGCCGCATCATCTGGCCCCAAAATTTTGGACGTTACTGTTTCTCTCCAGAACCCCTACTTTTTATCCCATCAATACTGATGAAGAGTTCTGGAGAACTTGGAAGCTTACATACTTTTCTGGAACTTTTTTTAAAATATGTGTCGCCACGAAAAAGAAATGTTAATTAATTGCTGGTCAGAAAGAAATATATTTTCTTACCAAGAAACATTTTTTTATGGTAACACTGGCTTGCTGCAATAAGGGCTGCAGAACCCACACACTCATACTATTTTGATTCTTTTAAAAGTTTTAGAGGGGAAATGTGCTAATGCACCAACAAGCCAGCTAGTCTGGTCCGACACAAGCGAAACAGAACATTTTGTAAAGCCAAAGCAACAGCCTGCTGTTCTTTTATTTACGCATTGGCTGCTTTACAGACAGACAGCCATTCCACAAACTGCCATTGAAAGTACAATCTCTATTCTCATGGAACTGACTTCTCGGAACCTCTGCAAGGAATAACCACCAGGGAGGTTAGGAGAGTTAATTGCAGCTAATGCAAAATAACGTGCTTTATTTCATTACAACAAAGAGGTCTCTCTCCACTTGAAAACAGCAGTAGTTACACTGTAACTCAAGTTAATGAGAGCACGGTATAACTGAATAGTTATAGAACAGAGTGGCACAACTGTACATTAGCTGTACGTAGTTGCCACGGCCTGAATGTACAGGTTTGTTGGCAGCTGGCCTTCCTTTGGTGAAGAGGCTCCCAACCCAGGTCTCTTAGGATGCACGTTCCATGGAACGAGACAAGCAGAGATTCCAAGCAAGAAGCCTGCAATCATCGGTACATTGTTCACCAGAATGAGGGTTTATTGAGTGGCATCCTCATGGAGGAATGAGAAATGCAAATTATAGCTCTAAACTGATTATATTTGTATCCTGGCAGAGCGCCACTGCTCAGCTGGCGTCACAACTTTGCTCTGTGCAACACATGCCAGCAAGAGTTGTGGCTTCCCGGGTGTTTCTTTCTGTTTAGAGATAGACAGATAAATGCAATTCCTCCATAGAAGAGCAGTATTCATTACAGGGAGCCACTTATCCAAAAGGCTGTGGTTATAGTCACATGTGCCACATGCTATTAACTGAAGGTTGTGTGCGTTCCTCATGACACAGTGTTAATTGAAATGTGCCATTTCTAAAAGACACTCAGAGCTGTCCTTCTCAGCTGCAAAGTTTGCCAAGTTATTTTGCTAAACCCTTTCCATTATCTCACTGTTTGTATTTAATTAATATGACAAAATGATATTAATCCTGATCTACTACACACACACACACACACACACACACACACACACACATACCACCACCACCACCACCAGAAATGCTTTTCCAGGAGTTCATCCCGTGGTGCTCCTGTAATGTTTAAAGCTTACAACTATGTGGCCAGTGCTACTCACATGAAATATGTACATGCACATGCATTCATATGCATACACACACACACACCATGTGCAAATTCCATAGGAAATGGCCATGCAATTGTCCCTATTGGAGTGACTGTGGCCCCACTCATACCTGCACATACATATAAGCAAGGTGTCTGTTAGGTGAGCTGTTAGGGCTGCAGATCAGGGTGTGCCCTGGACTTAAAGTTTGCAAGTGAGTGATCCCACCCACCAGCTCAGCCGTCGGCTCTCCCTGACCAAGATGTAGTATAAAGGGTCAGTTCAGACTAGACCAATTTGGCCCATCGCATGAAGCAGCACACCGTCTTGGTCTTCATTGACCCTGCACATCCACACAGAGACGGGACATCTACTTTACAATAAGCCCTCATTCATAGAATCATAGAATCATAGAATAGCAGAGTTGGAAGGGGCCTACAAGGCCATCGAGTCCAACCCCCTGCTCAGTGCTCATTGTCAGGTCCCAGATTTTGAGGGAAGTGACAATGCATGTTTACATGTGTAGGCCATAACACGGACATCCTGGTGAGGATGTGCAAGGATACAAGTCATATAGAGAGGCTTCCTAGAAAGCCTATTTCCTAGGCTTTCTAGTCAGGCTAGGACTTTACTGGGCAATAATATTATCAGAAGTGCTGACCAACCCATGTCTCACGATCTCGGAGTCTCATCCAACAGCAGTCTAAGGCCCAGCACTGAGAAGTCTCTGGGTCTACATGCCACTACCTTTTTTGCTCACAACTCTGAGAAAAATCTGTATAAATTGACAAGATGTCTCCATGCTCAACATTTAAATCTAGAAGAGGTAAGTATTTTTGAGCTCTTTTCAGTCTTAAGGCCATTCCATATTTTAACAGTTGGCTGCCTGATCGCCGTGCTCAGGAATGAAGAGCTGCATTTTATTCTTAACATTCTACGTTTATGTCCACAGAGAGATCTCAATATAGGAAGCTAGCAGAGAAAACAACTGTCAGTCTTTATTCTTTTTGTACTGGATCTATCTTTGGCTGCAGAAAAGAAAATCCAATAGTCGTAGTCGATTGATGAGGCCATTATAGCAGTGTGTGATCGGCAATTTCCTTGGCTTCATCATCACTCAGCACCCCTGTGCATGAAGAAGTATGCAGGAACTGCTAAGACAAGCAGAACAGAAGCAGATTTCTCTATAGCCCTATTTCCTGGCAAGCTGAACACATGTGCAGAGAGCAGGGTCACACGAGTAGCCCTGAAGCTCCTCCCACTAGCATCTGCACATGCAGCATGAACACCTGCAGGGAGGAGGCCTTCACATATACAGGTGTCCACACAAACACTTCCATACAACTAGGAACGGAACTCCAATCATGCAAGGTTCCAGGTCACAGGAAAGACTTTGCACACACAGCTGTTTGTACAAAGGCCCTTCGGAGCAGATGTTTGTGCTGTATGTGCAGGTGCCAGGGGAGGGGTTATGAGATGCATGGGGTGGTAGGGCAGAGCCGCTTGGCACAGCCCTATCATCCCTGTTCAGCATACTGGTAAATATAACACCTGAATAGGGTTTTTATTGTCTCTTATTCAGTTCTCTATTTAAGTAGATTTTCACTTGTTTGTTCCCTTAACTAAAGTGGAATTCTGGTAGTGGTGTTACCTTAGAACTCCTGAAGCTTTCCTTCGGTGGGAAGGTTCTTTCTCAGATATCAAGCCCTCAGGACTGACATTTCATTTCATTTCATTTATTACATTTCTAGATCACCCCATAGCAGAAGCTCTCTGGGCATTTCACAAACATTAAAAACCATTAACACACACTATGCAAAGTACAAAAAGAAAGGCATTTCCATAAAACCATGTAACACAGAGAGAGACAACATATATCTAAAAACAATTTCTTTAAACATCAGCCAAAGACAATCCAAGACCTAATTTAAAACTGGGAGAATAGGGACAGTTTTAACATGGCACTGAAAAGATAACCGTGTTGGCACCAGGCGGGCCTCTTCAGGGAGATCATCCCATGCCCTCTCCGAGAAGGCCCTCTCTCTGGTTGCTACCCTCCGAGCTTCTCTCGGAAGAGGTGCCCAGAGGAGGGCCTTTGCATACCATCAGGCATTGGGATCATCAGGCAATGACTGAAGCTTCAGGTCTCACCTCTGACTCACTTCCACCGAATAGGAGCAGCACAATCTCGGCCAATGCTGTTTTAGCCTTCCCCACTCCCACCCTGCTCTCTCTCTCTGTCCCCATCCCCTGGCAGGCCCCTCACCTCAGCACCACGCCACTGCCTGTTGCAGCAGCTCCGCCTCCCGGCCCACTTGCAGAGCAGGCAAGTGAGCAAGTGGCTGCTGCTCCTCCATGCTTTCGCTGCGCTCTGATCATCTGCTCTGGCAAGCAAGTAAACAGCAGCAAGGAGTGGCGGCCATCATTGCCTTCCCCGAACCACCGTGCAGCAGCCAGGGAGCAGCAGGACTTGGGGGGGGGGGGCTAGCATCTTGCCAAGGGGGCCCACCGTCTAAAAGCTGCTCCTGCCAGTGCTTCCCGGTGAAGCACATGAGTAAAGTTGGGCCTTGGACTTGCACACGTGGTCCCAGTTGCCTGCGTAGCATGCTGTGACACATGTTTGTCTAGGACCCGTTCCCCCAGTTCAACCTCCAGGCCTCCCTCGTCCGACGCCCGGGACTCCATTCCTCGGCGTCTCGCCTCAGCTGCTTCCAGAGCTCCCTTGTTCTGGGATGCTCCCCACGTCTGCAAATGTGTTTTACTTTGATGTGAACACTGAGCGTCTCAAGAATCCAACCTCTGGTGTCAAATACTGGGCTGCACAGCAAATATTGAACGTGCAGAGCTCTTATGGATTAACTGTCCTGCTCTCAAGATGGGATCACGCTTGCACTGCCGCCCTTCAAATCTGCCATTCCTGTTCTGGGGAAGCTTTCCTGCAAAGCTGACCCAGAGCACAATACTGAAGGGTCCATGCAAATAGCCACAGGGAAGCCCACAACGGCCTGTAAATCTTTATGCCACTCCCCACACTTCTCTCCCCACCTTCAAATTCACCTTGAATTTTCTAGATCCTGCTCAGTCTAGCTTCCAGCCCAGGTAAGGTGCGGAACCTGCCCTGGCTGGCCTGATAGATAACCTACACAGAGAGGAGGACAGGGGAGCATGACCCGGCTAATTCTCCTAGATCTCTCAACAGCTTCTGATAACGCCAATGACGGCATCTTTCTGGGTGAGCTGCCTAGAAGGGGAGTTGGGGCCACTCTCCTTCAGTGGTTCCATTCCTACCTGTCAGACTGGTTTCAGAGGAAGGTGCTATAGGATGTGGATCCCGCACATGAGATTTATGCTGTGGCATTCCACTGGATCCGATTTTGCTCCCCACACTGTTTAACATCGACACCAGTGGTATGAAACTCAAGCCTGGAGGCCAAATTCATCCCACCTAGGGTTCCAATCCAGCCCTTCAGGGTGCACCAGATGGCCCCACCCCTTTCTCCTGGCCCCACCCTTTCCCCCTGACAGCCAGTCATTTCATAGCTTCCTGGCTATTGCACAGGGGTTTCCCCACACACACTTTCTAAAAGGTTGGAATGCCTCTTGTCAGGGCCAAATGTGTTCTTCAGATCATGCCTAACAGATTTGAAGAACACATCATTTCAAATCTGTTAGGCATGGTCGGCAACGTAAGTGCATGCAGCCCTATTTGGATTGAGACCCTGTGCTTCATAAGAGGGGGCAGTTAAGGCTCACACATACACACACACACACACACACACACACTGACTGTTGTCCTAAAATTACACCCCCACCACGGAAGGGGGCTGCAGCTCCACAGCTCTGCTACGTGTGATTAAAGTAGGAACTTTAAGCCGAAATCTGCTGGAATTTCTGGTAGGTTGGGCCCCACCCCTTTTGCCCTCAGCCCCGCCCACCACTGGAATGTGGCCCCTGAGAACTTCTCTGAAATGGAATCCAGAGAGAGCCTGAGAGAGGCTCAACGCCTCTTGATCTACATGAACCAGTTGAGTGAAGGTGTCTGTGGATCTGAGACGGGGTGTCGTCAGTATGCTGATGACACCAGGCTCGATGTTCCCCTTTGCAGCAAATACAAGTGAGGCAGCAGACATGCAAAACAGGGGTCTTGGGTCAGAAGCAGACTGAATAACTGAACTGAAAAACTAAACTGAAGCTAAATCCTGACATGGTAGAGATACTGTTGGTAGATGGTTTATCTGGCCAAAAGTGTGGTGATCACCCTGTTCTCGGTGGGGTTACAGTTGTCCTAAAGGAGCATGTTGCCAGATTGAGAGGGCACGTGATGCTGGAGGGGCATCTCTGGCACCAAGTGTCCTTCACCAACTGAGGCTGATGCAATGGCTGCTGTCCCTCCACCACCACCACCACCCCAGTGAGCCCAGACATAGCTATCTATATTCTTGCCTTGGAAGCATCCAAGACTGACAAGTGCAATGTGTTGTAGGTGCAGCTGCCTTTGGGGACGGATAGGAAATTCAGTTTATTTCAGAAATAGGAAGTTAAGAGCGCTGTCCAGGACTGGTTAATCAGAACATCTCTCACCAGTTCTAAAATGGGCTTCTTGTGTGTTTTCGTACAACTCACCGTGCTGATTTTTAACCTTCAAAGTGCTGGTACTGACATTCAAAGCCCTAAACGGTTTGGGGCCAGGTTATTTGAAGGAACGCCTCCTCCTGTATGTACCTGCTCGGACCTTAAGATCATCCACAGGACCCCTTCTCCGTGAGCCCCTGCCAAAGGAAGTGAGGCAGGTGGCTACTAGAAGGAGGGCTTTCTCCGCTGTGGCACCCTGGCTGTGGAATGAGCTCCCCAGAGAGGCTAGCCTGGCGCCTACACTTTCGTCGCCAGCTGAAGACCTTTTTATTCTCTCGGTATTTTAACACTTAATTTTAATTTTAATTTTAATTTTACTGTTCTGACTCTGTATTTTAATCTTATATCAATTTTTGCTACATGATTTTATCCTGGTTGTGCTTTTTATACTGTATTTTGTATTTGTCTTTTAAAGTGTTGGTTGTTTTATTATGGTTTTAATTTTTGTGAACCGCCCAGAGAGCTTCGGCTATTGGGCGGTATAAAAATGTAATAAATTAAAAAATTAAATAAATAAATTATGACCAGAGAGTCAGGTACTTTAGGGCCATCTGTTCTCAAGACAACCTACCTCTCTATTAAGATCACCATCTGAAGACTTTTTGCAGGTGCCCCCTCCACGAGATGTTAAGCAGTAGGAAACTAAGGAAAAGGGTCTTCTTAGTGATGGCACCCTGACTTTGGAAGGTTGTTTTCCAGGCTGCTTGTCTGGTGTCTAGTTTATGGAGTTTTAGATTCCAGGCTATGATCTTGTTGCTTGCCCAAGCTTTTAATGCTTTATTTATTTTATTTATTTATTATTGCATTTATATCCCGCCTTTTTTCCTCCAATGAACCCAAGGCGGCATACATGATCCTCCTTCTCCTCTCCATGTTATCCTCACAACAACAACCCTGTGAGGTGGGTTGGGCGGAGAGTGTGTGGCTGGCCCAAAGTCACCAAGTAGGGTTTCGATGGCCCCTGCCAAAGGAAGTGAGGCAGGTGGCTACCAGGAGGAGGGCCTTCTCTGCTGTGGCACCCCGGCTGTGGAATGAGCTCCCTAAGGAGGTTCGCTTGGCACCTACATTATATGCTTTTAGATGCCAGGTGAAGACCTTTTTATTCTCCCAACATTTTAACAATCTATAAATTTTAAATAACATGGTTTTAAATTTGTAATTTTGCATTGCTGCTGCTTTATCTGGTTGAGCTTTTATATTGTATTTTATATTATGGTTTTATATTGTTGTTTTATACTTTGAATGTTTTTAATTTTTGTGAACCACCCAGAGAGCTCCGGCTATTGGGTGGTATAGAAATGTAATAAATAAATAAATAAATAAATAAATGGCTGAGTGGGGAATAGAACCCGGATCTCCTGATTCCCAGTCCAACACTTTAGCCACTGCACCACACTGGCTTTAATGTTTAATTGATCTATGCTGCTGTATGAAGTTTTCCATTGCTTTACTGCTGCCCTATATCACTAAAATATTTTAAATATTTATATCCCGCCCTATATCACTAAGATCTCAGGGTGGCCTTTTAATGCATTTTTATTGATTGTCCCTAGTTATTTTTTCTTGTTTTATCTGATGGGCTATGCCTAGAATTTTTTTTTGAAAATTATACAGGTGGGATATAACTGTGAAATTAATTAATTAAATGATCTTAAAATAGTTCTCAGAAAATGCATGCCTTTAACATGCACCACAGACAAGCTTCTGAGAGCTTTCCCCCAGGTACGCCCCAGAGGCGTGTGGGATTCTTCGCACGTGAAAGATGCATGTCTGCAGCGGTGTCCCAACTATTGGCCTGCAATTGAAGAGTGCAAGTAGGAAAACAAAGAAAGCAGACAGAGGTTTATATTCATACCATTAATCAGAATATTCTGCTAACATTGATTTCAACTGCTCGTTCTTATTGTTATATGGTTGGATCCAGACCCAATTATAGTTAAAGTAGACCCAGTGAAGTCTGGATCCAACCCATAGATATTTTAATATATTTTTATCATCATCGCTGTTAGCCCCCTTGGGTGCTATGTGTAGGAAGGCAGGTTATCTAGATGGAAATGATGAATGACAAACATGGCACAAGGAACTGCATTCAGAAGGAATGGAGAACGCCACGCATAAAAGTAGGAGTGTGAACATGCCTGCTCTAAACACATACTTTGATTCATGTGTGCAATTACATTCTGCATCCTTAAGCTTTACTCTGCAATTTTAATTAAGTACTTCATGATTTCATTTCTTCTTCACTCCTTGCACTATAATTGCTTATAACAACTGAGCAAGGCTGGGTGGGGCAGGCGGAGAGACACTGCAGAAAGGTAGCTGTTGAAGAACTATTTCCAACACGTATGGATTAGCGCTGATGCACGTGTATTATTACAGTCCTCTCATAATCTGATCATTTGTGGGACGAATTGCCTCCAGGCAACTGCCCAGGGAAGGTTTTTGAACAAATGGATGTTTCCCCCCTTTTATTTATTTATTGCATTTCTATACCGCCCAATAGCCGAAGCTCTCTGGAAGCGGTTTCAGGTCACTCATGTGCTATAAATGGCCTCAGCAAGCTACTGAATGGTTTCCGGACACATTTGCAATGCTGCATGAAACTGTCCCACCTCACCTGTGAATCACGTGTTTGAAAATTCATCCACATTAAAAACTTCACACAGAGAAGGCTGGGCTAGAAGCATCAGCTGTCCCTATTTTTTATTTTACTGCAGGGGAAAACAGACAACCATCTCCAGGCATTCCTGTCCTGCAAGGGCTGTACCACCACTAGCCCTTTCCAATCCTGCTTATACAGTTTGGGATGATGCTCTTTTTTTAAGGACAATACAGGCGAACTGCAAAACATCAGGCACTATGGGAATGTTGCCCAGAAAAAACTGACACACACACCCCTTGAAGAATCCACTCGTCCTACGGAAAAAAACCTGAGGGCTCAAAGTGGCACGTGACTGTCAAGCTAAGCTGCTTCCTGAAGATGTGCACAAGATGTGGCTTCGCTCCAGCTAATGCAGCATGCCTGAGGGTTGTGTGCCTCCACTGAGCCACTGAGAGGCCACGCCTACAGCGCTAGAAGGCCAAGGGGCAACTAGAGATGTGAAGGCCCAGAAAAAACCGGAAAATACAGAAAAAAACAAGGTTTTTTCCTAAGCTTTTGGGGGGGGGTTCCAAAAAATTGAAAAAAATGAAGAAAAAATGGATTACGGGATGTTTTACTTTAGCGTGATGAATAAAATGTTTAAGACAAGGTGTTCAGATATTTACTTCTCCAAATGATTTCTAAAACCTGTACAGTATCAGATTATTACATTGTCTGTGCACCAAGGACAAGCAAGTCCTAGTTGCAAACGGAGACTACAACTTTCAAATGCAAGAGCAAGATGCATTTCTGCCTCTAGGGGGCAGCACTGCCACTGAAGCAGAGACTGAAACTGATACTGATAGCTATAGGTCAGAAAATGAGTCTGATTAAATTTCATCCCCCCACCCCCATTTTTCTCAGTTCTTTTTATGGGAATGGGGGCTTTACGTCTTGACACTGGAGGACTAGCGGAGACATACATAATTTTCTTTGTTACTAATGTTGGTGGTTTCTTCAGTTGTTGTTTTTAAAAAATTGTTTAAAATTGCCTGCTCCTCATAAACTGGCAGAACCAAAGAAGTTCTTTACAGTTCAGGTGTTCCTAACAGTTTAGGAGTTTGTAGCTCCATTTGTTACCCCCCCAAAAAAAGTTAAAAAAAGTAAATTAAATTTGTAATAATTGTTTGAATACACTAGTTTTAATATACCAAATGTAATAACTTTATGCCAAACCAACTTGGACATAATTGCATTTTATGTTCCTAAAGTAACAAAGTGATTTTCAATCTGTAAAAAGTGCTAATATTGCATGATTTCAATTTTTCTGAAAAATTCCATTTTTTACACACACACACACACACAAAACGGGGGGGGGGGGGGGAAACCGGGTTTTTTCCATGGCTTCAAAATTTCCGGAAATTGTACATCTCTAGGGGCAACTGGGCAGGGCAGAAGCAGCATGCAGTTCTCAGCTAGACCCTGTGTTGAGCCTTGAGGAGCAGCAGGGACCAGGTCAATAGCACACCTGAGAGATGCATGTTGCTTCTGAGCTGCCTGCTCAGCCTCAGACTGATCAGGGCAGAACGCAAGGACACCTCAGGTACCCCCGTCCTCTGTCGCATCTTGTCCTGTGGTGATGCCAGCCAGCCAACCTAGAAGTGAGCCCTCACTCACAACTGTAGGCCAAACCAGGACAGCTGCACCAATACAGGTTCCCAACGTGTTTCAAAAAAAGAATCTTTTATCAATGGAATTAGAAAACACAAAGTACAATACATGATTAATAATATATATAATACGCCCCAAAACATTTAAAATACATATTTTATTTATTTATTTATTTATTTATTTATTTATTTATTACATTTATATACCGCCCCACAGCCGAAGCTCTCTGGGCGGTTTACAACAATTAAAAATAGTAAACATTAAAAGTATACAACAATTTAAAAAACATAAAAACAGTATAATCTCTAGCTACCATAAATTGGCTTGTTAAAAACTACTAAACGTGCCAAACTACTCTACAAATGATGATGAGATTCTCTACACATTAATAAATGGTAACACTTAAATATCCAATGATAATCAGATAGGAAAATATAAGCGGCCCTGGACAGGCCAACAGCAGAAGGCAAAGCTTCATCTCTAAATGGACAGGTGCTGGGTGGGCACAGTAGACCCATTAAAGTCTCCCATTGGTTAAAAAGAAAGAAAGAAAGAAAGAAAGAAAGAAAGAAAGAAAGAAAGAAAGAAAGAAAGAAAGAAAGAAAGTTGAGGATGGTGATTTTGATCAGAAAAATAGCCTGCAGGGTCTTAAAAGAGAGAGAGAGAAAAGGACCATGGAAGGAAAACTGCGATTCAGAGGGAGTGCTTGACCCTGCAGGCTGTTTTTCTGATCGAAACCACCATCCCCAGTGCTCTGTTTCACCCATAGGAGTGAATGAGGGTGTTCCTCCTGCCCACCCTGTTCCTCCATCCACATTTACAACCTCCTCCTGCATTTGCTTTTATTTGAAACAAAAATATTGAGAGACAAACATGGATCTGCTATGTAACATCTAGTTTGGTCTTCAATTTGCCACTGGGTAGATTTTTATTTATTTATTTATTTATTTATTTAATGCAGTTAATGTATTTATTATACTTTTAAGCATGGCTCTTCATTTTAAATAGCAGCTTTCCGGTAGCTGTGGCAGATGTGGGCTTGGGAACCAGACATGTGGATAGGAAAATGTGAGTTGTTAATGGACAGTGTTTGCTAGCTAGGAACATAATGGCCTGACACTTAAAGCTGAAAGAAAGCGATTGCTTTCCAGGAAAATCGTTCATGAAGCAGTCCAGGGGAAATCTGCATTTTCACAGCTCTAGCAACAGCCCTTACTGGAAGTTGTGCAGAGAAACATGATGCCACCCACCACTGTATTTTATTCTCCAGTACCTGCTGTAAAGGCAGTACCTGTTGTAGATGTCTTTATGGGACAAATCCACGTTTATCCAGAATAATCTCAGGGCAAAAGTTTAGGATTAAACGTTCTGTTTGCATGAAGACCCGCTCTAGAAAACAGCAGTTTTAAAGATCAAGAGTCTATTTCTAAAATAGCTGGCAGGAAGAAGTCAAGGAAAAAAGCTTAACAAGAGATTCCGCAGGCACCTGTAGAGAGCAGGCCAGAAAAGGAAACAGCTGGAAGCAGAACCAAGTCGCTAGCCAGTGGGCAAGGAAGCGGAGGCAGAGCAGCCTCTGAGCGTTCAGGGTTCTCGCAAAAGCCAGGAGGCCTCTTTAAGGCTGAGAAATCAGACCTTCAATTGGTCACCCTCCAGAGCAGCCTTCCCCAACCTGGCGCCCTCCAAATACATTGGCCTACACCTGGCATCATCCCCAACCAGCATGGGCATGATGGGAGTCGTAGTCATACACAGGATTTGCTTTGTAGTGGCACAGCTGCCATCTACCCCCATGTCGTTGTAAAGGTAGATTGCAGTAGACTCTCCAGGACACTTTCACTTCCAGGGTAACAGAAATCAGAACCCTTCTGAATTAGACTTTTCCCCTCAGTGGCTAACCAGATGCCTATGAGAAGCCCACAAAGTTGTCTTTTCCCCCAGCCCTCCTGTCACCACACTCCTCTTTATCCCCCAGAAGAAATAGAACTGTTGATTTAGGGACATAGAAACCTGACAAGTTAGTTCACCTGGGGCTTATCTACACCAAGCAGGATATTCCACCATGAAAGCAGGATATAAAAAAACAGGAGCCACACGACTGCTTTATAGCGGTACTGAAGTGCACGGACTACTGTTGGAGCCCATGACACATGGCACATACCGCTTTCATGCCACTTTCATAGTGTTATATCCTGCTTGGTGTAGATGTGTCCTGGGCCCCAACAGTTGTCAGTGCACTTCAGTGCCACTATGGCCTTTGCTAGACCTGATGAAAAATCCGGGGGGGAGGAGGGGAGACCTTGCATTATGAATAACGCGAGATCTCGCCCTCATTCACACGGGAGTCGCAACGAGCTCTGGAGGAGAGCCTTCGCGGCCGGCATTTTTTTTTTCTTTTAAAGCAGCAGCAGCAGGAGCCAGGAACAGTAAGTAGGGTTTTGCTTTTTTAAAAAAATTTCGCCTTCCTCCCCATCCGTGATCTCCCCCCACCCGGCCCCGTTCTCCTTCCCCCCCCCATCCACGATCTCCTCCCCCTGGCCCTGTTCTCCTTCCCCACGTCCGTGATCTCCCCCCCCCCCGGCCCCATTCTCCTTTCCCCAATCCGCGATCTCCCCGCCCGCCATGTCCGATGCCCCCTCCACCACCCCTGGCTGGGTCCGCTCTTCCCCCCAGTCCGCTCTTCCCCCCCGGCCCCCATCTCCCCCCCGCGATTCCCCCCCCCCGGCCCGTTGGGCACAGCGCTCGGCTTCTTCCAGCTACTCATGAGTAAGCTGTGTAGCTGGGAAAAGCCGTGGAACCGGCTAGACCTTCCGCAGCCCCGGGCTCAGCCTGGGGATGCAGAAATACCAGGCCACAACCGGTGCCGGTTATCCCGGGCCAAGGGAGGGTTTAGCCTGGGCTGACCCCGGGATCTCCTGTGCGTCAGGTATCAGCCCAGGCTAAACCCTCGTCTAGCAACAGCCTATAAAGCAGTAGTGTGGCTCCTGCCTTTTATATACTGCTTTCATAGTGGAACATCCTGCTTGGTGTAGATGTGTCCATGGGCCCCAACAGTTGTCAGTGCACTTCAATACCACTATAAAGTAGTCGTGTGGCTCCTGCCTTTTATATACCGCTTTCATATTGGAATATCCTGCTTCATGTAGATGAGCCCCTAGTTCAGTATTGTTGAGACTGACTGGCAGCAGTTCTCCAGGGCTTCAAGCAGAAATCTTTTCCAGCTCTACCTGGAGATGCTGGAGGGGAGTGTGTGTTGAACCTGGGATATTTTGCATGTCAGCATGTGCTCTACCACAAAGGTATGTTCTGTCCCCATTTGTGGAAAGCACTCCAAATTATCCTCGAAAATAACTTCCGTAAACATAAGAAATTTTCCTTTTTTAAAACACACACACACACACACACACAACCAGTTTGAGGTTCAGTGTCAATTAATGATCTCTGGCATTTGTGGTTCCCAGTTTTGTCACGCCAATTTGTTTCCATTGGGGGACCAATTTGCCATTTCTACCATTCCATTGTTCATTGCAAATGGTGCCTGCAGCTTCTTTGGATCCCTTCTCATTATCTTTCAGGCTACATCTGGCCCAACACTTGTCACCTTTCATTTCAGCCGCATTCTTCACTGACCTTTGCATATTTCCTACACATCCATGCTTCCTTCTCTTGGAATTGCAAGGTTGGACCCCTCCACCCCACCCCCACCCCCACCCCCACCTTCTTTTTGTCTTCAGATTCTGAAATTGTGCAGTTTCACTCCTGATTTATTTGACGCCGCTTGTCAAAAGCAGGGAGGCAGAAGTAAATACTGTGAGATGGATTTGTGAAGTAACCCAGTTGAGCTAAACGTACGTGGCAGAAGTGAACAGGAAGATATCTGTTGTAAATGGATACCAAGGGCACAATGGCACACATACATTAGGGTTTTTTAATTAAGAAAATGGTCCCAATAATGAAAGGAAATGAGGCACGGTGGTGACCAAGAGAGTTAAGAACTCCTTTACAGGGCCCATCGCAGAAAAGTTTAGCTCCACCTTCCTCGACTGGGTCCCTCAAGATGGGTTGGAGGACAACTCCCAGTATCCCCAAACATTGGCTACACTGGTTGGGGGTGATGGGAGTTGTGGTCCAATATATCTGGAGGGCACCAGAGTGGGGAAAGCTGGCGTAGCCCTTTCCACAGGTTGCACTGAAGATGTGAATGGGTGAGAGCAGGATTGCTTGTGAGACCCCCACCTTCCATTAAACTGATCATCTGCATAGGCCCCAGGCACACACGCCACTCTGCGTGCACTGTGCTCTCTCGCCATGATCAGAAACCCTGGAAAGGCACGTGATGTGTAAAAGGGGCTTTTGGCTGACCTTCTTGAACGAGGTGCATGATTTTGCATCCTGGGGTCAGGCATGAATTCCACTTTCTCGAAGTAGCAGATTCTGCAAAATCATTTTTTTAAAAAATCCCCAATTTCAAAAACTGTACCCAATCAGGTATATCAGTTGCATATTTTAATTCTGCCTGCCTTCCAAATCAAGGAGATATATACTGTAAGGTATATATGATTGCAGCTCACTTCCCATATCACTGGAAGTGATATGGGCTGCAAGTATTTAAGCATTTTAATTTAATTTTTCACATTCCATATATGCCCTGTATTTGTTTCACTTATGCATTCTCCTTTCACCAGAGACCAAACCAGATCTCTGTTGGGAATGCCAAGCAGCTAGCTTTCCCTGCTCCTTCTGCTATTCCCATACAAAGCCCACTTTCATGCACCTCCTGATTTGCCACACACACATACACACACACACACACACACACACACACACACACACACACACTTTTAGCCCTTCCTCCCAAATGAAGATTCAAGACTGGCAGCTCCTTTGTCTGCAGCCTAGATTTCCAGGTTATTTTTGACACTTTTTCTATCTGTCCAGTAAATAGCAAATGAGCCACACTGCAGCCCCAATATCTGGTAACAATGATAGCTGCTTACAGGAGACAGTGGAGAAATCCAGGAGTTTATGGTTGCAGTTATTTGGGAACATCATGCTCCCCCCACCCACCCACCCACCCATAAAGACAAAAGTGTGTGCTATTTCAAACTCAGGTCTTCCTGTCTGGGAAAAGTGTTGGGAGGGGGTGTATTTATTTATTATTAAATTGGTCTGCAAATTTATGGAATGTGGGGTTACTAGCCCCACATTACACTTTGGGGGGAAAGGGGATGAGGCAAGGAAATCATTTTATTTACTTATTCAATACAATTATACATTTATGAGTCGCCTTCTGGCCCAAATAGGGCCGCCAAAGCAGCTTACAATTAAAAAGGCGACTTGCGCAGACTTACAGCTTGCAATCACAATGGAGGCTTGGATTATAGATAGCGGCTTACAACATCTCCCTAATAAAGGCCATAAATTTCCAGCTACTTAATCTTTATTGGTGAAAGATACTTTAGCCACCCTTTTATATAAATAGGGTAATTAAACAGTACAGTGGGAGTGTTACCCTCACCCCCGCCCACCTACATTGCCGCCACCTGATCACTTTCCACTGACAGCTGTTTCAGGCTTGAAGCAAAAGACAACCTGTACAAAATATACTTAAGCGTGCAGCAAAGATAAATCTTGTTAAATGGCCACCGTCATCTTTCCCTCAACCCCCACCCCACCCCCCGCGCAAAACGCCAAGACTCCTTTGTATGCAGACTTTGTGCTTCAACCATGTGCCTAGACACACACTGAGCTCTTTCCACTCAAGGTTGGCAGAGATCCCAAGTCAAACTGGATGCCTCCAATGCGTTGTTCTGATTCCTATGACTCCTCCATGGCCAGAAACAGTCAGGGAGGAGCCCAGCAACCCCAATAGGTATGTTCCTGTCTAGTGCTTGGCAAATTCTACAAGGCAGGGCTGGAGCATGTGATCAGCAGACAGGGAAATGTAAAAGAGGAAAGGAGTGAAGAGTGGATCCCAGGCGGACCCAGAGGTATTTGAAAACTACCATCCAGCCTCAGAGGAGGGCAACCAGGATGATCAGGGGTCTGGAAACAAAGCCCTATGACAAGAGACTGAAAGAACTGGGCATGTTTAGCCTGGAGAAGAGAAGATGGAGGGGATACATGATAGCAGTCTTCAAATACTTAAAAGGTTGTCACACAGAGGAGGGCCAGGATCTCTTCTCGATCCTCCCAGAGTGCAGGACACGGAATAACGGGCTCAAGTTACAGGAAGCCAGATTCCGGTTGGACATCAGGAAAAACTTCCTGACTGTTAGAGCAGTACGACAATGGAATCAGTTACCAACGGAGGTTGTGGGCTCTCCCACACTAGAGGCATTCAAGAGGCAGCTGGACAACCATCTGTCAGGGATGCTTTAGGGAGGATTCCTGCATTGGACTCAATGGCCTTGTAGGCCCCTTCCAACTCTGCTATTCTATGATTCTATGAAATACCCCCCCTTTTTTTAAGAGAAGATACTTGAGAGGGTCATTACAGAGCAGCAGCAGGCACTTGTGGAGGATATTGATTATCTAGACCCATTCCAGTCTGGGTTTCGACCTGGTTATGGGACTGAATCAGCCTTGGTCTCCCTGATGGATAGTCTTTATTGGGAAAGGGACAGGGGGAGGATGATCCCATTAATTTTGCTTGATCTCTCATCAGCTTTGAAACCACTGACTATGGTAACCTCCTCGATCAACTCCTCGGGTAGGCACTGCAGTGGTTCTGGTCTTACCTGCAGGGTTAGTTTCAGAGAGTAACATTGGGTGATTATTCCTCAGCCCCCTGGCAAATGAGCTAGGACTTCTGCAGGGTACCATCTTCTCCCAAATGTTGTTCGTTATCTATATGAAGCCACCGGGAGCGATCACTTGAGAACCTGGAACCAAGTGCCATCAGTAAGCTGATGACTGCTGCTTGTTTATCTTGTTTAATCTAACCGGGGTTAAATACCACCTCCATATAATTTTATAATAATTCTCTTTTATTCTCACTGACATATTTCTTAACACTCTTTGTCTCCATAATCCTTCCCAACTCTGCTGTCCTATTTGTACCTTCAAATCTGTCTCCCAAACTAATTTTCCTGAGTTGTCCATCCACCCTTTCTCAAGCAATATTCTATATATTTCACTCATTAACCCTTTTATCACTTTACTTTCTCCCTTATCAATTTCTTTTTTGACAATTAGTTCCTCAAACTTCGACAACTCTCTACAATCTCCATTTTCTCTTATCCAATTTTTAGTCCATTGTTCCAATTGCCAATAGTTTAACCAGGTTAATTTTTTATCTTTTAAAACCTCTTCCAACTCCCCTCTTGTATTCATCCCTCTTAACCATTTCCTTAATTTCATTTTATTTTTCTCTATTAAAACTTTGCTTAATCTACTCTTTAAATTCCCAGGGAAATTCTTTAACATTATTACCGGTGATAAGGGGGAGATGCTCGAAAGCAACTCCCTTTTATATTTACTCCAGATTTCCCAATGGAACTTTAAAAGAGGATTACCTATACTTTCAACCCATTTTTTACCTCCTTCCCTAAAAAATACATTTTCCAAATTCAAATTGTTGGAGAGGTTGTGGGGAAAAAGGAACGTATTTGCATATGTAGTGGGAATGCAAATATGTGCAAAAATTGTGGAAGATGGTGTTTTCTGAGATTGAAGAAATTGTTGGAATGAAGATAGAAGAAACACCAAGAATTGCATTACTTTCACTATATGAAGATTTTAAATGTAAAAAAGAAATTAAGGAATTGATAACAAATTTGCTGACTGCAGCAAGGTTAATTGTAACAAGGAACTGGAAGATGCAAGGTGATTATTGTATTGAAGAATGGTATAAAGAAGTATGGGATATTGCTATTAATGATAAATTGACATGTAACATTAAAGTGAGAAGAGGTATAGCAAAAACGAACGATTTTGAGGAAATTTGGAAACAGTTCCTAATATTTGTGTTTTCTAAGGGAAGTGGGAAACCACCAGCAGAAGAGGTGTTAAGATTTTGGAAACAGAAATGATCCCGAAGGGAAGGGGGAGCACTTGTTGGATTATTATTATTATTTATTATTATTATTATTTATTTATATAGCACCATCAATGTACATGGTGCTGTACAGATTACACAGTAAATAGCAAGACCCTGCCGCATAGGCTTACAATCTAATAAAGTTGTAGTAAACAATAAGGAGGGAAAGAGAATGCAAACAGGCACAGGGAAGTGTAAACAGGCACCGGGTAGGGTGAGGCTAAACAGTATAGAGTCAGAACAATTATGTTGAATTATGTTGGATTATGTTATGGATAAAGTATTATATGTTAACAATTATATATTCAAGTAATCTGTTATGTATTGGAATTTTTTTTTGTATGGTATGTTAAATTGTTATGTTTGTTTGTATTTTATGTAGTAGTTCAATAAAAATTTAATAATAAAAAAGCAAGCTGATGACACCACAGCTGTCTCTCCCTGTGACATCTAATCACATGAGGCTATGAGTGTCCTGGTCAGTGCCTGGACTCAGTGATGGGCTGCAGTGTCACTCCCTTTGGAAGATCACGTTCATAGTTTGTGGGTACTCCTAAGTCCATCACTATCACTGGAGGCCCATGTGGCCATGGCAGCTCAGTGTGCTTTTTAGCAGTTTCAGCTGGCTCGCCAGCTACAGCCTCTCCTGGACAGGGATAGCTTGGTCACAGTGCTACAGGCATTAGTACCTCAAGACTGAGTTACCGCATTTATTTAAAATACATAAATAGTAAAACATTGGTAAATAAATGTTTGGGTGTATGTAATTTCGCAATACAATGCAATGCAAGAAAAAAACCCACCCCCCACCCCCGCCTCCTTTATGGCCTTAAACCCACAGCTCTCTTTGCCAGCTCAGTTCAACAGTGTCACCAGAACATTAATGTCTCAGGACCATTAAACAGCTGCAAATTGGCAATCAGGAAATGCAGCTGCTGGACTAGGCTGACAGGACACCACATGAAATGCCTGCCTTTGTCTTTTCCCGATGAATTGCAATGCCCATTAATGCATCTGAAGTTAAAATACAGCCCTGTGCCAAGATGCATTTTGCTGGTGAGAGTCTCAAACCCTAGGCATAAGAAAATGAAAACAGATGATGTATATCAAACGACGGCATCGTTCAGGATCAAAGGCGGCGGCGGCGGCTGCTGATGGAGTTTTAGCACTGACTTCAGCTGCCAAACCAGACCCCAAGGCTGGGGTAGGGAACCAGTGGTCCTCCAAAGGTTCTGGTACTCCAGCTTCCAACAACCCCACCCAGCATGGCCATTGATCAGGAATAATGGGAGTTGGAGTCCAACAACATCTGTAGGTTCACTGGTTGCCCAACTACAAGCAGGCAAAAATCTGCTGTAAGGCTGGGCTCATAGCTGCCATGGTGGCCTCGTGGCTGTGTGGTAGACCACATGCTTGGCCTGCAAAAGTGCCAACATTCAAGCTCCCCCTTCCCCCCCCCCCCCAGTTTGGCAATCTCAAGTAGCACAGCTCAGGGGGGGAGCCTGCTTCTGCTCCTAGAGAGCTACCGGTCGACCACCTGTGTGCTTGACCCTTGCCCCTCATGGCTCATTACATCAAATAAGGAGGGGATCGCCGGCTGGGTCCAGGAGGTTGTAAATGCCTCCTTGAGAGAGGGAGTGGTGCCGGCCTCTTTAAAAGAGGCGGTAATTAGACCACTCCTGAAGAAGCCTAATCTGGACCCGGAGGATGTTAACAACTATAGGCCGGTGGCTAATATCCCTTTCCTGGGCAAGGTGCTTGAGCGGGTGGTTGCAGGACAACTCCAGGCACTCTTGAATGAAACGGATTATCTAGATCCATTTCAATCGGGCTTCAGGCCTGGTTTTGGAACGGAAACTGCCTTGGTCGCCCTGTGGGATGACCTCTGTCGGGAGAGAGACAGGGGGAGTGCGACCCTGTTGGTTCTCCTGGACCTCTCAGCGGCCTTCGATACCATCGACCATGGTATCCTTCTGGATAGGTTGTCTGAGCTGGGAGTTGGAGGTACTGCGTTGCAGTGGTTCCGCTCCTACTTGGATGGCCGATTCCAGAAGGTGGTGCTGGGGGATTATTGCTCTGTGCCGTGGCACCTAAGCCATGGGGTTCCACAGGGCTCTATCTTATCCCCTATGCTGTTTAACATATACATGAAGCCGCTGGGGGAGGTTATCCGGAGATGTGGACTGAGGTGTCATCAATATGCGGATGATACCCAGCTCTACCTTTCCTTTTCATCAAACCCAGGTGAGGCAGTGGCTGTTCTGAACCAGTGTCTGGGCACGGTAATGGACTGGATGAGGGCTAATAAACTGAGACTCAATCCAGACAAGACGGAGGTACTGTTAGCGGGTGGTTCTTCTGTCCGGCGAGGTGATGTTTGCCCTGTCCTGGACGGGGTTGCACTCCCCCTAAAGGATCGGGTCCGTAGTTTGGGGGTGCTCTTGGATCCAGAACTGTCACTTGAGGCACAGGTGAACTCAGTGGCAAAGAGCACCTTTTATCAGCTCAGGCTGATATACCAGCTGCGCCCTTATCTGGACAGAGATAGCTTAGCTACAGTTATCCATGCTCTGATAACCTCTCGTTTGGATTACTGCAATGCGTTATACGTGGGGCTGCCTTTGAAAACGGTCCGGAAACTTCAACTGGTGCAAAACAGGGCAGCAAGGTTATTAACAGGGACTGGCCGGCGAGATCACATTACGCCAGTCCTTTTACAACTTCACTGGCTGCCAGTCCAGGTCCGGGCCCAATTCAAAGTGCTGGTATTAACATTTAAAGCCCTAAACGGTTTGGGGCCAGGTTATCTGAAGGAACGCCTCCTCCCATATGTACCTACCCGGACCTTAAGATCATCTACAGGGGCCCTTCTCCATGAGCCCCTGCCAAAGGAAGTGAGGCAGGTGGCTACTAGGAGGAGGGCTTTCTCCGCTGTGGCACCCCGGTTGTGGAACGAGCTCCCCAGAGAGGTCCGCTTGGCGCCTACACTGTACTGCTTTCGTCGCCAGCTGAAGACCTTTTTATTCACTCAGTATTTTAACACTTAATTTTAACTTAAATTTAAATTTTACTGTTTTAACTCTGTATTTTAATCCTATATCAACTTTGCTGTGTGGTTTTATCCTGGTTGCGCTTTTTATACTGTATTTCGTAATTGTGTTTTAAACTGTTGGGTGTTTTACTGTGGTTTTAATTTTTGTGAACCGCCCAGAGAGCTTCGGCTATTGGGCGGTATAAAAATGTAATAAATAAATAAATAAATAAATAAATAAATACTGCCACGTACAGTGAAGTTTTTTACCTGCCATTTCACCATGGTTTCTTCTTCCAGATACTTTGTGGGATTAAGATCAGATCTACACACATCTATCTGCCTGGATTTTTCCCTTCTCCACCTTTCTATATGTTCTGCTACATAACCTCTAGGTGGTGCTGTGGTGAAACAGAATCGTGCAACTACACTACTGTTTCATTCCGCCACTCCCCCAATTACCACACCTTTCCTGATCAAAAAGCCCTGTGAAAATGCTCAAAAAGCATTTTCTTTGGAGGATGCTGATGTCACCTAAGGGGCCTGCAAACTACTATGAGTTGAGGAATCACAAACGCACAATAAATCCCTCATGCAGAAAAGCTCTTAGTCACACAGGGCTTGACTGACTAACGATGGCAGCTTTGTTTGTTCAGAAGGGTGGGGATAAAGAAGACAGTTCAGATTATTTTTGTATTTAAGTTCATTATATTTTATGCTGCTCAGGGCTGTGGGGGATGATGGTGGAATATTAATAACAAAAACAAATTTACCAAAGAAGGAACTAATACAGTGAATACGTGAAGTACAAAAAGGAGAGACACTTCCAAATATACAGAACACACGTGCCAGGTTTTACTGGTTTACCACAGGAAATACTGGTATGCCTGGACTGCTACATAAGGCAGCTCTAGGTAAGAAAGGGGAGGGGAAGCACGGAGAAGGGGGGAACATAGATGCATAGCCTGGAGCAGAGGATAACAGACAGGGTGCCACAGTGGGATACTGAAGAGACAGTGTTACACAACACCATTCAAGGAGTGGTAAATAGGAACTGGCACCTGATAACAGAGGAAGAACGAACACGAATAAATTCCAATGTACATATATTTTAGTTCGGTAGATTGTAAACAAATAACTTCCGTTTCCAGCAAGTTGATATTCTGATTTCTTTCTTTTATTTATTTATTTATTACATTTTTATACCACCCAGTAGCCGAAGCTCTCTGGGCGGTTCACAACCATTTGCTATACACTTAACACACCTGGGCAAATGAAAAGCTCCAGGTAAGGGGAGAACATTCCACAGGTGGGGCATCCTCTCTCTGGTTCCTTCGTTGGCAATGTTTTTTGCTCCACTCCTTGCAGCTATTCCTTCTCTTGCAGATGGATTGGGGTCTCTCTCTCGCCAGAATGCAAAGCTCCTAATTATATATTAATTTTCCATACAATTGTACAGTGTGTTATGTTTTCTTCCCTTATTCAGAACTGGGGGCAGGAGTCAACTCCACTTAAGCTAAAATATTTGAATTTAAGCGTTCAGGGTAACACTCCGTGTAACTGAGTAGCGTTCCCGCTGTTTTATCGTGGCATTAAGTTCTCGCCACCCTGCTGCCTCCACATAAATATATCAAAGGGATTTGTACAATGAGTTTTACTTAGCCCAGGAAGGTTCAACCCAGTGAGGCTGAGCGTCCACTTTGAGCACATCAGCCTTGGACGTGGGGATTCACTTTCCATTGTTCTGCTTTCTAGTCACCGTAAGTGGTTACTAGGGAGCAAAATACTATTACCTCATCATCATCCTCAACATCCTATGATCTATTGCCCAGTGTGCCTGGCAATAATGCGTTCTAAAATTCAACACAGGGCCACTGAGTGGGAGACTGAGCAGTAGTAATAGGATACTGCTAAGAAAGAAAGATTAAATAACAACCTGGTATTTCCCTGGAGCTGAAAATATAAGGAAGCCCACAAACATCCCCCACGTTAGACTACCGAAATCAACAGCAATATGTTTCCAAAGCAAATGGGACTTGTTCTTTTTCCTAACTTGTCCATGGATGCCTCTCTTCTTCCTTCCCTTGTGTGTCACTCACCTTTTACTTTCTTCGGTGCAAGTAATAAATATAACTTGTTGAAAAAGAAGAAGTGCTGTTCTTATTTCTCTGGACTCTAAACTGTTTAAGCTCAGTAGACATGAAATAGGATAAGGAACTAACAGGCCTCTGTGTTCAGTCAAGAGCGAGGAAGTGTCTGACACTGGATCTGCAAGGGCAAACACAGAATCCACTTGCCTTATTCAGGCAATCAAAAGCAGAGTACAGTAAACATGTAAGGAGGGGGGATGGCACCACGCCTGCTCCCTCCATCAACCTGCCTGTGGCCCTCTAGACCAGTGGTCTTCAACTGGTGGGTCACAACCCCAAAATGGGTCACAAAATCAGTCCAGATGGGTCACGGCAAAGCTGCTACCGCTTTGTTGGGCATGGTGGAAACTGTGGAAGTGGGTCCCATGTTACAGGTTGGGAGTCCAAGGTAGGTCTGGACCAGTTGAAGACCACTGTTCCAGAACTTCTGAAAGGAAAAGCCTCCTCCATTTGTAGAGGCTCTCCACATGATTTGGAACCTTGAATTTCCAAGGAGCACTGGCCTACAGCCTACAACGTGATCAACTCTTTAGAGGTAGTGCACTGTAGGAGCTAAGCCTGTGTGACCCATGAGGCAGCAAATGAAAATCTCACTTCACACATGAACTCACTAGGTGAGTTCCCATCACCACTAAACTGCATTGAGGGGGGAGGGGAGAGAGATAGTACTAGCCTCCCTTACAGAGTAGTTGAAAAGAGTCATGAGATCATGTCTGTGAAGTACTCTAGAATGTTCAAAGCATTATATTACTTATATTTGTTAATTGCCCCATAACATAGCTCTCTATGCGATTTACAAATTTAAGAGACATACATTACAAATAATATAATCAAAAACACCACAATAGAATCCAAAACAGCACAATAAAAAACCTTCTAACAGCTACCATCAAAATGCATTGAGTCCCATGAAGAGCTTAAACCATCTCATAATAGCTAAAATGTAATAGCTAGGAAACAATACAGCCATGATAAAAGCAGAGACAAAACCCTAATATCACTTTTACAAGGTGGTGCTTCAGAGTTAGAGGATGGTATGTCTCCTTTTTCTACTCTAAAACAAGCACAGGGATCCCAATCTAGATTGGAACCCTAGCATGGGGAAAGGGGGGCTTTAACCCTTTGGCCTCCACTGCTGTCCTAATCCAGATCAGGAAGCCCATACCTGCAATTCATATTGTCAAAATGTGATCCATTTGCTTCAACAGAAACAATAGCAAAGTGCTCTTATAGTCCCAGAAAGGCAAATAGCACACAGAGGGGGGAAAAGGCTGGCACAGTAAATGGAACAACTTTGGAGTTGTGTAAACACTTAACTCACAACTCAAATTATGACATTCTACCTAAATTAGCACCCTGGTTCTCAGTATTTGCACAATATTTTTCCACCATTGCTGGGGGAAGTGCAGAAAAGGGGCTGGAGCGACTCCCCTATGAGAAAAGGTTTCAATGTTTGGGGCTTTTTCACTTAGAAAAAGGTTGAGTAACTGGGGGGGGGGACTTCACACAGTGCATTGTTAAACAACATGTAGCGATGGCCATCAATTAGAGATTAGACAAATTCAAGGAGGTTAAGCTATAAATGGCTATGAGTCATGCTAGCTATACACTCTCTCCAAGATGAGAGACAACATGTATCGGAGTCCTAGTTGCTGAGGTTGAGGAAGAGCAGCGCATGGGGGCTGTTGTCCTCATGCCCTCCGTAGGCGCTTCCCAGCGGCATCAGCATCCTGCTTCCTCACTGTGGGCATTTGGTCTGATCCTTCAGGATTCTTCGTCTGTATTTTACCTGCAGCGGCAGTGTGCCATCGTAAGTATTTCTTTACTAGCATTTCTTTTAAGCCAAGGATGCTATCCTTGCTAGTTTCTTATGAGCCTTTACAGTCTGGCCCTAAGCATGGTTTCTCTGAAGAACTGTGCCCAATGTCACTTACTGCAAAGAAGGACTTGGGTCATTTAAGCAGCCCACGTCATTGTAAATGCTTCAGATTAACTGGCTGGAGCATTAGGCTGCCAGCCGCGCTGACACAAGCGTGGATTCCAACTTTGGAAATTATCCCAAAGTGAAGAAATGATTGAGATATGTCCTTAGGTCCACTATGGCAAGCTACTACATCAGTGTTTGTACTACAACTCCCAACTTGGGAAGGTGCCATGTTGGGGGTGGCTGTACTACATTTTAGAGTGTAGCGATATAAGAAGCTGTCATACCAAGTCAGATCACTGGTCCATCCAGCCCAGGATTGTCTACTTTGAAAGGGAGCATGCACACACACACACACACACACCAATATTAAGCAAAGGTCTCTTTCCAACCCAGCTTCCTGATCAGCTTTTAATAGCCATGGGACCACGCTAACGGTCCTCCAGGTACACTCAAGTGTTTCCAAACTTCTCCCTGCCTCGAAAACATCTATAAAAAGCACAGCTCCAATAAAACCCATAATTTCTGGCGTTCCTGCCAGACCCATTTCCTGCCATTTCAAAGTGTTTCTCCTCCACCACCACCCCTTTTATGAATACTTGGTACTTTAGTTTTTTACTGTTGCAATCTAATCTAAGAAGAACAAACAAATAAGACACTTCCCAAACGCAAAACATATCATCCGTAAGGCTTTTGGGAACACAAAATTAGTGTTTCAAAACGCACAAAAAGGTGGCTATTCCAATCACCCTCCAGCCCTGAGACTCACGTACACGCAGGTGCCAGCGCTCTCTGGAAGGCGACCGCCTGCTTCCAAGACAAGGGGAGAACTGGCGGGGGGGGGGGGCGAGCCGAGGGCTCTTGGCACGTGGTCCCGGTGTCCCAGTTCCACCTGCAGCGCTCAGCTCCCTCTCCCAGCCTGGCACATGCCCAACGCCGCCCTCCGCCTCCCCCAGGGACCGCACAGTCAAATCGCGGGGGCTGCCTGCACCAAGCCCGTCTGTTTCCAGCACCCGCTCCAATGCTCAGGGAGCCCGGGAATCTATGCAGCGCCTTTATCCCAAGTCAGACCAATCTCGCCCGGGGTGGCCTGCCCCGGCAGGTCTCCAAGGGGTCAGGTGGGGGCATTTCCTAGCCCTGGCCCCTGACGTCCTTTCGGGGGGGGGGGCTACGGGGAATTGGACCTGGGACCTAGCGCAAGCCACGCGCTCGCCTCCTCCTCCTGCTCCTGCTCCGGCGGGGGCAGCGGCTCGCTGCTTCTTGCAACTGTTTCGCAGCTACATCAAACCTCCGCGGGAAGCCGCTGAAACAGGAGCGGGGCAAACCCTGCTCCTGTTCGCTTTGCCCCCGCCGCCCCACCGCCGAGAAGGAAACTTTGGGAAGGGCCCAGTCCCCTTCGGGAGGGGGGAGCCGCCCCGCTCCGGCCGTGAATCGGGGCGCGGGAGCTCCGCCCGGGCCAGAGCCTTCGAGGGGCAAGGCTGGGAGGGGGCAGCGCGGGAGGGGGTGGCCGTCGTGCTTCCCTCCCAGCCAGGCGGGGGCCCCTGCGCTGCCGCTACTCCAGCTGCGCCCAGGCGGCAGCCAAGCAGGCGGCACCCGCACGCCTCCCCCCTCCCCCCCTCCCCGCAGCCCCGAGAGGGACAGGAAGAAACTTTTGGACGCGCCGGGGCGCAGCCCGGGAAGAGGCAGCGGGCGGGCGGGAAGGAGCTGCGCGGGACCCCTGGGGCAAGGAGGGAGGGAGGGGGCGAGGCGAGCCCGGGGGAAGGAGGCAGGAGGGCGGGCGGCGCGAGCCCCTTCGTCCGCCGGCGCTGCCGCTTTGCCCCCGCCCCGCCGGCCCCGCGCCCTGCCCGGCCCGGCCCGCCCATCTGCCCGGAGCCCCTGGCGCGGGCTCGCCCGGCCTGCTCCCTCCGTCCCTGCCCGGCGTGGAGCTGCCCCTGCCGCCGCCGCCCGGCGTCCCCCCGCGGCGCGCCCGGCTGCTGCCCCGCTCCAGCCTCGCTCCGCGCCGCCCGGGCTGCCCGCGCGGCGCCGCTGCCTGGCCGCCGCCGCCGCCTCCGAGGCTGCCCTGCCTCCCACCCGCAGCCCGGCCGGGGAAGTGGGACGCAGCCAGGCGGCGGCGGCGGCGGCGGCGGCTTCTTCCCCGGTTCCCCGGCCCCGCCGCCGCCGCCGCGGCACCCTGGCTCGCCCTTACCTGAGCGCCGGATGCCGGCGGGGCGCGGCGCCTCCGGGTCCCGGGCGGTGATGGAGGGGGACCAGCCGCCCGCCGGGCTCCCAGCGACGCGCGGGTTGTCGGCGGCAGCAGCAGCAGCAGCCCGGGTGGGCGAGCGAGCAGGAGGCGACGCCGAGCCGGAGCCGGAGCCGGAGGAGGAGGAGGAGGAGGAGGAGCAGATGCTGCTGCTGCTGCTGTTGCTGTTGCTGCCGCCGCCGCCGCGGCTCGCTGGCTGGCTGGCTGGCTGGCTGCAAGGGGCCGGGGCGAAATTCCCACGTTCGGCCCAAGCGCAGACCAAGAGCGCGCCAGGTGCGTCCCCGGGCCCCGAGGGCGTCAGGGGCGGCCAGAGCCCCGGGGCCGGCCGCGGGAGGGGGCCGAGCGCCGGCGGGGATGGAGGGGCGGGAACCGTGTCGTCGCCCCCGTCCCGTCCCGTCGTCCCCGCTTCGGAGCGGCCGCCCGCCTGCCGCGCACCTTGCTGGGCTTTCGGGAGCCCTGCTCAGCCCACCCCTGCACGGCGAGGCCTGGCCCGTCGCAGCCCCGTCCCGCTGGGTCCTGGGGACGGACCAACGAGGGATTGCGCGCGGGGTGGCCACCCGGCACCGGAGGGATCGCTTCGCTTTTGAGAAAGCGCTCTCCAGGATACAGCAAATTGAACTTAGGGACAAACGGGAAGAAGAAGAAGAAGAAGAAGAAGAAGAAGAAGAAGAAGAAGAAGAAGAAGAAGAAGAAGAAGAGAGCAAAGGCAAAGGAATACTGTAGGGCACAGCCTTCCCCAACATCTGTCCTCCAGATGTTTCCATCTCCTGGTCTCCAAACTGGGCTTCTCCTGGTAAACTGCCCAGAGGATATCCACTGATGGGCAGCCATATGAATTTAATCAGTCAATCCCTTCAACCCTAACACCTGCAGTTAGTAAGGAAGTGGCAGTTGATGCTCAGAAAAATGGGTTTCGGGGCGGGGGGGGGGGGGGGACAAAAGTTCCATAACTGACTGGGGGTGGTATGCTGAGATGAGACCTGGGCCAGATCTACACTACTGCTTTAAAGCGCTTTATAGCAGTTTTGACAACTGTATAGGGAGCATGTCCTGGGCCCCAACAGTTGTCCAAACTGTTATGAAGTGCTTTAAAGCAGTAGAGTAGATCCTGCCCAACTGAGAGGCACCTTGCCAAAATGAAGAGCGTGTGGGTGCTACTTATCCCGAAATTAATCAACCAGAAGCAGAAGAGTGGATGGCAGCAACTAGGGGCCTCTCTTGACGATGGTGCATTGGCTCTGTGAGCCCTCAGATCCCCACGCTTGCACTCCTTCACGTGAGGAGGAATGGCCATCCTATGCACCGGGGTGCCCGCACCTCCTCACATCCCAATTTTTTGGGGGGTTACCCTTTTTTCAGCTTCTCCCCACACCAGAGAAGCACAGAGGGAGGCCAGCGGCCATTCGCCTCATTGGCCCACCTCCTCCCCTGTGTCCAGGCAGATGGCAACCAATCAGGGTTCACCATCTGCCCAGACATGCTTCCAGCAGATTTCATCCTTGTCTCGCTCCAAGAGAAAAAAGTTGGGGTAAGTCCCTAACTTTTTTAATTTGAAGCTTCAGGGGAAAGCCCTGGGATGGCTCTGCAATGGCTGCAGCATCATATAAATGACCTGCTGCTACCAGCCACCTAACTTACCTGCGGCCTCCGCACACCACTGTACCGCCTGGCCTCTTCTTGGATTGCCATAGATCTAGCGTTGAAAACTACAGCAGCCAAAATTGGCTATTTCTGGCCACTGTAGTTTTCAACGCTAGATCTATGGCAGCCCAAGAAGAGACTGTGGCTCACCAGTGTGCGGAGGCCGCAGGTAAGTCCCATGGGCAGCAGGCAGGGGCTGGCTATTGGACCAAATCGGCTTGAGACAGTTTGGCTGCTTCAGTCCAAGTTGGCCCAATTGAGTCCTGAAGCTGGTTTGGGCTGAATCGTCCAGCCTCGGCTCAGATTCGGGCGTCAGGATGGAGGTGACGCACAGCCCTACCTCTAACACCATTTACACACTTCCCTACCCCAAGCACGTGTATATAAATCTGCCAATTTGAGGTTAAATACTTCATGCCTCTGATGAAATGGGCAGTATCCACGAAAGCTTTTGCCAGAATAAATGTGTTAGCCTTTAAGGTGCTACAAGACTCTTTGTTCTTTTTCCAGCCAATGTATCTGAGCAACACTTAAAACAGCAAGGGAAAGTGAAGGTGTCATTAGCGGCTAAGCAAGGGAAAAGATGCTCTGGATTCTCTTGGCTCAGTTACAGTGTAAATCATACCTTAAATTATAGATGAGCGACTGACAGAGGGAGGTATCCTGGAAGGCTGGCTGTGTCCCACAGGGACAAAGGGGAGACCGGGTTGAGATGGCAATGAGAGGATCAAAAGACAGACGCACCTCTCCTGACTCCTTCCCGCCTGACATTCTCCCGTTCCTGTCTGACATTCTCGGCCCATACATATTAAAATGATCTTAAATGCAAACCAAGCGCCTTTCAAGAAGTCATGAGAAGAGGCGCATAGTTGAAAAACAAAACCTGTGCTGATCCAGCAGGTCAGACCCCCTCCATTCCCAAACGGAAAACCCACGTGGAGGTTTTAGGAAAAGGGGGAACAAATTAGCATCGGTGTGAACGTACTGATTTGGTGGTTTGATGTAGCGCATGGTATCGTCCCTGCCATAATCATTCACAAGACAAGCAAGGAATAGTGAAGGAGGAAGGAGAGATAAATGTCAAAGTGTCTCTAAGATGCTATTGTTCCTGTAAGTCAACTGCCAGGATTCTCTGTTAACTATCTAAAGGGCATTTTATTGTTAAAAGGACCACTTTTGAGGCTCTCTCAGAGACTGCTCTTTGCCACTGCACCAGCCACATCATCTTAGCTACGCTCCTGCATGAACCGTTTTGCTGCTCTTTCATACCTTGGTAGCCTTGAAGCTTAACAGCAGAGGTCTTTGAAAGTCTTTGGGGTGCTGCACCCAGCAGAAATGACAAGATCCATTCTGCATTTTGACAATTGGTCATTAAAGCGACATCTTAAAATGTCACACATGTTCTATTGTCACTAGTTAGGAACATATTGATATTGTAATGCTACTATAATGGTGGGTGGAAGAGAGCGTTCCCAGTTGCTCCAAATCATTTCTGCAGGTTCTCTTGGCTGTATGGCACCCACAGTTGTTGCTTTTTAAAAAGAAAGAAAAAAGGGGTACAAGTGATATGTCTCTGAAATAAGATTTTATCTATTTGCCCTCTTGTCATTTTAAATATTTGCACAATGTTTGCCCATTTTGCTGAATCCATAACGGACTTCTTATTTACGGTTATGTGATGGCTCGTTTAGTAAGGCACCATTGGATTTACGTTTTGCATTTTCTTAGTTGTGTATGTCTGAATTTAGTATTATAGCGTTATTAAAACATAAGGAGTTGTGCACATTTGGGGTTTATTGATAACACACACACACACTTCCTTATGCAATGAAAGCCACTTCCGTGCTACTAGGTTGCCTGATTTAAGTGATACTGTCTTGTCTTGCCTCTGTGTGTGGCTTTTTCCTCTGGCTGGCAGAGTTATGTGTCACAGCTTCGGTTTGTGCGGTGACAACGGAACCGTACTGACACAAATTACACTGAGCAACTCAAGGACATCCATGTAAAGGGCAACGCATACAAACTAATTCATTGCTTAAGGTGTGTGAGTTAACTGCTTATGTTCTGGAGGACAAAGAGCGCAAGCTGCCAGGCCCTGGAGCCGTGGGCCCTACCAGCCCCCATCTCCCCATCGCATCACCTTGAATGGTTTTTGTCAAAACAGAAAAACACCACTGGAGGATTTTTAAAAGAGACGATGGATTTTATTATTATTATTATTATTATTATTATTATTATTATTATTATTATTATGTACATAATAATGTACACCATGTACATTAGTGTACATGGTGCTGTACAGAGTAAAACAATAAAATAGCAAGACCCTGCCGCATAGGTTTACATTCTAGTAGAATCATAATAAAACAAGAAGGGGAAGAGAATGCACCAAACAGGCACAGGGGAGAGTAAAACTAACAGTATAAAAGTCAGATCAAAATCAAGTTTTAAAAGCTTTAGAAAAAAGAAAAGTTTTTAGCTGAGCTTTAAAAACTGTGATTGAACTTGTAGTTCGCAAATGTTCTGGAAGAGCGTTCCAGGCGTAAGGGGCAGCGGAAGAAAATGGACGAAGCCGAGCAAGGGGAAGAGAGACCCTTGGGCAGGTGAGAAACATGGCATCGGAGGAACGAAGAGCACGAGCGGGCAATAGTGTGAGATGAGAGAGGAAAGATAGGAAGGACCTAGACTGTGAAAAGCTTTGTAGGTCAACAGGAGAAGTTTATATTGGATTCTGAGGTGAATTGGAAGCCAATGAAGAGATTTCAGAAGTGGAGTAACATGGTCACAGCGGTAAGCCAAGAAGATTATCTTAGCAGCAGAGTGGTGAACAGAAACCAACGAACTGATGTGAGGAGAAGGAAGGCCAGTGAGAAGAAGGTTGCAGTAGTCCAACCGAGAAATAACCAATGCATGAACAAGAGTCTTGCCAGAAGAGACAGACAAAAATGATCGACTCCTGGCAATATTATACAGGAAAAAACTACAGGATTTAGCTACTGCCTCAATATGTAATATTCATTTGTAATACTTTAATAAAATATGGGGAAGGGAGGGGTTAAGGGAAGGATGGGTTAAATAATAGAAGCATTTTTGAAAGTATGACAGAATTGCAGCTGGATGTGCAAAGTTATATTATTTGTACCAGAACAGGCCCCAAATAGGCACATTGTCATCCCTGCTCTGAGCAAGTCTTCCCAGAGAGATGAGAGATACATAACTGAATGTGCACTTAACTGTCCTAACAGGGCCTGCTTGGGACTTCATGGCTACCATGACAAACATGGGCTATCTCAGTACATTGCTGGCCCAACACATATGGCAGGACATAGTCGAGACCCAGTCAGATGGGGGGGGGTGATATTGTTTTGGGGGGTGGCTTTCACCAACCCCATTGTCATGGGCAGATCATTTCCTTGTGAAATTTGGTTTGCCAGTAGCAGAGCCTCCCTGCAGGTGTGGGGGACCAATTAGGATGGTCTGTTCCTGGAGACTTATGGAATCTGAAGGATTCCTGAATGTTCTGGGGGATTTTCTGGATGATAGGGCTGGTGGTTCGGTCAAGGACTTGGTCTCACTATGGAAAGGTGAGATGGGAAAGGCCATCGATATAATCGCTCCCGAGCGCCCACTTTGGTGCTGTGGAGCATGCCATCTCCCTTGGTTTACAGAAGATCTATGGGCAATGAAACAGGCTGGACGACGGCTAGAGTGCAGGTGGCGTAGGTCTCAAAGCAAGTACAACAGAAGATTAGCAAAGACTCCTTGTGCCTATTATGCAGCAGTGAGGCTGGCAAAAAAATCTTATTATGTGTCTTTCATTTCATCCTCAAAATGCCATCCAATTGCACCAATGGAACCTTGTTGCACCAATGAAGAAATCCAGGCCTTGCACAACTCAGATGTGGATAGAGCAGTGCTCTTTGTAATCCTATCTAAGCCAAGAAAATCAGGCCTAATCTACACCTGCCATTTATCCACGGGTCAGCCCAAGGACGCCCAGGGGATCCTGGGGTCAATCGGGAATGACCTGGCAGTTGTCCCAGGACAACCCCAAAGACTATGAGTAGCGGAGCTCTTCAAATGGACATAGAGTTCGGGGGGGAGGGTCCGTGCCCACTGGGGGCAGCATTTTTGCCATCCCCAGGATGGCTGTTGGCGTTTTCCGGTGCCAATTATTTTTTAATTTTTTTTTTTTTAAAAAAAAACCTCACCAAGACACTGGATCAGGGCCCTGCTATTTTGCTAATGTCTCCCTAAAAACACACACACACACACTGCATCAGGAATGTCCCTCTTCACTTCTGGGATCACGGGCTAGCGTTTAGACACAGGGGATGATCCCGGAAGCAGGTAAGCCCGCTTCCAGTAATCCAAGAACTGCTTCCGACTCCGACTCCGACTCCACAGCCCTGCTTATATGCATGGTTTTCAGTTGTCCCAGACATTCCAATGGGGGTAAGGGTAAAAGCATCTCTCTCTTTCTCAAATTAATATGCACACACCTTGAAGCACCACATGGCAATTCACACCTCATTATGATTGGGGACTACCTGGAACATGGAGTCATGGAAGACTGACACAAACATTTTATGACCGCCCCCCCTAGTGCTGTTGGAGTGTGAGCCATCTATCAATGGAGGGTTGAATAATGTATGGAACCTTAGTTTTAATTTCATTTACAGAAAAGCAATGTCTCAGTAGCACTAAAGGTGCTTCCACTAGTGTAGAAACAACCTATGTGACAACAGACCATGAACATCCCTGCACGTATCTAACTGCATAAATAACATGCCCCCGAAGAAATAGATGCTTTTCAAGTGGATAATATTGGTAGTATATTGTTTATTGATGCAATCAAATCTGTACAGAAATGATGGCAGGAGGTTTCTTATTCTTTCTTTTTTTCAGTAGCAGCCAGGAACATAATTCAGAAAATGGACATGTGGTACATATTTAACAGTCTTCAGTTGTGTGGGATTTACAGGGGCATCCAGGAACTTGTTGCTGCTTCCACAGTGAAAGTTGTATTTACTACAGTATACTACATACACACACACACACACACACACACACCAGCAACAACAAGAGAACCCATATATATCTCTTAACAGAAGGCTCATGCTTAAATTGTCAAGAAAAAGGTGGCTAAAGTGAAAATGTTGGTTTGTCAGCATTTGCGTGTATGTGTATAATGAGCAAAACTTAAATCATGGCATTAAAACACTCTCTGACAAGCTGTCAAGATAACAAGCTAATTATTGCTAGCACACGGTGTCTAAAAGCAGCTAAGTACTTTGCAGAAAAATATACATTCACAACAACTAATCAACCTGAAGAAAGGGAATGGGAGCAGTCATCATTGGAATACTCAAAACCGGATTTGGTTTTGATGGATCAGGATTCCTTATGGACAAGCATGCAACTTCAAGGATCTCAACACGTAGCTTAAAAAGCAGTTAGAAAAAGCTGGCATAGGGAGAATTTGTTGAAGAGAACAATCTACAAATGGGCTACGTTCACACAATGGACCACTTCCACATGTCAGAATAAGACACCATGGGTTAATTTACCTGAGGGGCTCTGAGATGCATGCTGGCCACCATTTTGAAGATGCAATCCATGGCAAGGTTATGCTATGGTTTGTTGTGTGAACCCACGTGTTGTGGGTTATTTGAGGGTTAAACAACCCTCAGATAACACTTGAACAACCAATGGAGCCCCAGAGGTGAATTAAGTCAGGGTGGCTTACTGTGACGTGTGAATCGGGTCACTGTCTGACTTTCACGGTGAATCTAGTGAGTTCCAGCTGACCGAAGAATTGTCCAAATTTCCAGTTGTGTTCCCTTCCGCTGCGCTACATAAAAGTGGCCACATCCAAGTTGTTGATAAGTAGAGCGGAAATCTGAAGGAACCCTGAAGGAGCTGCATTTTAGGAGGCTGGAAGTAGCTATGACATCTACCACATGAATTCAGCCTCTTAGAATTCTTGACCACAATAGAATAGCTACAGATGAACAGATTATTATTTTTAAAAAATCTATGCTGAAGGAAGAACATTCTAGCCCCAACTAGATTCCTTGGAGGGCTGCTTTGTTGACACATTCAGGGTCTGAGGGCCAAGTCCCCAACTTGAACCCACCCCACCCCACCCCTGCCCTTTGGTCTGCTGCTACGGGCTCTTGAAAGTGATGCCCCTCTCTTCAAGCCCCTCCTTTGTATTTATAGCTCGCCAATGGTGGAGGGGTGTTTGAAGTCAGGACCCTACACAGTCCTCCAGTTGCTGATCCCTCTTCTTAAAGGTTATGGTGCTTTGGTAAACACACTGTCAAAAGCAGCAGCTGGTCCTAAAAGTCTAATGCTGCACCAGCATTTGCACTATTGCAACTTACTTGGTATCTTAGGGCTTTGCTAGACGAGGGGTTAGCCTGGGCTGATACCCGGAATCGCCCCTGTGCATCCAGATGATGCACAGGGGATCCCTGGTTTAGGCAGGGGTCAACCATCCCTTGCCCAGGGGTAATGGGCTCCACTTGTAGCCCGGTATTTCCGCAGTCCCAGGCTGAGCCTGGGACCGTGGAAGGTCTAGCCCGTTCCGCAGCTTTTCCTGGCTATGCGGCTTACTCGCGCGTAGCCGGGAGAAGCTGCGCATGGGGCAGGGGGAGAGATCGCAGCTGGGGGAGGGGAGCTCGGGGCTGGGGGGGAGATCGGGGCCGGGGGGGGGAGATTGGGGCCAGGGGGAGTTACCTTTGTCAATCATGCGCTCCTGCACACATGGCCCTTTAAAAATAAAAATAATGGCGGACGCGACGGGGCTTTCCTTTAGCCCATTGCGTCTGATGTATAGACTGGGGCAACAGCCCACGTTAGCTGCAGCGCGGGCTCACCCCTCCTCCCGACCAGACTTTCAGGTAGGTCTAGCAAAGGCCTTATTCTAGTTGTAATTCTGTGGTCTCTGCTCGCCTGGTCTTTGCTATATTTTATTTTATTATGTTTATTTACAACATTTATATACTGATCCACTTCTAAACAGATTCTGGAACAGTGAACAATAAAAGATAAAAGGGATAAAATACAACATTAACAGTTATTTTAAAAACAGAGTAACAACCGTGGCTGGTCAATTGTTGAAATAAAAATGTCATCAGCAGTCACTCAAAACAAAACAATGTTGGTGCTAGGCTAAGCTCCAGAGACAGAGAGTTCAGCCAAAATGGAGCCACCACAATGAAGCCTTTACTCTGGGTGGATTCCAATGGGGCTGTAGGGCCATGAGGACCCACCAGGAGCACCTCATCTGATGACTGCAGTGACTGGGCATGTCGGTAAGGGAGAAGGTGTTCCCTCAAATACCCTGGTCCCAAACGGTTTAAGGCTTTATATTTTAATAACAAAACCTTAAACCTGCCCTGGTAGTGACTAGGCATCCAGTGCAATTCCCTCCACAAAGGAGTTACATGGTGAAAAGGATCCGCTCTTGACAACAGCTGAGCTGCAGCATTCTGCACAAGTCGCAGTTTCTGGACCAACCTTAAGGACCACCTCACATAAAGCGCATTGCACTAGTTCAGCCCTGAGGTTACTAGCACCTGTACCACTGTGACTGAGCTATCCCTCCCAGGAGATACCATAGCTGGCGTACCAGCTGAAGATGGCAAAAGGCACTGCGAGCTGCCGTGGCCACATGGGTCTCCAGCGACAGTGATTGGTCTAGAACCCGCAGGCTACGAATCCAATCTTTCAACGGGAAGTGCAACCCCAGTCAGAACAGGGATTGAGACGATATCCTGGGCTCACCCACAGTGCTTCTGTCTTGCCAGGATTCAGCTTCAGCCTATTGTCCCTCATCCAGCCCATTACTGAGGGTGTTACTAGACGAGGCTGTAGCGCGCGTTACCTTCCGCAGTCGTGTCGAGGCTTCCAGATGACGTTCACCAGGATCCGTCGTTATCCTGCGGTGAAGCCTCTTTCTCCCGACGTTAAAAAAGTGAGTTCTAGTGCGCCTTTTCCTGCCGGCCCGCGCTAATTCGGAGTACGTGTGGGAGGATGTGAGGTCACTGCGGTCTGCACTGGTCAGGAAAAGGCATGCTAAGGGGAGTGGCCAGTGGCTTCGGTCAAGCCGCCTCTGCCATTTGCGCCCAGCCCACCAGCTGGGGCAGCGCGGTGGAGTGGCTTTTTTTTATTATTTCCACAGTGACAATTTGCGCAGGACCGGAGGACCGGAAAAGTGGCTGGTGTGCTGCTGGGGATGGCTGGGGCATGTGCGCCTGTTTTTTCTACTGCAACCTCTGCGTGGGTCAGTTTTTGGAAAGCCGGGCATCCCACAGTCCGCCTTTATGGGGAGTTGGTGACTCCTCGCGGTGGGCAGCCACCGTGGCCGCATAATGGCAGTGCTGTAAGCTGCCTGTTGGTGTGGGTACCAGGCTGGCAGAGGGCAGAGCTGTTTGTGGGCTGCTGCCATGGCTATGGCCAGATGTGGGTTGGCTCCTTGGGATGGGGCAGAGGGCACAGAGGCGGTCATCGGCAGCGACACCTCAGAGGCATGATGGGAGATGTAGGCACAGAGTGCCCATGCAGACGATTGACCTCGGGTCATATTACACCCGCCATGACCCCCATCAGGAAGTGAGCGCATCAATGTTGACCCTCAACAGCACCAGCAGCACTTCAGCTGGCACTGGCACTGCCGCCACCGCCGCCGCCGCCGCCGGCATCGCTGACAGCTGCGCAAGTTTGCGGTCTTTCAGACTTGCGCAAACCGTGCGGCGAGCGAAAAAAAAAGCCACGGCAATCAGGCCGGTGTGGCTGCGCAACCGTGCTCGCAGCGGCAGCAGCACAACCGGTGCAAACGTCTGCCACAAATCGAAGGCAGGTGTGGATCATGAGGCGTCACGGCTGAAAGGGAAAAGCCGCTTTCACCGCTCCTCAACGATGGAACACCCGGTAGGTCTAGCAAAGCCCCCAGTCTAGGCACTGATCCAGGACTTACACAGCCACATGTGATTCAGATGTCAAGATAGAGCCGTGTGTCATCAGCATACTAATGGCATTTGGCTCAAAATCCCTTAATGACCCCTCCCAGGAGCTTTATATAGATGCTCAACATTGGGGACAAAATGGTACCCTACAGAACCCCGTCGCTCAATTGCCAAGGGGCCGAAGAATGGCCACCTATTGTTACTCTCTTAAATCGACCCCGCAAGTCACTCTGTGACCACTGGAACACATGTGAGTAATATATGAGCTTTTCCCCAGTGTCTTATCTGCTCATTGTCCTTTCTGTCTCCTTTCCTTTGTGGATGATGAAACTGAATGTATTGCTCTAAGGTGGAAGCTGTGTCTGTGTCTCATCAGATCAGTGTGTGGCACAGCGCTGCCATCTGTCTTTGTGGGAGCTGTTTGGGCTATGGGCTTCAGCAGTTCACTTCTCCTTCTGGGATATTGCTTACATTGCAAATATCCCAGATATTTTGCAAAGCAGCACATGGAGCGGGGGGAGACTGAGGCCTCATCTACACCTAGAGGCCTTCCGGGATGGAGTCAGTAAAAATGTACCAACTCCGACTCCTAATAAATTTAAATTGTATATAGAGTTGCGATATGTCCCTGACAACCAAGATTGTCCTGGATTCCAGCCAATTCCAAAATATTCTGGCTGGTTGGACAAAAATCCCGGATTCGTAGTTCAGCTGGCCTGAGAAATTCAGACCCCCTCAGCAGATCGGCAGCAGCAGAAAAAAAGACAGATCCATGTGCCGCCTTTTCCAGAGTGCCGCTGCTCCTTCACAGGCAGGTTCAGACGTGTCACCATGACTCAGGTGCTCCAAGCATGTGAGTTCCAAGCACAAGAAGGAGTTTGGTAATCTTGGCTGGTTGCGGTAAGCGCTGGACCCCGCTGGGTTGTTTGTGGGGGAAGAAAGAGTTTTTTTGGGGTGTATGAGGGAGGGAGTGGGGGGAGGAAGGAAAGGAAGCACAAAAACAAACTTTCACTTTTAACTGAATAAAATACAGTTGTTACGAAGTAGCTCTCCTGTGAGTGAGCAGTACAGATTCCATTTTGAGGCAGCCAACAGTCAAGGTGTCTTCACCCCTCCATCTCCAACAGAGATGGGGGGGGAACACAGGAATGGGGCTGAGAGCAATCACAAGGCTAGGTCAAGCAATTCATTTAGATAAGAACCACCTTACTTAGCCACAGATGCTCTATGACCAATGTCTAAGGATTCCTTACAAGCGTGTGTGTGTGAGTCTCATTAGAACGTGTGCAAGTTGTACACAGGTCTAATGAGAGCATATCACGTAACATGGTAAAGGAGATTTTTATTTGGATTTTAGAAAATATAACCTCATTGTTTTCATTTTTGGGCTTCTTTTTGTGAACCACCCAGAGAGCTTCAGCTATTGGGCGGTATAAAAATGTAATAAATAAATAAATATATTCTTTAATAAATAAAATAAAAAAACCAGAATGTCTTAGCTATAGCCTTTAGACTCGGGCTTTAACAGGTTAGGGTTATAAAAAGTTGTGTGCTTGCAGTCGATGTAGGAAATATATAGGAAATTTATTTCCTATATCGATATATAATTAAAGGAGTCGCAGTCGGAGGTGCCATGAATAAAGGAGTCGGAGTCGGAGGTTTTATGTGCCGACTCCACAGGGTGCTTGGGATCAAAATGATACAGACGAATGCTGTTAAATATTTAAGTTACTTGTCATGTCTAGAGAGGCTTATCCCAGAATCTGGTCTGTCCATTTCATGTAAGAAAGGAGTATAGAGAGATTTTTTAAAAACCCAAAAAACTGTTCACCCTATTTTCATAATAAACAAATGACTAACTTCAGTAGTACCCATAGGCTCACAAAACCCCTTTTCAATCCTGAATTTTGAGAATATTTTTTTCCAAGTAGAACCTGCCTTGTGACCCAGTAAAACTGGTTGTCATCAACATACTTATAACATTGCACAAAATGTACTAATCCAGCTTTTGGAATCATTCTGGCCCCGACTGTGAGACTTTCTCTTAGTACTTCATACCAGATAAGAATGTTGTGATTGATGAACAATTACTGCCATTCTGTGGAACGTGCCTAATAAGGCAATGTATGCCATCCAAACCCGCAAAGCACAGTATAAAATCTGGCTGTGTTGTGCTTCCAAAACATCAAACATGTATGATGCTGACATATGTAACGGTGCTGCAGCAGATCAAAATCTAGGCCAGACAATAGTTAATAAAGTGATCCAATACATATAGAGTGCCCAAGGCACACAACTACGTAACACACCTACAGCGTTGGACAGTAACACTTAACCATCAACCCCTTTTATTTACAAATATATAAAAAATATAAAACAAACTGATGCATAACACTTGCATGGTCTTCTGCGGCTGTGCAAGTGTTATGCATCAGTTTATTTTATATTTTTTATATATTTGTAAATAAAAGGGGTTGATGGTTAAGTGTTACTGTCCAACGCTGTAGGTGTGTTACGTAGTTGTGTACCTTGGGCACTCTATATGTATTGGATCATTTACACTACTGCCTTCTTTTATTGAATAGTTAATAAAGTAACATCAGATTTACAGAGTTCCAGGTGAACTTTGACAACTGGTAACTTTTCACCAGCATGTCACTATCAAAGAATTCACAAAGAAAAACCTGACAGGTTGGCAAATGGAGGAAGGAGGGACACAGACAAACCAGCAATTTTTCCAGCATTCCTTGCCCATAAATCCAGACATGTGAGCAACAATATTTTGGATTTTCAAAAAGTTTTGATACTTGTTGGTTATCTACGAAAGAATTGACATTGATTCCCTTTTAAATGTATAAAGATGTTGCAATCTCAGACAACAAATTAAAGTCAAAGATCATTATTATAATAAGACTAATGGTGGTATGGGCACCTGTGATCAGATGGTGGCCACATACACCTCAGATGCAGATTTAATTATTTATTTGTTTATTTATCTCATCTGTGTGCCACCCTATAATAGAAAGTTATCTGAGTGGATTATAGTAAACAAGAAAAACAAAACAAAGGCCAATGGTGTGTGTTTTTCAAATGTAATGAACAATGCCTGTTAAAATTCCTATATTCTTTGGAAGTTAAACAACCACCATGGTTGGTTGTGAATATCCCCAAAGATGTATCTTCCTCATAGTCTAGAGTTGATCACACCATAGGTTGAGTCTAAGCACAGAGCCACCTTTCCCGGGACATCAAGAGGGCCAACATGGTATCGTGCTCATATCATGAAAAGGAGAGGTGTCATCTCTGTGGTTGACTCAGTGATAGAAAATTACAGCAACTATGAGCTTCACATGTCTGTTTTGTCTGTCCTACTCACACAGCTATGAAATGTGGTGAGGGTACAGACTTGTCAGGTAGGACATGCTGTAGTTGTGAGATACGTCCTTGTTACAAGTCGTGAGGGTTGCACTGTTATACTTTTGTGACTGTTATATGTACATTATTCACACAACATGGTTATTGTTGTTTCATAAGTTGTGTGGTCATATTGACCCAACATATCATTTGTGTACATTTTTGTACTTTACACTGTGGGGTATTATTGACTCTGATGATGACCACTTGTAACTATTTTGTTTTACTGGAACAGGGGATGTTTCAATAAAGGATTTATTTATTTATTTATTTATTTATTTATTTATTTATTTATTTATTTATTTATTTATCCTGCAAATGGTGTTGTGCTTAATCACTTCCACCAGTTATTCTATTTGTATGGCATTCTTGGGGTACATCGATCACAATACCAGCTTGTTGAGTGGTTTTTTCTAACAATGGGGGGTTAAGCAGCAGTTTCTGCAGCTGAAACTCTCCCCACGGCCTGAGTTCGATCCCAGTGGAAGCTGGTTCTCAGGCAGTCAGCTCGGGTCGACTCAGCCTTCCATCCTCCCAAGGTCAGTAAAATGAGTACCCAGTTAGCTGGGGGAAAGGTAATAATGGCCAGGGAAGGCAACGGCAAACCACCCCGCTATAAGGCCTGCCAAGAAAATGTCAGCGAAAGCTGGCGTCCCTCCAAGAGTCAGTAATGACTCAGTGCTTGCACGAGAGGTTCCTTTCCTTTCCTATCCAGCAAAGCCGTTCCCCATGGCCATGGTCTTCCTATAATATGTACTTGCTAGTAAGGGCCACTCAGCAAAGGTCCTTTCCAATGTTGATTCAACACTTCCTCCTAGCAGATTCAGCCTGTTCTATTTCCTCCTATTCAATATGGATGGGGGAGGGGCAAGTGATGAATTTCCACTTATTTATTTATTTACTTCATTTTTATACTGCCCAATAGCCGAAGCTCTCTGGGCAGTTCACAAAAGTGAATCAGTATCTGTTGTTTGGGGACAATGTCTTTCACTACTGACTAAGGAAGGAGCAATTTACCAGTAATCCTTCAGCCGCACTAGACAAATAGAAATAGAATGGGTTGAACGTGCAAACAGAACGACTTTGATTAAAGTCCAGTACCCTTCGAAATCTCAATGAACAGGCAAGCGGTCCAAAAAACACCAACAAACTCAAAAAAATCAAGTAGGGAAAAATATGGGAGGACAACTCAAAAAACCCTAGACTACAATGATTTGACAACTATGTCTGGATTATTCATAAAAACTGAGCGAACAAATGATGGCAATTCTGGAGAACTAAGGACTAGTTAGTGTAGAAGCAACCGGAGAAAAAGTGATTAGGCATGTTAATCACCTACAAATCTACGCTCAGTCTAAAGTATATTTCAAAAAAGTAAAGCATGAACAGTCAAAATAGCATTTCTTTTAAGGTGACCATATGAAAAGGAGGACAGGGCTCCTGTATCTTTAACACTTGTATTGAAAAGGAAATTTCAGCAGGTGTTATTTGTATATATGAGGAATCTGGTGAAATTCCCTCTTCATCACAACAGTTAAAGCTGCAGCTGCCCTGCCCTCTTTTAAATCTGGTCACAGTATAGCTGCAGGATAGCTCCTGCAGCTTTAACTGTTGTGATGAAGAGGAAATTTCACCAGGTGCGACATGCATACAAATGACACCTGCTGAAATTCCCTTTTCTATGCAACTGTTAAAGATACAGGAGCCCTGTCCTCCTTTTCATATGGTCACCCTTAAGCTCAGCAAAGGTGTTTCCAGATTAGGCTTCCACTGTGTAACCTTCCCATGTTTTCCCATCACTTCTTCTGTCTTTTTTCATGCCATGAAAAATTCATTAAAGAGGAAAAGATGGAATAACGGCACAATAAGCATCTCTACATTAAGGGACATTGTGTTGTTTCCCCAGAGCTGTTGTGCTTCCTGGTTCTTGGTGTGACTGATGCGACTGATATGAGCTGATGACACAAGAGGAGAAGGGCAACCAGGCAGAAGATGCTGCTGTTTCCTGGGACTTCTTTAAGGGTTTGACTCGAGGGGGCACCTCCCTCCCTCCCTGGTATGTGTGCAAAGGAGGGGAGGGGAAGTCTTGTTTTTCCAGGTTAACTTGTGCTGTACTGTTTACTCGCAGCCCCTAGGAAAGCCAGGACTTACTTCTGAGCAGATGTAAGATTGTGCTTTAAGTCTGTAACCCTCAGCACACTTACTTGGGAGTAAACCCCATTGAACACAGTGGAACTTACTTCTGAGCAGTCTAAGAGCGCATTGTACTTCTGTAAGCACCGGTACTTGGGAGTAAGCCCCATTGAACATAATGGAACTTGCTTCTGAGTAGACATAAGATCGCATTGTACGTCTGTAATCCTCAGTATACGTACTTGGGAGTAAGCCCCATTGAACTTAAAGGGTTCTCTTGGTGGGGTGGTGGGTCAGATCTGTCTCCCTTTGTTGCAGGGGGGCATTTTACCATCTTCTCCCTCCAATAGCAGGGAAAGTCCTTCCTTAGCAAGTTCATAGCGCAACGCCAGCTTTGAACACTGCCGATTTCACGCCATCAGGGTTTATTCCAACTTTTCTCTGAACTATTTTAAAATGGAATAAGGAAGGGAAATGGCAGTAGACATACTAGCTGATGCTGACATCGTCAAAAGGACGGGTGAACTTCCATGAGTGGCCAGTCACAAGCGTGCTTTAATTTGGTTGTGAAGAAGCCCAGTGTTTTTTGATTGGTAGTGCTAGAGCCCTTCATCTGGAAGAACCCTGGTTGTTTTAGAAATCGGAACAATTTCTATGACGAAAATTTCTGACTTCCCAGATGGAGAGGTGTTCTTGTTAAGCTGGGTCTATCAGCATTGTCTTATCCAGTAAATGCAACCTGGTCTAGATATGCAGCAGAACGAGGTGGCAGTGTCCAAAGTGGCTTCAGTGGACTATACCTCATGGAGTGGACTATACCTCTTCAGACTGCAACTGGGGCTATTACATATACTTGAGTGCTCAAATACGTTCCAATTTATTTCAGAAATGTCTGAAATATAATACATGTTCCTTCTTGACTCTAGACTGCAATTCTAACATGTTATCAGGGAGCAGGTATGTTTAGGAGGAGGAGGAAGAGGAGGAGGGTGAGGATGGGACTTTATTCTCTTGCATTGCTTCCAAAATACCTTGGCCAACAGAACTACACCAGTATTACACATACTCAAGGGTAATGTTCTAAAATAGCTGAGGTTTAGAAAGCATGTAATTTAATTAGATTGCTGCAGAACTGTCAGTCTTCCATGTAGTTTACACTCACGAATTGCTGCGTAGCTCCATAAGTGGATCCGAAAGTAAACTGCTGTCAGTTCTAAGAGCAGTTATGAGCTGTGACCAGTCATGCAACTGTAGATTTGTATTATCAAATTGTCTGCACCCTTGATTCTCGCCTCATACCCCAAGATTTTGTCCTTCCCATAAAGATCCTTAGATGGTGGCTAAAACCCTGAAACTTCCTGATACTCTAGGAACCCTGATATTCTGGGAATGCTGCCGCATCCGTGCCCTCAAACCCTTTCTTTTTGTGGTTCGTAATCATACGGTGACTTTGGCCCTACAAAAAAATGGCTTACCATACAAAGTAGTCTGTGGCACATGTATGTTTCCTCACATATTGTCTGCTTGTGATTTGTAGTGGCAAACAGTCTAAGCTGGTGATCTTGAAAACAAAATATATTTCAACTTAATTTAATCTCACCAGCTTTTGGTGCAAACAAGATCTTCCTGACAGAGTCTGCAAGCTTCCAAGTCCATGTCTGGGCCCAATTGGGGCCAGAATATCTGAAGGATCATCTCTTACTACACGGACCTGCTTGGACCCTAAGAGCATCCTCAGGGGTCCTTCTTTGTGAGCCCCTGCCAAAGGAAGTGAAGTGGGTGGCTACTAAGAAGAGGGCCTTTTATGCTGTGATACCCCAGCTGTCGAATGAACCCCTTAGAGAAGTTCGCCTGGCACCTACGTTCTTTCCGGTGCCAGGTAGACTTGGATCCAAATACCTAAAAGGGCACCACTTCCTGCACCAGCCTGTCTGTGGCTTAAGTTCTACTTCCCCTTCCTTAGAGGAGGTACATTAGGAAACCTCAAAGAAGATGGCCTTTTCTGTGGTGGCACCACAACTTGGATCACACTCAGGTGCAGTGGAGGATACTGTCCAATCACCAGTGTTGAAACAAGATGCAACTGCCAGTCCAGTCAGCTTCTGCATGCAGAATATAAGAGGCGCCATTTTGTCCTTTGCCTCAGGCAACAGGAGGCCTTACACCAGCCCTGCTTTCCTCCCCTCCCTTTGTGGTCTCTCCCACTGTTAAAGTTTATATTGTAAGGAGGGAACCTTTTTTGGTGGCTTTTTTTGTGTGTGTGTAATGCAACACATATATTGCTAGTGACATCATCATCCATGTCGCACATACAGTACCTACTGGCGCACCTGTTACACAAGCTGCAGGTCGCTTTCAAAGGGCCAAACAGTGAACATTTACACAAAACTACTGCCTGAACACCACGGAGAGACAGAAGTGATTGCTTTGGAAATAACATAAATTATCTCTACCACAAAAGTAACATGAACACATCCACATGAAAAGTAGCAACATATATTTTGAATTAAACTTTTGAAAGCAGTCTAGTTACAAGTTACAGCTGACAACTTAGTGAAGTGGTGCAGCATACAAATAGCAATTTCACACACTGTGGGGGGGGGGAGGGAGAGAGAGAGGGGGTCTACTTTTGTTTTGCCTTTTCTACAGAGCATTTACTGATCCTCTGCATCCTTCAGTCTATTTCGTGGATTCTCTGAGTGCCAGAAAAGTGCCATGAACTAAAAACATGACCTTTTGACAACAGACTTCATAATTTAAAATAAAGAGGGGCAGGGGGAACCCTAAATGTTTTAACAACATGCATCCCACCTCCCCACAAATGCTCAGGACATGATCTAGCTATGGTTAAGCACTTTGATGTCCCAATTATATTAACAATTCAGCATGCATACACACTTTCATGGGAGTGGGCCTTATGTTTGAGTAAACATATAAATGCTGCATAATTGCCCATACTACTGAAATTTGATTGACACAGAGTAGAAGAGTGAAAGAACTGGCATTTCTTAAGAGTAGAAACCTTTGAGGCATTTAGAGAGCACAACACTGGGCCAAAACATGTACAGAGAAGCAGACTGAACCCTCGTCTATATGACAGTGGGATGACTCCGCATTAAATATAAACCCGATTTTTTGTTGATTCGAATGTAGGTAAAGAGCGTCACACTGCAGCAGCAAAAGCGATTCATCTCCTGTATTATTTTTGTAGTGCAGTTATACATGCGCATGTGCGCATTGTGGTATTATGGGATATACGATGCTATGGAGACGAGTGAAGTGCTAGAGGTTATATGCAGAGCTCCACAGATTGATATAACAGCAAAAACTGGAGCGGAGTTAAAGGAAGGTGGCTGCAGAGGAGGATGGCAGCGCATTTCTGCCTCATTGTTTATGCGGAGCTCCGTAGGATCAGATTGTTCAACCTAAAAACGGCATGAAAAAAGGAGCCAGAAGATAGGTGGGAAAGCGGCCAATCACGTTCTTCTACCCTCAAAGCTCCGCCCACCTGCCAAAATGTGGTTTAACTTCCCCAATGACACATCACCATAACACGGAGCAAACCCAGATATGAGCAAAAAGTCACGGTAAACCGCTGATGTGAATATGCGCATTATCGCGGGTAAAACACAATGTTACTGCCAACAGACAGCTGACTCATGTGTCCTAAAATTAGAATATGCGCAGTTACGTCGGGGTAAACAAACCATATAGACAAGCCCTGAGTTGGTAACCATTTATATGGTAAGTGTACAAGTTCCTGACTATAATTTAATGTGGGAAAGAAAAACACAATGACCCTTTCTACACCTACGGGTATATAGAGAGGGAGACAGGGTGATCCCAGACCTACCTTCTTCCAGGATCATCGCCCTCAGTCTAAACAGGCCGCGCAACATCACAGGCATCATGCCCATCATGGCCACCATTTTTTTTAGAGGGCCAGTACTGGAGCGCACTTGCACTCCAGCAAAAATTAAAAGGTGAGAGGGGGAAAAGCCCAACCCCACTCCCCAACCAACCCCTGAGGGCCCTGGACTCCCCCCCCCCATCCCAGCTCCTTCGCTCTGATGACCCCCACTACTCATGGGGAAGAGGGAAGAAGCCAGGACTGGTACCCACACCGCCCACGGTCTTCAGGATTGTCCTGGGACCACATGTAAAAAAGGGATAACTGAGGTCTCAGTTATCCCGGGGAAATGGAGGGATCATCCCTCCCTGATCCCAGGATCCCCTGTGCATCATTTGGACACACAGGGATGATCCTGGGATGATCCCTCCAAAAAACGATGGTGTAGAAAGGGCCAATGGCTGGGTTCGGACAACATGCTAACCCATGATAGGTTAAATAAACCATGATGATTTATTTAATCCTAGATGGCTTAGCATGTCTTCAGTGAGCTCAGTTCCAAAGCACAGTGTCTTATTTCCCCCCAAAAAAGTCACCCTCATAATTCATGGTCTGCCGTAAGGGTTATTTAACCTTTTATGGGTTAGCATGTCATCTGTTGCACAGAGTAAGTTAACTTGCTCACCTATAGAGTTATTTAGCAAGAGTTGTAAAAGTGCTGCCACTGCTCTGCTCCTTCACACACACAAACTCACAAGATCCCCCCACCTAGAAAAGTAGCATGTCAGGAAAAAGCGAACTATTCTAGCTTTCTCCCTACCATGCCCGTTTCCTACATGGTGGGAACAGTTTTTGTGTGGAGGAACAAAAAGTCCTCAGTCCTTTGAGCCCTCACCTACAATCTGAAGTGACACAACCCAGCTCCACTGAGGACCCTATGCAGTTCTACATATGTGTATGTTTGTTCTTCCTCTTCCAATTAATGGGCTGTGCTTGTTCATGTTGACATCAATAGCGAGGAAAATGGGGTGGGGGAGCTTTTCCGTGCGTGACCGAGTGGAGCTCAAACCTACAGATGTCTGGAGCATCATGAGTGCCCTATAATTTGGCTACACCCTCTAAGAGGCCATCAAGCAACACAAATAATAGGCAGCCAGATGTGATACTCTTTACCTTGGGGCTAAGGCTACTGAGATACCTTGTTATTATATATAACACGACGAACACTGAGATTTCCCCTAGCATAGGCATTCCCCTAATACGGGCATCTTCAGGGGTCCTTCTCCGTGAGCCCCTGCCAAAGAAAGTGAGGCAGGTGGCTACTAGGAGGAGGGCCTTCTCTGCTGTGGCACCCGGCTGTGGAATGAGCTCTCTAGAGAGGTTCGCCTGGCACCTGTGTTATACTCTTTTCAATGCCGGGTGAAGACCTTCTTATTCTCCCAGTATTTTAACAGTTTATTATTTATTTATTTATTTATTTATTACATGTTTATACCGCCCAATAGTCGAGGCTCTCTGGGTGGTTCACAAAAATTAAAACCACAAAGAACATACCCAATTTCTTCGATTCTAAGACACACTTTTTTCCCCATATAAACATCTCTAAAAATGGGGTGCGTCTTAGAATCGCGGGTGTGTCTTAGGGGTTTTTTTTTTCTGTTGGTGGTACTGAAATTAGTGTGCGTCTTACAATCGAAGAAATACGGTAAGAAAACAACTAACAATCTAAAAACACAAATACAAAATACTGTATAAAAAGCACAACCAGGACGAAACCACGCAGCAGGAATTGATATAAGATTAAAATACAGGATTAAAACAGTAAAATTTAAGTGTAAGTTAAAATTAGGTGTTAAAATACTGAGAGAATAAGGTCTAAGTTTATCGTCTTAGTCTTTTAACTTTCCTATTTTAAATCTGTATAAATCTCTGCACTGCTGCTCGGTTTTATCCTGGTTGTGTTTTTATATTGTACTTTTATATTGTGTTTTACACTTTGAATTGTACTTCATGGGTTTAATTTTTGTGAATCGCCCAGAGAGCTTTGGCTATTGGGCAGTACAGAAATGCAATAAATAAATAAATAAATGACTCAAGGGTGCAGACCCGACAACTCCTACCCCTTGTGCTTCCTGTTTCTCCAACTGGCAGACCTCCCTACTGCTTGGTGCCTACTGGAGTGGCATGAAAGAGCCTGCCTCCTCCTGCCAGCGAGGGCCCAGCCACGGCACTGGCAATGTATAAGCATTAAGCAATCACCTCTGATCATGTACAGAGAATCACACTTTTCCTCGCCACTGATTAATCCTAGCCCAAGAACTCACCTTCCCTTCGAATAAAATCAAAGCAATAGTCTATAGAATCACACTTAATTAGAACAGCCACCTTGAGAGTCATTGGTACAAATCAAAGAAATTGTGTGTTTCTTATCAAGTGTTTTCTATTCACTGTGCAATGGGTAAAGGTAGAGACATTTCTTCTGAACTGAGAAGGCTCTTCATGTGCGAAACTTCATTTGCACCTCACTTCCCCTGTTTTGCTCTGATGCTGCCAATGCAAGCTCTGTTGCTCTTTATTTCCAATATTATTTCAATAGGGAAGGAAAAAAAACCAATTTAAGACTCAGCCACAAAATGTATCACAAATGGCCCTAAAGTGGATATTAAATTAATTTGCACTGACCTTCTAGACTACATTGTAACATTTCTTCTGCTTGATTGTGCTTTATAAACAAACAGGCTTAAGAAAAATAAAATCTCTGGGTTTTAGTAACTACTCTTTTTATACAGTAATAAATGCTGCCCTCTGGTGGCTTTTTTTCTCCTCCATTTTAAAGATATGTCAGCACTTGTTTTTCACATTCAGGCCAAACTAGAAGTTAAATGCCAGTTTTCCTTTCTAGTGTTCACAATTTTAAAAAATGCTAATAGCAGCCACTGGGGGACTGGTAATTATTGAGACTGCAGCAGACAGGGAGGGGGAATTTAATCCTTTTCTGCAGTTCTGTCAAAAATTGTTCCTCCGAAGGTATTTGCACTGAGAAGTAAAACTTCTCACTGACTTCTTATCTGTATCTGTATCTACCTGTATATATGCATGCATGCATCAAAAACAGTATTTTAATGAGTCGTGTGATCTATACAAACGTATAGAAGTGTTAAAAAAGTAACGAATGAATGAATACAACATTGTAGTTCACAATGCTGTCAACATCCAAACCATGACAGAATTAAATGCAAAATAAATGTCCACGTGGAATGGATGCAACAGAGTCTGTTGATCATGTAGTCTTGTATTTTAATCAGTATAAAAATTGCAGAGTGAAGCTGATTTCCCCCTTATTAAAAACTCTCCTGGGACAACCTTTTGAAGAGCTGGTGATATTCTGTTTGAAGGATGATTCATCCTATGCCACTGGGAAGGTTGCTAAGTTCATTTCTTATTTTGATGCAAACCGGGGGGGGGGGGGGACAACGACGTTATGTTGGCCCCATTTTAAAAGTTATTGGTTTTATTCAACTACTCTTCAATAGCTGTATCCATTAGCTATATCCAGAGCCAGTGTGGTGTAGTGGCTAAAGTGTTGGACTGGGAGTTGGGAGATCTAGTCCCCATTTGGCCATGGAAACCCACTGGGTGACTTTGGGCCAGTCACAGACTCTCAGCCCAACCCACCTCACAGGGTTGTTGTTGTGAGGATAAAATGGAGAGGAAGAGGAGGAGGGTTATGCATTGATATCCCACCTTGGGTTCCTTAGAGGAAAAAAGGCGGGATATCAATGCAATACTAAATAAATAAATTAGCTTTATCTTCCTTTTGTACAAAATTTTGTATTGGTCTGTGACCATAATAAACCATTCCTTCCTTCAACGCTAAATAAAAGCCCCCCCAGCTGTCCCTCTCAACCTGAGAGAGTTCCTGTTTTCTGGGGAAATGGCTTCCCCCTTTTGCCTTTTAAGGCAATGTTGGGAGTGTAGATGCTAAAAAGAGAAATCAACTCTGGTGCTTAATAGACATATTAAAAACTATTTTATTCTTAAAATCCAAAAATGAGCATTTTTGGATTTTAAGAATAAAATAGTTTTTAATACGTCTATCAAGCACCAGAGTTGATTTCTCTTTTTAGCATCTATGCTTATTGGTGCTTTCCCCCCGCCCTACATCGGCATACCAGCAACGTTGGGAGTGCCCTTTAAAACTTTCCTTAGCATGCCCTAGACGTCTTCCGGTCTCGACCTCTTCCCCAGGGTATCTAGAGGAGGGGCAGAGGATCGTGATCTGCACGGCTCGACCATGCAGCCATCGTGCCACCTATCCTCCAAGCACTTGTTTTGTGCAAAGGCCTCTCCAAACCGGCTGGCGCCGGCACCGCTATGGCCAGGGTGCAGGTCCGGAGCCACCCTGCCCAGAGGGCCCCCAAATGACAGCGCCGTGGCAGCGGCACTTCCTGCGATCTCGCTCTTCTCTGTTCCTTTCTTTTCAAAGGTCATTTTGCAGGATGGAGCGAAGCTCGAGATGGTTGCACTCGCTCCCATCGATTGTCCGAGAGCCTGTCCAGAGGCACGTGGGGAAATGAAGACAGCAGGGGCCGCTGGAGCCTCTCTCTCAGCAGCCGGTATGCCTCAGCAGGGAGGTTGGTGATGCCGCAGGAAGGGAATGAATGGGTCACTCACATGTGTACTCAGAAATAAGCAGGAGAAGCCTCAGAAGTAAACAGAGCTGAATCCCTCCTCAGCTTCCTCCCCAAGCCCTGCCTTTTCTCCCTGGCAGGAGCTGTTTTTCAGTGCTCGGTGGTGAAAAACTCCCTATTGCAGATCAGCTGGCCGGAAAGGAGCTGGGGCCAAGGGAAGGAGCTGGTGGGCCAGATGAAGACACACCCACCCCTGTGCTGCAACCCACTGAGCAATGCCTCTTCCCCAGTACAAGCCCTGTGGAAATATTGAGCATTTCTCCCCATTCGCATTGAAAAGGAGAATAATCCTATGCCAACCCTATGACTGGCCTAGGAGACGCTGCTTTTGCCAACCAATCAGGGAAAAAAATCAGTGTTTTAAAATCAGTGTTTTAAAAATCCAGAGGAATAATTAACTTTATCAAACCAGTAGAATGTATAAAATCGTATTAACTCTTTTTCTTAAAACAGAAAATGAAAATCTTGTCCTTATAATCAGCAAGAAAAACAACAACACAGATTCTTATGGGCGCCCAGTGGTTTAAACAAATGGAATATGAGTTCAATAAACTGTTGAACACACATCAGAATCATTATTATTATTATTTATTTATTTATTTATATAGCACCATCAATGTGCATGGTGCTGTACAGAGTAAAACAGTAAATAGCGAGACCCTGCCAGGTTTTTTTTCCCTTGCTCTCTCTCTGGATTTTTGCATTTTTATCTGTTGATTTTGTATTGTAGTCAGACCCAGAATGTTCAGATTCATAGTTTGTATGGAGCTGCTAAAGGCTTTTATTGTATGAAAATAAGGGAAACATTTTAAGGGGTATAAAATGAATTATCACGTACTTTTGACAAACTGTTTTCACATTGTTGGTTGTTTTATTATGTTCTTCATGGTTTTAATTTTTGTGAACCGCCCAGAGAGCTTCAGCTATTGGGCGGTATAAAAATGTAATGAATAAATAAATAAAAAGGACCAGGCAGGGTTGATTGTCTTCTATTTCAACGGACAGAGCAATCTTGCGGTGGTGGTAGGGAGATTCCATGGTGAAGTAACCACCACATCCAAACCCAGCCAGGTCCCTGTAGGCAGGACAACAGGTGTGGTCTTTTTCGATATATATGTTCAACCTTCTTTTTTGGTTTGATCTCCTCTCCTGTCAACCACCGTGGGAGGGGATTAACTATACCAGCTCCGGGGCTGGCATGGCACAGTGTTGGGGCCTGTTTCGGGGGGATGATGGATCCTGGCCTCCCACCCACCCTTCATGCTCATCTGGGCTTTGCTCCCTTCCTCTCAGTTGTTTTTAAAGCTATATTTTAAGGTAATTATTGTTTATTTCATTATTCGTCCACAATTTAAAATTTCATAACAGAATTCTGACAAGAGATACTGGGCTACATCTTATTACTACAATATTATTACTGCCATCACCAGTGACTGAGAAAATAGACTGTATCAAAATGCAAATTAACTTGGTTTTAATTCTTGTCAAGTACACACGGATTCCTTTTAAACAAAAATGGGTGCCAATGTGGCTGGGAATATCTTTCATTTATAAATGCAAAAAAGTAGGGTGGAAATCAAGACCATTCCAGATAACTTGGCTCAATTCCTGACTTATAAGTTTTTATTGCTGAGTGGGCAAGCTGTAATTTGCCCGTGCTCAGATTTCCTATCTGTAAAATACGATATGATGAAGGCAAAGGTGGTTTTTTTAAGCTTAACTTTTAAGCTGTCAATTGCATTTAAATCATATGATTAGGCAATCAGGCATTGCATAATGTCTATGTATTTTAATTAATTCAAGCGTCCCACAAACACTTTGGGGGAAGTGGCAATGCTAAACTCAAGTCGAGTGAATTGGTGTGCAGGTATGAACCCCTGGCAGGTATGAACCCCTGGCATTCTGCCAGCACCTTTCTGACAGGGTCGTCCACTGCAAACGGACTACTACCCGACTCACAATTTGCAACCGGGTTCAGAGGAAAGCTACAACAGACTAGAGCTCTTTGGGTCGGAGCTCTTGCCATTTCTCGTGAGCTCTGGCTCCTTGCCAAGATAGCCTTCCCTTGTAGCAATAGCCCCATGCGAGGAATGCCCAGGAGAGCCACATCACTGGGATGAACTGCAGAGGACTACTAAACTTCTTCCGCGGGATAAGGGACAAATGGCCCATTGGCCCTTAGGGAGGCAGGTTCTAGTACTCTGAGAGTGCCATATTTTTAGCTGCCTCATTGTAGGGATTGCACAATGAACAGCATAGGCAAAGAAGACTGACCCCACCATGCCATCATGGCTTTAATAGGGGGTTGGATAAATTCCTGGAGGAGAAGGCTACCAATGACTACTAGTCCTGATGGCTATGTGGTACCTCCAGCATCAGAGGCAGTAATGGGGAACATGGGCAGAAGGGTGCTGTTGTACCTGTGTCCTGCTTGAGGGTTCCTAGTGGACAACTGGTTGGCCACCATGTGGACAGGGTACTGGACTAGACAGGCCCTTGGTCTGATCCAGCATGGTTGGTTCATCTTTATGTTCTCGTGCCAGTTCAACAGCAAAAGTAGCCAACTCTGAGGGCGCTTTCGGACAATTCTGCCAACCTTTACTGAATATCGCGGGTTGTAGGTTGGGTATGAAGCCACCCCCATGGTGCCATACTCGGATTCGAATGACATGCCAACCAGTGCAGCTCTGGGAATTATGACAGCCGTGGGTGCAGCACGCACAGGGTGTGGTGGTGGGGGAGTCACCATGGCTTCTTCTCCCTACAGGATCATCCAAACCCAGACTATGAGTCTGTGCTGGATTCTGACTAGCATTTGTAGCATAACCCACTATTTTGGGCAGTGATTGTAAAACTATGTTACCATTGTTATTTTTTATCAGCTACCTTATTAGGCTTGATGCAGTCATTAAAAGAAAACATAACTACTCTGAATGGTACCAGAAAATTAAAACATCTGGGAAATATCCTAATGAAAGCTCAAAACACTTTGTGTATTAAAAAAAGAAAGAAAAGAAAAAAGCCCTAGTATCTCCAAGGCCTAATAAGCATGTTAAGAAGATCTTAAATGTCAGCAACCCGAAAAATACTCAAAGTCCTGTGAGACTATCAGCTAATAAAATAAAAATCTGAGAGAGAAATGTTCAGCAAATGTAAAGACTAATTACAGATACATTAAGATGTTACCCTGCCACTATTTCTTTCTCAATATTACATTATTTTCCAGACCACTTTATTGCTGCTTTTTGGAGTGTGGGTGTGGTTTCTCTGCACTACCAGGTAACGTGTGTTTTGATCCAGTAGTACTACAATACTATAATATAGAACCTACTTTGCAACATTGCCCTCCATCTTCCCTCCCTGACCAGAGGGCATTTCTGGACAAAGCCTGCCTGCCTGGGACATAGGCTGGGACTGCTGCAGAGGAGTGTAATGAAAAGAAGAAGACAATGGAAATAAAAGGAAAGCCAAAGAAGTGCAAACCCTTTGCCAAGGAGGATCAGGGCCTGCCAAAAGGCAATTATCTAAATGAAGAGGACCTGGATTCAGGCTTGCTAGGAAGGCCCTCTCCTCTGAGCTGATCTCGGCCCTTTCTACACCTAGGAAAATGGAGGGGTCATCCCTGCCTGCTCCTGGGATCCCCTGTGCGTCATCTGCATGCACAGGGATGGTCCCGGGAGACTGGCAGGCAAGTAATCTGCGATTTTTTTAAAGCTGTTTTTCACTGCACACCTGCAGAGCTGCTAATAACCGCACGATGTAAAGGTGTGCATGCAATTACCAAAAATCTTTTTTCCAAAGCATCCTGAATCAGTCTCACCATCAACACAAATGATAAAACCTATGACCTTTCCGATTCCTCTGACTTCAACCCTACAACGCTATGAATTAGTGTGTGCGCACCTCATTGCATTATTACTACAGTAGAAACAGCACTATATTCATTAATGAGTAACAATTACATTAGAAAAAAATATCAGCACAGTATTAGTTCACAAATGAAAGGGCCCCCGTGTCAATCCTACCCAGGGCATCTACCTCCATACGTCTCACTAAGAGAGCTACCCTATGGCCCATAGATTTTTTGGGTTCCTGGACCCGAGGCCGGAAACAGCACTCCAATCTTGGACTCTGGAGTCTGAGCTCCCTCACCTGTCCGCTCCCCCTCCCAGCTGGCACAGAGAGAACAACACCAGCTGCCTCTACAAGCTTGCAAACGCAAGCTCAGAGAGGAGGGGAAAGGGGCATGCTGGTGGAGGGGAGGGGGCTGGGGAAGTGAGGCTATGAGTTATCCATGCCCACCTCTGTCCCTTCCCCTCCCGAAACCTCACCTAGATAGGTGGAAATAAATGTCCTATCAATGCACCTCCTGCTCTGCTTTGGATACTCGTAAGCCTCCAAGTTCAGAGGCTTACAAGTAGGGTGGATCTGAAAGATTCAGAAGGTACACCAAGGTATGGATGGGTTGAGTGTTGCAAACATTCAGCATATTACTTAGCTGCCAAGAAAAATATATTATTCCTTCCTGATCTCAGCCAGGATTTATTCTAAGGATGGAGTGAGGATAGACATATCCCAAAGAAATTAATAGTGTTAATGGGTTCTTCTAGTTGAACTTTTATGACATGCTCACCCTGCCTTGTCCAGAGTTTTATGGGGGTTCCAGCCAACTTCATCTTCTACTCATAACCCTCCCATGGCTGAGTTCAGATGACACACTAATCAACTTGGGGGGGGGGAGTAATAGGAACAGAATGGGAAACAACCATTGATTAGTGTGTCGTCCGAACTCAGTCCATGTTTTCTTACTGCTTCTTCTATCTTTTTCTTTAAAGCAAAACATCTGTTAAGGAAAAAAGACAAAACAGCCACACAATGCCTTCTGGATGCTAGTGCTAGGTCGTTGTAATAAGAGAGGAAGCTGCAATGGTACCAGTAGACGGAATAAAAAGCTGAAGTGCTCACCATAGCCTCTTCAAGAGTTGAATGCTATTGAGGTCACTAGTGCAAGAACAAGAGCTTCATTAAGATTTGTAATGAGCTACCTTTGATTTCCTACATTGATCCTTCTTTCTCTACTTCAAATTGTGATTTGTGTCTTTGTAGTCTTGTAAAAGTTAATTGCTTATCTGCTACATCTGACTATTGTTCTGTGAGCTTTCCTGAAAAGCTGGATTGATATTTTTTTCATAAGAGTATATAAGAGGATAGAGTACCTCCTTAAATTTAATTATTTATTTGAAGAATTTTTAGGGTAAGGCCATTTCTCAGCCAAAAATGTCCCCAGAGAATCTTACTGATAATCTATTAAACTAGGGTGACCATCTGAAAAGTTGGACAGGGCTCCTGGATTTTTAACAGTTGAATAGAAAAGCGAATTTCAGCAGGTGTCCTTTGTATGCATGCAGCACCTGGTGAAATTACCTCTTCATCACAGCAGTTATAGGTGCAGGAGCTATACTAGTGATCAGATTTAAAAGAGGGCAGGGCTCCTGCAGCTTTAATTGTTGTGATGAAGAGGAAATTTCACCAGGTGCTGCATGCATACAAAGGACACCTGCTGAAATTCTCTTTTTAATACAACTGTTAAAGATACAGGAGCCCTGTCCTCCTTTTCAGATGGTCACCCTAGTTAAACAAGGCTGATCCTGCCTGCAGGATTACTATCTAAGAAAGATACAACACAAAAAGGGATGGAAAGGACAGGGGCGGGGGTAGTTCTTTAGCCGGGCTAATAGAATGGCCCTGCTCTCCCTCAGCACCGCTTTCTGGAATGGCTGCTGGTGATGATGGAGGAGCCTTCATGAGGGAGGTCTTCAGCAGGACTTGTGGAAAGGCAAGTTTTCAAGCACAGAACAGCTAGTAACATTGGGACTGGCTTCTTAAATATAGAGCTGACATTATAAGGCACTATAAAATCCAGCGAATGGGACTTACCAGCAGTTGGTACTGAGATATCCCAATGATCTTATATTTTAGCTCAGGAGATCCTAATTAATAGGCAGCAATGCTTCTGTTTCCTCTTATTGCCCCGCACTGGGCCTGTTTGGACATAACAACAAGCCACCATGGGTTAATTTACTCACAGGGCTTGTCGTCACGCACTGGCTGACATTTTATAATGCAAGCTGTGAGTCCTTTTAGGGTTATGGGTGATTTGTTAACCATGCCAGCAATCTACTCTGCCCAGGTTCGCACAACATGACAAGCCGTGGAGTAACCCCCACCGTGGCTTACATTTTTACAATGGCAGCAGCTGACAAACCCCTTGGGTAAATTAACTCATAGTGGTATGTCATTATGTGAGGGCCAGGCCTAAGCTGCTTATTTTAAATTCGGACTGCATTTGCTCAGATCCATCCTTTGTTCCCATGCCCATCTTTTGCTATTTCCCACCATGTCAAAATGTAGATTGTATATAAGCTCCTTGGGGCGGGAGCCTTTCTCTCACCGCCACCCCCAGAGCAATATTGTAATATTTCATCTCTAAATTAGTATTTTTATTTATTTATTTATTTATTTATTTATTTATTTATTTATTTATTACATTTTTATACCACCCAATAGCCGAAGCTCTCTGGGCGGTTCACAAAAATTAAAACCACAACAAAACAACCAACAAGTTAAAAGCACAATTACAAAATACAGTATAAAAAGCACAACCAGGATAAAACCTTCTGTTTCCTTCAAAATGTATCTCGTAGATATACATTTGTACATTTAGCTTGTTTTGGGCAGGGTATTTTTGGCATCCTCAATTCAGACAGTTGTATATCTTTGATACTTCAGTTGCAGAAAGATTATTTTATTTGGGAGAGATTATTTGGGAGATGATGAATATTTTCAATGCATGGAATATTTAAAACAATCTTGTAAGAGCTGGATGAATCCTACGAAAGGACATTGGAACGTAGGAAACTGCCTTACGGTGAGTTAGACCCCCCAGCCCATCTAGCCCAGCACTGACAAGCAGTGGCTTTGCAGTGTTTCCAGCCCTACCTGGAGATGCCGGGGGGCTGAACCTGGGACCTTCAGCATGCGAACGATATGTTCTACCACTGAGCTGTTATTTCCTCATATATTGTAAATTTCAGATATGATGCACTTTCTATTTCATTTAAATAGTCTCACAGCACAACTTTACATCATTTTATAATTTGATTCATTTTCTGTTTAGTTGCTTGACGTATACTGTCTGATATTTTAACTTTCCTTTCCTGGTTGTGAGTTTCTCCCATTCTACTGTTGCTGGAAATCAGAAGTACTTACAGCTGCAAAATTCTGAAACTAAGGCACAGTTATGGGAATAAAAAGGACTTATCAGATTCTTTTCCCCCTCAACGAAATAGAACCGAAAATACATTGTGAAAACGGGGGGAAACATACATTATGTATATAGAATTATCGTCGATTTCCATCATGTGTACCGTTCTTTAAAAAAAAGTGGGGGTAGAAAGTTTTACAAAGGTTTCAAGAAAAGCAGACCAAATATCTGTATATTTATCCACTTGCAAGTTGCGTCTATATAACACTTGTTCAAAAGTTGATAATGTTATTAAGTCCTCAATCCACTGCATTATGGGATATCTGGATTTGTCCTTCCAATGTGATAGTATAAGTCTTTTGGCTGTCATAAGATTCAAGGCCAATTTAAAATACAGTTATGAAGAAAATTTCTGTCCACCTGTTTCAGCTGTGCTGTTTTTGTCCAGGCAGGGAAACTGTTCACCCACCCACCCTTCCTGTCCAAGGCTTCAGGGACTATAAACAGAATAGCAGCATTTCCTTGGTTGGTGGGGTTTTGCTCATGTTCAAAATGATAAGATTACCATATTAAGGGATGGGAAGGAGATTTTCTACTAGTGAGGTTCATAGTGATCTGGGAAAGGAGGAGACACCTGAATCTTCAGTGATTAGCTTAGCTTGCTTGCATGAGTTATTTCAAAATATTGTTCTATTCAGGTATCTGTTTCAAGATGTGTGCTCTCTCCACATGGCATATTATGGCCTGAATAAGGTAGGTTAATCTGCTCAGAGGGTGGTGAGGGGCATTGCTTTGGGGCATTGGGCTAGAGTGCAGCCAGTCCTTTCCAGCCATAGAATTGAAAGACATTATATAACATTACCATATATGTAAGAAAGTGCTCTTGGATCCAGAGCTGTCACTTGAGGCACAGGTGAACTCAGTGGCAAAGAGCACCTTTTATCAGCTGAGGCTGATATACCAACTGTGCCCTTATCTGGACAGAGGTAGCCTAGCTACAGTTATCCAGGCTCTGATAACCTCTCGTTTGGATTACTGCAATGTGTTATACGTGGGGCTGCCTTTGAAAACGGTCCAGAAACTTCAACTGGTACAAACAGGGCAGCACGGTTACTAACAGGGACTGGTCGGCGAGATCACATTACGCAAGTCCTTTTCCAACTTCATTGGCTGTCAGTCCAGGTCCGGGCCCGATTCAAAGTGCTGGTATTGACATTTAAAGCCCTAAACGGTTTAGGGCCAGGTTATTTGAAGGAACGCCTCCTCCCATATGTACCTGCCTGGGCCTTAAGATCATCTATAGGGACCCTTCTCCGTGAGCCCCTGCCAAAGGAAGTGAGGCAGGTGGCTACTAGGAGGAGGGCTTTCTCCGCTGTGGCACCCCGGTTGTGGAATGAGCTCCCCAGAGAGGTCCGCCTGGTGCCTACAATGTACTCCTTTCGTCATCAGCTGAAGACCTTTTTATTCTTCCAGTATTTTAACAGTCTATAAATTAATTTTAACTTTGCAGTTTTAAATTTGTATTTTAAATTTGTATTTTTGCATTGCTGTTTTTTATCTTGGTTGTGCTTTTATATATTGTATTTTATATTATGGTTTTATACTGTTGTTTTATACTTTGAATTGTCTTAATTTTGTAAACCACCCAGAGAGCTTCGGCTATTGGGCGGTATAAAAATGCAATAAATAAATAATTAAAATAAATATGGTATTTTTTGTGGGATGGTATATATGCATGTTGTTGTTTATTCGTTCAGTCGTTTCCGACTCTTCGTGACTTCATGGACCAGCCCACACCAGAGCTTTCTGTCGGCCGTTGCCACCCCTAGCTCCCCCAAGGTCAAGTCTGTCACCTCCAGAATATCATCCATCCATCTTGCCCTTGGTCGGCCCCTCCTCCTTTTGCCTTCCACTTTCCCTAGCATCAGCCTCTTTTCCAGGGTATCCTGTCTTCTCATTATGTGGCCAAAGTACTGCAGTTTTGCCTTTAATTCCATTCCCTCAAGTGAGCAGTCTAGCTTTATTTCCTGGAGTATGGACTGGTTTGATCTTCTTGCAGTCCAAGGCACTCTCAGAATTTTCCTCCAACACCACAGTTCAAAAGCATCTATCTTCCTTCGCTCAGCTTTCCTTATGGTCCAGCTCTCGCAGCCATAGGTTACTATGGGGAATACCATTGCTTTAACTATGCGGACCTTTGTTGTCAGTGTGGTGTCTCTGCTCTTAACTATTTTATCGAGATTTGTCATTGCTCTCCTCCCAAGAAGTAAACGTCTTCTGATTTCCTGGCTGCAGTCAGCGTCTGCAGTAATCTTTGCGCCCAGAAATACAAAGTCTGTCACTGCCTCCATGTTTTCTCCCTCTATTTGCCAGTTATCAATCAAGCTGGTTGGCATAATCTTGGTTTTTTTGAGGTTTAACTGCAACCCAGCTTTTGCACTTTCTTCTTTCACCTTTGTCATAAGGCTCCTCAGCTCCTCCTCGCTTTCAGCCATCAAAGTGGTGTCATCTGCATATCTGAGATTGTTAATGTTTCTTCCTGCGATTTTAACTCCAGCCTTGGATTCGTCAAGCCCAGCACGTCGCATGATGTGTTCTGCATACAAGTTGAATAGGTAAGGTGAGAGTATACAACCCTGACGTACTCCTTTCCTAATCTTAAACCAGTCCGTTGTTCTGTGGTCTGTTCTTACCGTTGCTACTTGTTCGTTATACAGATTCCTCAGGAGGCAGACAAGATGACTTGGTATCCCCATACCACCAAGAACTTGCCACAGTTTGTTATGATCCACACAGTCAAAGGCCTTAGAATAGTCAATAAAACAGAAATAGATGTTTTTCTGGAACTCCCTGGCTTTCTCCATTATCCAGCGGATATTGGCAATTTGGTCTCTAGTTCCTCTGCCTTTTCTAAACCCAGCTTGTACATCTGGCAATTCTCGCTCCATGAATTGCTGGAGTCTACCTTGCAGGATCTTGAGCATTACCTTGCTGGCATGTGAAATAAGTGCCACTGTCCGATAGTTTGAACATTCTTTAGTGTTTCCCTTTTTTGGTATGGGGATATAAATTGATTTTTTCCAGTCTGATGGCCATTCTTGTGTTTTCCAAATTTGCTGGCATATGGCATGCATCACCTTGACAGCATCATCTTGCAATATTTTAAACAGTTCAGCTGGGATACCGTCATCTCCTGTTGCCTTGTTATTAGCAATGCTTCTTAAGGACCATTCGACCTCACTCTTCAGGATGTCTGGCTCTAATTCACTGACCACACCGTCTGAGCTATCCCCGATATTATTATCCTTCCTATACAGATCTTCCGTATATTCTTGCTACCTTTTCTTGATCTCTTCTGTTTCTGTTAGGTCCTTGCCATCTTTGTTTTTGATCATACCCATTTTTGCCTGGAATTTACCTCCGATGTTTCTAATTTTCTGGAACAGGTCTCTTGTCCTTCCTATTCTATTGTCTTCTTCCACTTCCACACATTGCTTGTTTAAAAATAATTCCTTATCTCTTCTGGCTAACCTCTGGAATTTTGCATTTAATTGGGCATATCTCCCCCTATCACTGTTGCCTTTTGCTTTCCTTCTTTCTTGGGCTACTTCCAGTGTCTCAGCAGACAGCCATCTTGCCTTCTTGGTTTTCTTTTTCTTTGGGACGTTTTTTGTTGCCACCTCTTGGACAATGTTGCAAACTTCTGTCCATAGTTCTTCTGGGACCCTATCTACTAAATCTAGTCCCTTAAATCTATTCTTCACTTCCACTGCATATTCATTAGGAATATTAGTGATCTCATATCTAACTGATCTGTGGGTCTCTTTAGTTTGATTCTAAATTGTGCAATAAGAAGTTCGTGATCTGAACTACAGTCAGCTCCAGGTCTTGTTTTTACTGTCTGTATAGATGTCCGCCACCTTTGGCTGCAAAGGATGTAGTCAATCTGATTTCGGTGTCGGCCATCTGGTGAAGTCCATGTATAAAGCCGTCTTTTCGGTTGTTGGAAGAGAGTGTTTGTTATGCACAGTGAGTTGTCCTGGCAGAATTCTATCAGCCTATGTCCCGCTTCATTTTGTTCTCCTAGACCATGCTTACCTGTAATTCCAGATGTCATTTGACTGCCTACCTTAGCGTTCCAGTCTCCTGTAATGAAAATAACATCTCTTTTTGGTGTATTATCCAGTAGGTGCTGCAGATCCTCATAGAACTGATCTACTTCTGCTCCTTCAGCATCTGTGGTTGGGGCATATATTTGGATCACTGTGATGTTAAATGGCTTACCCTGAATTCGAATTGAGATCATTCTATCATTTTTTGGATTGTATCCAAGTACTGCTTTAGCCACTTTATTATTAATTATGAAGGCTACTCCATTTCTTCTGTGATCCTCTTGTCCACAGTAGTAGATCTGGTGGTGATCTGATGTGAAGTGGCCCATTCTAGTCCATTTCAGTTCACTGACACCCAATATATCTATATTTAATCTTGACATCTCACCAATAACCACATCCAATTTGCCCTGGCTCATAGATCTTACATTCCAGGTTCCTATGGTGTGTTGATCTTTAGAACATCGGATTCGTCGTCCACCACCAGCACCGTCGGCCACTAGCCGTCCTTTCGGCTTTGAGCTAACTGCGTCATCACATCTGGAGCTAGTTGAACTTATCCTCTGTTCCTCCCCAGTAGCATTTTGACCATCTTCCGACCTGGGGGTCCCATCTTCCGATGGTATATCGACATATCTCTGGTTGTGCTGATCCATTTAGTTTTCATGGCAAGAATACTGGGGTGGGTTGCCATTACCTTCCCCAGGGATCGTATTTAGTAGTAGTAATGAGTAGATATATGCATACCATCCCACAAAAACAAGCTATGGCTTGTTTTTGTGGGATGGCATGCAAAGGCAATGTATTACCACTGGAGGGAACCATCTGACTGTGCTATGTGTGTCAATAACTGTAGACCATCTCACTATTTCAAACAACATCTCACATATGCAGTTAATAACCTAATAGAAAATAAATATAATACATAAAAATAACAAGAAAAAGAAAGAAATGCCCCCAGTCATGTGTAAATTCCACAAAACCCATTTTAAATGTTTGCTAGCTATAGACATCCTCACATTTAGTCCTATGAGAAGAGGATGCTCAGACCGGAGTTGTATTTCATTGCTTTCTACCCAACCTGTGAGGTATTTGGGGGTACAGCCAGGACTTTGGTATACCAATTTTCACACTCTGAACTACTGCTAATGTGTGCCTTTTCTAGTATGTCTCGTGCTGGGCGGTGAAGGGCTGCGCAGGGAGCAGCAGGGATGGGCCGTGCACGCCGAGTGCATGAGGAGCAGCAGGCCGCCCCTTCTGGAAAAGCAGGGCTTGACTCTGGAAACTCTATGGCTAGTGTAAAGGGCATTAGACTTTTCTGAGCATAAGCAGAGGTCCTTTTCCTCACGGTGAAAGAATTATAATCATCCATTACAAGAGGCCAACTAGCCAGCTTACTTCTGCTGCAAACCTAAATTGCAGATCTTTGTCCTGGAGAGGAATAGGTCTGTTTTGTATGGTTTGAAAGGGTGCTTCATTTCACATCAACCCCCACCCCCCCCCCCCAGTGTTACTAATATGTCCTCTCCCTAAGGAAGGGAGTTTGATGGCCCTGACCCCTTCCCTTGTGAGCCACGCTTGCTGGCAGGAGGTGGGGATATAACTTTGGAGGAGGCGATTGGGTGTATGAGAGAGCGAGAAAGAGTCTGAGTGATGGGCACTGTGTGTTTCCAGGGAATATGAATTAGGGAATAATAATAAACAAAATAAATAAATAATAAACAGAATAAATAGCATAATAAACAGAAGTTGGGGTGTCTGTAGGTAACTTTCAGGAGTAGCTGGGATGAGCTAGAATAAAAGATGCATGCGGGGGGGAAGGTGGTTATGGGAATCTACTTTTCGTACTCTTCTTTTACATCTGGAGTGAACTTTCTCTATCTTACATTGACATTCATAAGATTTATTTGCATGTTCTGAAGTGCTGATAAGTGGAAATTGAAATGAAAATGTTACTTTAGAGGCACTGAAGTGCTTGGATGTATCCAGCAGGACGCCTGACTTTGCTTGGAAGGACAGACTCCCGTTATTGACTGATTGATACAATTTCTTTACGGTCTGATAGCTGAGGCTCTCTGTCCTTTTGGGGGGGGGGTAACGGGGTGAAGATCTAGAAATAAAAGTCCGAAGTTTAGACTTGGAGCTTCATATTATACCAAAGACAGAGAAGCCTGTAAAGTTTTCATATTTGCTTATATTTTCGTATCTGGAAGGAGAGTTCTGTGTTGCATTTCCTGTATCACACAAACACTAAACACCTTCTGGGCTTTTGTTGAAATACTATTTGCATGGTTTATCTTTGCAAACTATGTTCATCTTGTGTGTGACTGACAACTTCCTCCACAATTGCAGAAACCTCCCCCTCCTAACAACTTCCCCCCTCCTCTATCAATGATCCTGTTTTGTGTAATTATGTTTATATTATGCAGGTTCTGTTTAGGCTGCAAACCTATGCCCACTTATCTGGGAGCAAGTCCTATTGCAGTAAATGGGACTTACTTCTGACTACACATATATAGCACTGCACTGTTCAACTTGCTTAAACTCTATCACAGTGAAGATTTATCATGAACAGCAATAAAAATACAAATGGCCCTGTAAGCACCTTCATTTAAGGCTAATTAATTTATTGCAGGATGGGCTGTCACACCCCAGTAATCCAATTTATTTTTAAAGACAGAAGTTGCCGCTATCTCCTGCTGTGTGCAGGAGAAGCAGCGGGATCAAAACGGCCTACTGAATGGGCCATGTGCAAGTTGTTTACTTCCTGGTAAACAAATGATGGTAAGCAAATCCGATTTCCCCCTGTGTGATGACAGTCCAAATACACATCACCCCGGGATGAGACCTCTAATCTGTGTACCCTTTCCCCCCCCCCCCACTGCATTGCTCTTTTCCACTGAACTGCTAAATAGGTTGTGGTGCTGCTTCTGCTTCTTATTATCTGTTGTAGCTAATTATTTCTAATTTGTTTTAAACTATAACAGGAATTATTATAACTTTAAATTTAGTTTCCTGGGAATCTACACATCGTACTGAAGGCGCATGCATGTGCCCCCAGTACGCCCCCAAAACGATGATGTAGATTCTGCCTACCTGCAGCTCAGAAGAGACGGAGGAGGCGGCGGCTGGGGAATCTGGCCGCGTCCTTGCCGCCGCCGCCTCCCCACCGGCCTCCTGCTGCCGGCAAAGGAGCCACCCGGGTCGGAGAGCTCGGTGGAAGCGGAAGCCGAGCTCTCCGACCCGGGTTGCTCTTACCCCGGCAGCAGGAGGCCGGCGGGGAGGCGGCTGGGGAACACGACAAACAAAATTAGCATGGCAAAATATTCTCAGTGTATATTTTTTTCTGTTCAATTTCCCTTTCTGCACTTGTCAAGATTTGTGGGGGAGGGAGACCTTTTTTCCAAAGAAACTAAAACCTGTAGTTAAACATCCAGATTAAAATATTATTCACTTGTTTCTTTAATAATTCCTGGAGCGGAGGGAATTATTGGGCAAAGGCTACAATTAATAAATTTGTGATGTTCTTGATCCTTCTTTTGATGACAAAGGGTGAGATTCTAATGACCTAAACCTGCTCCAACTGAATTCAAAGAAACTTTCATAGCAATTAATCAAGCTGAGCTAAGCCAGAGCAGAAGAAAACGGTTGTTCATTGCATACAGCAAAAGTGCCAGGCAGATCCTACGAATTTTATCTTTCTGATCTTCTTTCTGATCAGGACTCTCAGATTACAGATAAAGTGTTTTGTGCCACTGCTAGAGCTTGCCACAAACTTTGCATAAAATAATACTATTCCACAAGGCTGATTCTCAGGGATCATGTTAGGGTTTTGTTTTGTTTTTAATTTCTGTATAATTATGCATGTTGCATGTAAATATTGTACATGTAAGGTGTTGATCAATGATTGTAATAAAATTTATCTATCTATAGATGCATCTACCCACCCCCAACCTAAAACCTCCCTGCTCTTTTCTAAGACCAACATTATACCAAACAAAATGATCAGCTGCCTGGGGCTGGGGGGAGTCGCATTAAAAACGTTTAACCTATTTGTTTCAGGTACTATGAAATTTAATAATAATTCTACAAGAGTTCAATGCAAAACTGCACTGGCCATCTCTCAAACAGCCCTTGTTACTGGGGCCCTAGGATGACTTCTTTCATTGTTAAGCATTTAGAGAGTGTGCATGGCATTTGCTACATAGTTTTGATAGATTGAGTCATATGAAGGATGCTTTGCCTGTAGACAGAACCTATCAATGTCCCCCACCACAGCAGACAAATAGGGAAAACCCCTCATATTCCCTTCAACTCAGTCTTATTCTATTCATGCCAAAATAACACAGAAACAGGCAATATCAATCAAGTCCGTCAGAAGAAAAATATACAAGAAGAAAAATACTAAGTGTACAATTTCAGAGTTACTGCAACCCCAAATATAAATGCAAGTACTTGCAAGTCCTCAGGCCCATTGCATGTTAACTGAACCAGCTGCCTTCTCTTTCCTTGAGGAAGTCACTTTGAGATGCAGGTAGCTTGAATGGAGAACTAAAAGAAGGAAGAAGGGATGCTTAACTCTTTCTTCCACGTTCCAAATTCAGCCAGGAAAAACTTTGTCTATTTTGTCTATCTGAATAAATTAAACATTTTGCTTTCTTTTTAATTTTTCAGATTTAGACTGGAAATAGTTTTGCATGCCATAAAATTATTCCAGAATCAGCTCTATCTAGTAGATTTTTATAATGTATTTGTGAGTTATAAAAGCAATTTAAAGAACGAAATTTTACAACAACAAATCAGATAATGAGCAGCTGGCTGTGAACACTTCTATTTTTTCCAAATGTATGCATCACACATTCACTCCTTTTGTTACAAGATTGTGATTATAACTGGGGGGAAATGCAGTGTCAGATAGAAAATGCAGAACAGGAGATAGAAAAGCTTCATGAATGATAATTAAAGTACTAAGTATAAAATTCACTTAACCGTCTACTGCACAAAGAGGGCAGGCTTATCCTATAATAAGCCTATCAATCAGTTACTCCAAGGAGCTTCTTTAGTTCCACTGCTTTTTCTTCCATCTGTTGAATGTTCCAGTGCCACTGTCTTTTGCTGGATTGCAGCTTGTTCACTTGACAATGAAGACGTTTTAGTATAGCTTCATATCTTTTATTCTGTACCTGTTATAGTAAGAATGAACACAACTTATTTCAGAACACAAATATATGGGCTACAAATAGGTTCTTACATATTTACTAGAGAATATGCCCCACTGAATGCAGTGAGTCTCACTTCTGAGTCACGTAAGATTGTGCTGTTACAGATATTGGACAGTATCCCATGCTACTCAACACAAGCGGAACAGAAAGTTAGTGCAAGAAGAACTAGCAATTCTGGAAATGAGGGGAAACACTTGTTTCTGGAATGGGGCAGGTCAGCGGAGTTCACAAAAGGGCACTCTGCGACATGTCCCAATCCAAAAATAAGCATTTTTGCTTGTTTCCTAGGTTGTTTCAAGAGCTACTAGTTTCGCTAGTGGTCTGCTCTGTGGCAGTGTAAGTTACTGCCCTAAGAGATAAAACCACACTTCTGAAATTTACAGTGCAGTCCTACGCATGTCTACTCAGAAGTAAATCCTATTCTGTTCAATGGGACTTACTCCCAGGTAAGTGGGTATGGGATTGCAGCCTCAAAGAGTGATAAAAACAGAACCAGAAGGTTGAAATGTGTTGAGTTATTAGGAAAGGAAAGGAACCTCTCATGCAAGCACTTGAGTCATTGCTGGCTGCTAGAGGGACGCCTGCTTTCGCTGACGTTTTCTTGGCAGACTTTGTAGTGGGGTGGTTGGCCATTGCCTTCCCCAGTTGTAAAGGCACAATATTGGTTAAGCAGCAAATTAACTGTGCTATTCCTCCCCCACCTTTTTTTTTCCTTTTTAGTACCAATACAAATTGTAGAGACCTGCTGACAACCTTGATTTTTGACTTATTTTATTTTCAGGGATTGTCTATAAATCGTATTTTATGCATTTATGACTTTTCAGTTTCATTCATTTCCATGACACGCATAACAAGAGAGTTCCAATGCTGGGGAGGGATCCGTTGATAATACCAGGCATGCTTTCACTGGATGGACTTGGTTCCTTAAGGAAACCACTGAGGAGCCACTTGGAGCCACAGTACAGATCACAGTGGAATAAAAAGAAGAAGATAGCCTTAAGTAGAGCTTAAGCCAAGGGTGGGAAGTCTGTGGCCAGTGCTGGCTACAGGTTTCTGAAGGCCCTTGGGCAAGATCCCCTCCATGGCCCCCCTCCCTCGTTAGCCTTCTCTCTAGCTGCTATTGCTCCTCATCCTCTGACATCATTGCGACTACCTACTTGCTTGACAGGCTGAGAGCAAGCAGTGGCCTCTACTGCTCCTCCTTCTCGCCACGTTGCCTGGGCCAATGTGAGAGGGACATGAATAAGCAAGTTGCAATGGTAAAGAGGAGGAAAAATTCCAGGGGACTCTTGTCAGTGGGCCGCTGCTGTGGTATGGGCCCTAGGCACATACCTGATCACACCATCAGTCCCAGGCCTTAGCTAGACCTAAGGTTTATCCCGGGATCGTCCCTGTTCATGTAAATGACACACAGGATAACCCGGGAGCAGGCAGGGAAGACCCCGGGACGATCCCGGGATAAACCTTAGATCTAGCTAAGGCCTCATTCGGCAATGACCAATGGTTAGGAATTGTGGCAACTGTAGTCTGACAACATCTGAAGGGCCACAGGTTGCCCACCCTTGGCTTAAGCCAGTTAGGGCTATAAGTTAAAACAACCATCTTGAATTAAGCAGATTGTTATGGAATTATGATTCAATAAATGCATAAACTTGAGCATGTTAGATTAAGAGTTCTTATTCTAGAATACATGAGCTGCAACAGTTAGAGATGTTTTCTATTTAAATGACTGAAACTCACCTCAATTTCTTTTCGAAGCCTAGCATGCATGTTTTTCTCATCTCGAAGTGCATTTTCTTTTTCACTGATAGCTTCTTTCAGTACATTAATTTCACTTTCCAAACATGCAATTTCATCCTAAACAGACAGTCAAATAAGGGAATACGAAAAACAATTTTTTTTCTGATAACAAATTTCTGGGAGATTTTTTTTTTTACGTTAAGTATATATATGTGCTGATACTGGCTGAAAATTGGAATTGTTTTCAGGTGGATGTAGTTATATCCAAATAAATAAATTACCTGGCATTGGAAAGTTTAATTAAATGCCAAGTAAATGCCAAACTAAAACTGATTGATAATTACAAGATGCTCCAAGAGAATAATGAAAAAAATAATGAAAAATGGAGTGGGTAAAGAATACAAGACAGACAAAATTGGCCAAGTGCAACTGGCTTCAAAAGTAGGCCCAACTTCACTAAAAACAACAATAACAACAAAAACGGTTATGTGGTTTCATGCTTTTATTTGCTGCAAACACAGGCAGCTCTGATATATAGGATCATGAAAAGGCAAAACAAAGTAAGGTGGGATAGCCAACACCCTGGAAGACAGAAACAAACTTCAAAGTGATCTTGATAGGCTGCTGTTCCCCAGGGAAAATCTCAGTCTGACCTAGAATCTCCATGTCTGGGGAACCATTGGGGTCCGAGTGGGCATAGTTGTCCTGTAGCCTAAAATCATATCATAGCACAGGAAATAACACTGATCTACAAAACCTGGTGGCTCACTGCATGAGGCAGCAGCACAGGCATCCTGCCAGCTCTTTCCACTAACAATATCAGGGAGTCTGACGTGTGGCTGACCCAGCTGAAAACAAAACTGCGGGGAGTCCCATTTACTGCCGCTTACCATGACTACTTCTGATTGTAGTGGCCTTGGATACTGTTCCTATTCCTGATTTCTCCATGGGCCAAGACATTCTGGATATTTGTGGCACCCAGACCAGGACTTGTATATGGCCATTATTTCAACAGATAAAGGTTTTGATTACAGATATGTCAAGTATACCTCATGATTTTCCCCTACTCTTCATTCCACATTACTAAGTCAAACATCTGCCAGCAATCAAATGGCTACCTGCACATGCCGTTGCTTTGGGCTAGTTCTGCAGTGTTCACTACCATGCGTGCAGCACCAGAGATAGTGATGCATAGCAGCAGCAGCACTAGACAAAAACTGCAATATTAAGCATAATTGTTAACAAATATGCTGTGAGGCTAGGGAGGGGAAAAATGAGAAAAACAATCATCCATGCTTGGTGAGGAATAAATATGTGAATACAGAGGCAAGCAACAGTTAGCTTAGCTACTGCCTGCTAACTGTTTGACATGGTGAAGTTAGGGGAATAGGGCAGTGTCTTCCAGGGTTGGGGATAAATAAGAAGAAAACAAAAACAAATTTTGCTCAGTGTGCAAGGATTTGTTTATCCTTAGAGTTCATATTTTCACACATTTTCAACATTTAGAAAGCATTTTAATAGTTTGGATATAAGAGTATTAAATGAAATTTAGCTTGCACAATAAAAGCAATCCTGAGTCAAGGTAATTTGAACTGTAGCCTGAAACCAGTTTTATGGAGAGAACTTGACTTACAGCAGCAGATCATTCTATAAAATAATGACAGCAGCTGACCCAGCTAATTTCAGAGTCAGAGTGGAGACAATACTGGGGCTGTGCTGTCTTCAGGCTGCTCAAGAAGCAACTCGGGTCAGCTGCAGTTGTTGCAAATTTGCAGAATGGTGAGCTGTAGGGTACAAGATAAACTCTTTTTTCACTGTAATCAAAATATTAGGCTGCAGTATGAGTCAGCTTTTTCTGGGATGCTGCATTAAACAAACAAATCAGACATGATTTTAGTGAGGGTGCTTTTGGACAAGTGCAACTTTGTATAAAGGATAAAATAGTTGAAAAGGCAATTAATTTGACCTGGATTGGATTAGTAGCATTTACATCTGGATTCTGAAGAGCAGACATTAGTTCCTCCTTGTGTGTAATCATCTCTTTGACTGCAGCTCTTTTTTTCATGAGCTCAATCACGAGTGGCAATTTGCTTTCTACGGCCTCAAAATGGTCTCTGTGGGCAGCTATTTTCTCATAGTAGATGCTGTTTCTTAGAAATATCAATTTAAAATCTTCTTCAAAAGATTGTGTGTCAAATATCAACTTTACATTCTCAACATACAAGTCTGTGATCTGAGTCTCCAGTTTTTCACAACGATCTTTTGTATTTGTTATGCCTTCATCTTGATGATAAATTTGCCTTTCTGTTGCCTTTCTTTCTGATGCAACGTAATTAATTTGTATTTCAAGATCCTGAAGTTGAGTCTACACAAACAATATAGTAATATAAAACAAAAATATATTAAATAGTAAAAACAATGTTTTAGGTAGATAGCACTAAACCAGGGGTAGGCAACCTGGTACATTCCAGATATTTTAGATTACAACTCGTATAACGCGGCCTTTGGCCATGGTGGCTGGGGCTTATGGGAATTGTTGTCCAAAACTTCTGGAGGGCATCAGGTTGCCTGTCTCTGCACTCAACTATTCATACAATGGTATAAATGACTAGTGTTTAGTTAATGGGTTATTTTGTATTTAAAATAGAACAATACTGTGAAATCATTACCGTATTTCTTCGATTGTAAGACACCATCAATTGTAAGACGCACACTAATTTCAGTACCACCGACAGAAAATAAGCTTTGATTCTAAGAATAATAATTGCACCCACGATTCTAAGACGCACCCCGTTTTTAGAGATGTTAATATGAGGGGGAAAGTGTGTCTTAGAATCGAAGAAATACGGTATTATTAGCACAATGAAAACTTACATTAAAGATACATATGGCTCCATTTAAACTTTAAATTTGGCATTCCACTGTATTAACATTAAAGAGCAGAAATTTGTTACTTAGGTAATTTTGCCATAATGCCTTGATTCTTATGGCTAGATCAATTCACTCAAAGTAAGTTTGGAATTGTGTTACTCAAAGAGCAGATGCCACCCAGCCAATGCAAACTCTTGACTCTGAGGGAAAATAATTTCACATTCTGTGTGGATGGTTTTGGTTACCAGTTGTGTACTTGTAATATGGAATGGTGACTTCAGTTGCATGACAACTTCAGTTGCATGGACTCCATGTATCTATTCTAGTGCACCAACAAATCTGGGGCTTAGGACCACCATTCTGCTACAGACAACCATCCACCTCCAAGGTAGCGGTAAAGCTGGAACTAGCCATAGCCATATTGTCTTAAATAATGCATCTGTTAAAGTCATGGCCCTTAACAGCTGTAATTTCCCAGCAGTTCGGAGCTTGAGTAAACATGGGAAACTTTAAAATTGAAATGCATGTTAAACCGAAAGGCTTTTTGTTAAATGAATCTTTACATATGGAAGCACAGTCAGAAGCACATTCAAAACTTGAGAGGCAGATGTTTAGTATGTAGATGGACTACTTCTCTGTTATGACTCTTCTGGATGCTGTGTCACAATGGGAAGACTGTGGAAATGTGCAACTAAATCAGCCAGATGATGTTGCTTTAGAAAGTTCCAACTTAGGGAAATCTCTCTTAACCAACAGCAAAAGTTCTGACAAAATTCACAGTTCCAACTGGAGGGACTTCTTCTACTGTGGAGAAGGTGAGAGCTTGCAGGACATCATCATCCCTACACCTGGTGCTTAATTTATAATGGAAAGGTAGGGTGGAAAGCATTGTGACCCCACCCCCTACCCCCTGACCCCACCCCAGTTTTAGCCAAGCATGGCATCTCTGGAGGCTTCTAAAATCCAGATCTAGGAGGTTGTCAACCCACAGAGACAGAATCCAGTCTACTTCTGCATGGTTCCTGATGTCCATTTCAATTGGATTCCTCCAATGCGCTCTTGCACATTCTTCTGCTGGAGTCCAAAAAAGTGCTCTCTTTGAAACTATGATTCTTCCAGATCCTGATGGAGGAACCACTCTATAAATCTATAGAAATAGAGTGTAATACTGATTAAATGACAAGGAGGCTTACTGGATTTACAAACCTGATACCCAGGGCCCATCTACATGGTGCTGCTTTCAACGCTGATCTCCCCAAAAAAACCGCACCATCGCAATTTCAAAATGCCTACCACTGTAACACATGGGCAGGGTTGAACATTGAATTGAATGTGGAGTATCCAACCCTGAAACGTCACAGCATCGAGTTATACGTCCATAAATGTGCTATAAATAGTGACTAGCAATGGCGCTCTCTGCATATTTTTTTCCTTTCTGTAAAGCTGTGCAACCACGAAGCTACAGAATATTGAGGTTTGGCATTATCTGCTGTGCTCCAGTTCGCCAATGATACCTGACTGTTGCCATGTCTACTGTTTGTAAATACTCACCTGGGTATTTTTAACTCTCACGGGGCTCACTGGAACTGTGCTGTGTGAAGGAGCCAAGAGGGGAAACAAAAATGGGAAGTCCCACAGTGGTGATGGAGGCAGGATCTGCCCCCAAAATATGCCCACCAACCTAACCTGCATTCACCCTACCAATAACACACATACTGGAGAACCACGGCAACAACGCACCAAAGTGAAAACACCACCACAAAAATGCAGCTCTGACAGTAAAACTAAGATGTAGCTACAAATTGGCAGCTGTGTCCGAAGGAGCACAAATTCGCAGCCACGACAGAGTAAATATCCTGCAGATATGCCCCAGATGGCAGTCATTTAATCAGTATTAGACTATTTCTTTTTTTCTCTTTTTTATTGGGAAATTTCAACAAAAAGAAAAAAAGAAGAGGGAATTATTTCTCTACATTTCATTTGGACCCTGACAGATATGTGCCCAACCCAGATACAGTAAGTGTTAAAGCACTTAGTGAAGCTATTTCACTTGGCTGAAAAGTTCCCTTAGCCAAGATACATAGATTATTTGTGTCTCAAAACAAACAAAAAAAGGGGGGGGGCGATTGCAGTAGAGTTTGCAGCTTGTCTCTCATGACATTGTTAAAAATAAAATAAAATATCATTGTTACCTGCAACTGCGAAAGGACATTTTTGCTCTTGTCTATTTCAGACGTTTGTGTATTCTGTTGTTCTGCTACTTGCTTCACCATGTCAACTAATGATGGAGAACTTGGATTAGCCATGCCTAGGGAAAAGAAGGTAGCATTGGAAAGTCTGAGAGAAGTAGCTTAGAAATGTGTGATTTCAAAGCAAACAACATAAGCCCTGTTTATTTCAAGAACTGTTTTCAAGATCATCTGAACAGGGGCCTGTGAAGTAACATACATTTTGTGGTGTGTTTTTTTATCTTAACCCATACCCCATATTTTTAATATGAAATGGAAAGAATAGAACTATTTTTATTTTAAATATTGGCTTGGATCCAACGATTCCTGCATTGAGCAGGGGGTTGGACTCGATGGCCTTGTAGGCCCCTTCCAACTCTGCTATTCTATGATTCTATGAGTTAAATTAAGGAAGTTCCCAGGAAGAAAGCCACCTGCTCCACCGGAAAAGCCTCTCCAGAGGTAGGGGTCTCCTTGAACAATGTAACACTTTGTAAGGTATAATTTCTTAGCTTTTTTATATATTATTATTTTATAGAATACATCTAAGTAAAAGATATATGCTGTGGTTTTCCAATACTGTTTGTTTTATTTTTTCCATCTGTACAGCCACTTTTCCATTTAAAAACCATTACAAATCTTGTTTACAATTTAAAAAGTAACCTTTCTGTCTGGAAAAAATATAAGTTTAGTTTCTTCCAAACATTTTTGTTATTTGAAAACTGTGTGCATATTTTTAATAGTATTATTCCTGTTACATCAGATTGCTTCAATTGAAACAGGCTCATAAGTCATGACATATATTGTGTATTTCTTTATTTCTGTAGTATCAGCACTCAGTCTAGTATCATTCATCTATAGTGTGTGTGTATGTACATATATTTACATATATATCCATTCCTTTTAGGAAAGCTGTCTGTTTTTGTCTAGTTTTGCTTCTTGTTCAAAATATTGTAATGAGTGTTTTCTTTCTTTCTTATTTCAGGGTGGATTCCTGCATTGAGCAGGGGGTTGGACTCGATGGCCTTGTAGGCCCCTTCCAACTCTGCTATTCTATGATAAGATTCTATGATATGAAAATACTGTTATGGGATTCTCCCCAGAGATTATAAAAACCATTCCTCAAAGCAGGCATGGGTGACCATATGACTGGATTTGCCTGGATTTGTCTGGGTTTTTGATGGCAAATCCGGGAGGGGGGGGGGAATCCGGATTTTTCCAAAGAGCAGCTCTAATGGGAATTAACTAAAATGCTTATAACTCTGTCATTTTTTTAAGATAAAGACATGAAACTTGGCACAATGGTAGCTCTTAGGAAGAGCTTTAGTCATACCAAATTTGAAACAGATCCGTTCATCCGTTGATTTTTTAGGATTTTTTTTTTAAATTGAGGTTTTTAAATCATTATTTTTTAAACTGACGTTTTTAAAGATAAAGAGCTGAAAGTTGGCACCATGATAGCTTTTAGGTAGAGCTTTAGCCATACCAAATTTGAAATAGATCTGTTCATCCATTGATTTTTAGGATTTTTTTAAAATTTGAGGATTTAATTTTTTTTAAAAAAAATATTATTTTTAAAGATAAAGAGATGAAACTTGGCACCATGATTGCGCTTAACAAGGACTTTAGCTGTGCCAAGTTTGAAACAGATCTGTCCATCCATTGATTTTTAGGATTTTTTTTTAAAGTTTGAGGTTTTAAAATTATTTTTTAAAAATGACATTTTTAAAAGATAAAGGGCTGAAAGTTGGCACCATGATAGCTCTTAAGGAGAGATTTAGCCATGCCAGGTTTGAATCAGATCTGTTCATCCATTTTTTTAAGGATTTTTTTAAAAGTTCAAAGTTTTAAAATTATTGTGTTTTAAAACTGCTGGAGCCATATCCTTCGAACTCAGGTTGTCAAACCTCCTCTTTGGGGTTTTGCATATTGAGCAGTTTCAGCCCTTGACATTAAGTGGATCTCCAGTCTTTAGGTAAACTGCCACAACACCCACCCTAATGTTAGAGTAGAGAAACTTGTGACAATTATACACAAGCTTTTTAAAAAAAAATGAAATTAAAAAAAGCCATCCATCCGGCTGGCCAGTAGCAAATCCTGTTAACAACAACAGCAGCTTTCAATGAGTGAAGACACAATCAGAAAAGGTATTTGAGGGAAGGGGAGACTGTATCACACAAAGCATAGCAAAAGCTTCATAGTACAGCAAAACCTACAAAAGTAGGAGTGAGTGAAATTAATTTCAGATACATTGAATCTCTCACTTGTTCTTTATTTCAGTGATTTTAACATTAAGATGCTATGTAGAACAGATTTGTCTTAAATGTGTGCTGTAAAATCAGACATGTGACCAAGGCTATGTTCGGGTGGGCACGCCCCCTTGGTGCTGGACATGCCCCCTTGGGGGCCGACCATGTTGTCCTCCTTTTTGGTTTCCAAAATATGGTCACCCTAGGCATGGGCAACTTGAGACTCTCCAGATGTTGGACTTCAACTCCCAGCACTGGCCTTGCAGGCTAGGGCTAATGCAAATTGCAGTCTAACAACCTCTGGAAGGCCACGCGTTGCTCACCCATGTCTTAGAGGTTGGGGGGAAATTCTTCCTGAAAGAGATTTTCCCCTTTCCCTGCTTTGATTCCCGTGCCAGCCTCTCTTTTACTTAGTTTCCAACTTTTCCAGTATCATCAATATAAAATACATTACATTTTTTATTATTTCATCTCTTAAACCAGAGGTGGGTAACCTTGGCCTAATTTCATTAAGCCCTCAACGTAATTTCAAAAGCCTTCTGCATGTAATCACTTAAGACCTCTGGCAAGAGCTATCTGTTCCTTTCCTGGCAACCTGTCGGGCAGGAAGTAAGACGGAAAGAAATAAAAAGGGATAGAAAGAGAATTTTTTTATGAACCGCCCAGAGAGCTCCGGCTATTGGGCGGTATAAAAATGAAATAAATAAATAAATAAAATAAAATAAAATAAAGGAGCAACTCCACCCACTTTTGACTCTGGCCCTGCCTAGCGCTGGCATGCGGCCCCCCGACAAATTACTCACAAGGGAATGTGGTCCTTGGCAAGAGAAAAACAAGTGTTCACCTGTTTTCAACATGTCTATTCTAAATGTAAATAAGCCAGCTAAAATAACACACATTGTGAAAGACATCAAATGAGAGAAACTTTTTAAAAGCTACGGGGTCTGATACCAAAAAATAATAAACTAGGGTGACCATATTTGGGAAACCAAAAAAGAGGACACCTAGCGTGTGTGTGGGGAAGCAGCTTTCTGAGTCCTGCAGAAAATACGTTATTCCCCCGCCACCTTAAAGAACCCGATTGGAGTGGAGGAGGGGAAAGGATTTCATTCTGCACCACCACCATCCACTCCAATTGGGGCCTTTTCTATAATGTCCACGAATGACCCACTTTCCCCTTTAAGACCTCAATTGGAGCGCAGGGTGGGGGAATGATGTGCCTCAAGAAAGCATGTCACTCCCTCCTGCCATGCTAATGGCAGCCTTAAAGGGGAAGGTGTGTCATTCCAGGACATTATTGAAAATTATAGAAAATCCCCCCTGACACCATGGAAAGAACAAAAACCAGGACAAATCCTGGGAAATCCTGACAGTTGGTCACCCTAAATAAACACATAGCCAGGGGAGGGGGAATACTCGAAGGATGATTTGTCTGAAAAGAATTTCCTCTTCTTTCAGAAATAATTTGAACTAGAACTTAATTGAGACAGATGATTTTTGTGGCAACAGCAGTATAGTTTTGTGACTTTTTTTTACAGCATTTGTAATTTCCTGACAACACAATAGTAGCTAGCAAAGCCTTCTCTATACCAAAAAAAACAGATTACTCTAAAAAAAATGACTGAGAAAGATCTATTGCTTCCACAGATACTTCCAAAGGCAGTGGCGGCACTAGAAAAAAAAATCATGGGGGGCACAGCAGGGGCAAAGTATATTTCTAGGTAGGCGTTCTGTGCCCCACATATTAAGGCCTCCAAAGAAAACAGTATATCTCACAGTATATAACTGCCATCTTAACCATATATTCTGAAATAAAACATATATTTATTTAATTTTTTTTTAATATAGCATGTATTAGCTAAATTCAAATTGCAGTAAGGAAAAAGGCTTTCAAACAAGGTAGTCAGTATATAAGCATTTCCTTGACATACAGATTAAACAGAAAGAACACTTTCTTTAGAAAAGTTACTTTTCAACCAGTGCAGGTAGAAACAGGAAGGTAGACAGTGTAAGGAAAGAAAGTAAGTAAACTGTGGGCCCTTTACACCTAAGAAACCCAATGTATGTGAAACATTAGTCTAAAGATCCAAAAGATGAAGTTTTGGAAGATGAAGCTGAGTGTTTTTTATTGCAATCCATTGCCTTTGTAAGATGGAATAAAAGAAAAAAAGAGGCATTGAATATGGTGGGATTAATTTTTGAGTAAACATTCATAGGCTTGCACTGTGAGCAACCAGCACAGAAATATTCTACCAACCAGATTCAATTCACAAAAAGACAAAGGTGGGGTAAATAAAATGTTCCTCAGGGCAGATTTCAATAGTATATTGAGCATTTTCCTGACAATCAATATTAGGAAGTGTTTTCATAAGGGAGAGCAATAATATAAATAGAATGCTAGATGGTTAGCAGACTGTCTTAAGGGAATGAAATGATATCAGTAACTTAAAAGAAAAGGAGAATCTTTTAAAATATACTTAATTTAAAAAGGGCACAGTTGAAGGCCACAGGGAAAGCAGAGGCAGCAACCCGGGCCCTGGGCAGTTGCTCCTTATCCCATCCTTGTTCCTACCTCCTCTTGCTTGCTATTTTATCTTCAGTTGGATCTTGCTCCGGCAGGAAAAGGAGCAAGCAAAAAAGGCATAGGCAGTGTCTTCTCACTGAGGCTGCTTAGCCTGGCCTGCCTGGCACAAGGTGCTCACTCTCCTCTTCACTCTTGCACAGTTGCTCCTTCCTAACCTTCCCACCCTGCCCCACCTCTTTCTAAAACAACAAGCCCCATCTCCCAGATAATTAATCACCATGACATCGAGGCCTCAAAGCCTCCGTCCACCCAGCAGTGAGCTGACCAAGCAGCCCTGGAACTGGATCAACCCCTTGTCCCCACTGCTGCTGACTTCTTGGCCCTCCCAGAATGCAGGCAATTATAACAGGGGTCCAAAAACTGGGGTGGCAACTGGGGTGGCAAGCTCCTTGTTTGGGGGGGGGCGCTTGCCCCCCTCCACCCCCCTTGGAGCCGCCACTGTCCAAAGGTATCTCTTGAGGAGAAAGGACAACTAAAACAATGCCAGAACCTCAGAAAAGAGTTGACTGATTGAAAAATAAAATTACATACGAGTTATTTCAGAGGCAAAGAAACAAAAGACAGCTTGATTAAGTTCAGCAATCACACCATTCTAAGAAAATATTTTAATTTGATGAAGGCCCAAGCCAATAGGGTTGGATATTTCATGACTATTTTTATTTTGATACATACTTTACTTTTGTTCTTGGTGTGCGTGTTTTTATCGGCACTTATTTTGAGCCTCTAAAATGGAGCAATCTAGAAATGTAAAGATAATAACAGCCAGTTGGGCCCTACATGACCTATTAGATATAGGATTGTAGGCCTTCACATTATCTTCATGTTTTACCTGCAAATCATTAGGCCTCTAAACTTAATCCATATCTAAGAAATTCCTTATATATAAACACCTTCTGCCTCATATTTAGTCCAAATTTATCCATATATTAAACTGTTGACCAAAGTTGTTGATATATCAGTTTACTAGCATATATAAACCATGATACTAGGCCTATTAATTTTAATTGATTAACTCCGTGCCTTTTAGGCGATCAATTAATCCGTTTCAAACTGCTCCTCAGATGCTTATCATTAACTTAGTTAGAAGTTAACTAAGTAATGGCAGGCAAACCTTCACTAGAGATTTTCCTGTGAAATGCACAGCTGAAAGAGTTGGAGTTTGTGCAAGGGAACAGTGAAGCCCACAAGCTTGGTCAATGCCTTACACCAGGGGTTCCAAACCCCTGGGCCACAGACTGGTACCGATCCGTGGCCTGTTAGGAACCAGGCCGCGTTCTCACCAGCAGGCCTGGCACTATAGCGCCAACGTAAGAGGGGTGCTGCGCTGCACTGGTAGGCAGCATGGGGCTGAGCCAGCTGGCTCTAGGATTCAGCTGGGAGGGCGAAATGGCGCCCACCCAGCCTACAGGGATGCGGGGGGGGGGGGCTCCACGGCCTACTTGTCAACCACGATGAGTAGTAGTAGGCGGCAGGTCAGAACTCTAGGAGCCATCCTCCAAGGCGCTGAAATCAGGAGATCCAGGTTCTAGTCCCCACTGGCCATTGAAACCCACTGGGTCTGGGTGATTTGGGGCCAGTCACAGACCCTCAGCCTAACCCACCTCTCAGGGTTGTTGTTGTGAGGATAAAGTGGAGAGGAGGAGGATTATGTATGCCACCTTGGGTTACTTGCAGGAAAAAAGGTGGGTTATAAATGCAATAATAATGCCTTCAGCATTTTGCCTGGTTCTAACTGAAACCCAGGATGGGTTCACAGCCTCACCGAAATTGGAGCCACCAGCCTCCATGGGTTGTGGTGGGCTGTTGTTGTTTTTGTGTGGATGCTCTGCCTCTCGATTCCTCCACACCTCTGGGGAAGCGGCGGGGCGGGGCGGGGGTGAGGGGAAAGGAACGAAGGCAAGAGGGCAGGCCAGGTTCCCCTTTCATAGGTAATAATAATAGAAATAAAGTGCACAATAAATGTAATGTGCTTGAATCATCCCAAAACCATCTCCTCAACCTCCCCCCGCCCCCGGGTCCGTGGAAAAATTGTCTTCCACGAAACAGGTCCCTGGTGCCAAAAAGGTTGGGGACTGCTGCCTTACACTACCTGAGCAGGCCCAAGAAATCGCTCCAATGCACAGGGCTTCTGTGGTAAACAAGCAGGGGCTCCAGATATGCCAAGACAAAGCTCCCTGGGCGGTTCACAAAAATCAAAACCATTCAAAGTATAAAACACACAGTATGAAAACATGATACAAAATACAATATAAAAGCACAACCAGGATAAAATCAGCAGCAATGCAGAAATACAATTTTTTTTTAAAAAATTAAAACAGCAAAGTTAAAATTAAATTTATAGACTGTTGAAATGCTGAGAGAATAAAAAAGCTCTTCACCTGGCGTCTAAAAGAATATAGTGTAGTAGGTGCCAGGCGAATCTCCACAAAAAGCATTACTTGAAGAGAAGATACTTACATATTACCAAAACTTCAACATGTCTTTTTGAGCTACCAAAGGATTTGTGATAACTTACAAATTATAAAAAGAAAAGCTACCATCTGTTGATAAAAGGAAATGCCATATTTGATCTTTTCTTTTTCATTCCATAAACAAAAATACTCTTAATTTTCAGCTATTCCACTTAAAATTACCTTCTAGTGATTAATCAACTAAAGATTTAAATATTTAGAATTTGTAACATTACATGCAACACAGACAGAACAAGAAGCAATAGTATATCTATATATGACACAATAGCATATCAATCTATATATGAAGCAATAGCATAACTACATATGACGGCAGCAAGGGTTTGTGGCTGAAGAGCAGACTTCCTTGTTCGGTTATCTTGAGGTAATTATTGAGGTAACCTCTGGATCTTTCTAGTCATGTAAACAAGCCCTCATTGACCTTTTTCTATTCCCTCTTTCGTTATGCTGTCAGCTAATTAAGACTGTATTTCCATACATACTTGCCATGACATAAGTCCTGTAAAGGAAGAGCGCCCAGCACCCAGCTGGCTTCTTGACTGGATTTAGCACGGATCCCCAGGCACAGACACTCACAGCTCACAACGTGAGGTTTAAGACCATTTATTAGGGAAAGGGTAGGAATACATGGGATTAGCCGGATAAAAATATAATAAAAGCATGCATATACATAAGAACCCAGCGCAGGCAAGCTAAAACTAAGACTACAATCTCAGCCGACACCCCCTGTTCCCTTCACAGGGGATATCTTTATACCATCCTTTTCACTCCTTTCCCCCCTCCCTTCAGCTTTGATGCGTGGAGTGTCTTCACACCTCTCGCTTGGGCAGTTACAACCGGCCTGGCTCCAGTCTTCTCCCCCATACAGCTGCCTGGTTTCCTTATCTCTCTTCCTATGAAACCATAAAATTTACAAATTAAAAGACATTCCAGTCCCAAGTCCCAGTTAACCCTCACCTTACCCTTACAAGTCCCACTGAACTGAACCTGTCCCAGGTTTTGATCAAGCTGCCAGTCAGTATTTCATGCACTATCACATACGTTTCTTGACATAAGCAATAAACTTGTGTTTGAAGGAGAGGGCTTTTACAATGTTAGTAAAATGTAGGAGATTCAGGACAAATAAAAGGAAGTGCACAGCGCATAATTAAACTATGGAAATCACTTCTACAAAATGCAGTGATGGCCGCTAACTTGGACGGTTTTAAAAAGGGATAAGGCTATCAGTGGTTACTAGTAGGGCTGTGCACAGACCCCCTGAACTGCTTTGTGGCCTGATCTGGAACTTTCGGATCGGGCCCGAGCCAGTTCGGGCCGATCCGCCCGTCCCCTGCTCCGCGGAGCAAGATCCAGCTCCATCGCCACATGGACAGCGGTGGCGGGGCCAGGTAAGCCAACCCCCCCGCCCCCTTACCTGCCTCCGTCACAGGCTTCAATTGAGGCCCCAGTTGAAGCCGGAAGAGAAGGCCGCAGCCTCTTCCAGCTTTAAGCTGGTGCCTCAGTTGAAGCCTGTGACGGTGGCAGGTAAGCCCCCCTCCCCCTGCCCCTTACCTGGCTACACCGCCGTCACTGCATGGACGGCGGTGGTGGCGGCAGCACCAGGTAAGCCAACCTGCCCCCTTACCTGCCTCTGTTGCGGGCTTCAACTGAGGGCCAGGCCTCAAAGCGGAAGCAGGCTTTGTTGAAGCCCGCGACGGAGGCAGGTAAGCTCCCCTGCCCCCTTACCTGGCTCCATCACTATCGCCGCATGGACTGCGCCGGCGCCAGGTGAGTCCCCCACACTTACTTAGGTTCGGAGCTCTGCCTCGATCCGCAGCCCCCCCCCCCCCAATTCGTCTCCACCTTTGTCGGAGGCAAATCAGGCTGCTCCACTATTGCTTCTCCAAAGCAAAGTGGAGTACAGCCCTAGTTACTAGTTATGAACAAACCTGATACCCTTGAATTTCAGATGCTGGGAAACGCAGGCAGGAGGATGCTATTGCTTCTTGTTCTGTTTGTGGGCTTCTCACAGGCATCTGCTTGGCCACTGTGGGAACAGAATGATGGACTTTGCTGTGGCCTAGCTCCAAGCAGGTTGTATTATATTCCTTTCCACTACACAAAAAAAACTAGAATTTTAAATCTGAATAGCAGAATTTTTAGTTCCCTTTTCCTTCCCAGAGATGTATTCAAGTGTGGCACGTGCTGGGAGCATATTACATCTGTTATTGTCAGTTGCACCATCTTCCTATTAGTGTTCTGGGCTCAATTCAACATTCTGGTTATTACTATGAAGATTCCAGCCAAAAGCTCGAGAGTAAGCTGCAACATTAAAGACATTGGGACTTATTTCTGAATAAACATGAATAGGATTATACTGTAAAGCTCTAAATTGCCTGGATTTTGTGTACATAACTGAGCGCCGTCTCTCACATAGTCCTCCATATCCTGTGTGCAGATCTGTCCCTCCCATTAGGCAGAGGCAGGCAGCCACCGCAGGCAGAAGAGTTTTGGTTTCATGAAAATGCAGACAACGGTCGGTTATTAATTATTATTGGGTTGGTTTCAGTCCTAATATAAGTCACATTGATTTCAATGGGTCTACTCTAAGTATGAGTAAGACTGGATACAACCAGTCAGGGGTCTGGAAACAAAGCCCTATGAAGAGAGACTGAAAGAACTGGGCCTGTTTAGCCTGGAGAAGAGAAGATGGAGGGGAGACATGATCGCACTCTTCAAATTCTTGAAAGGTGGTCACACAGAGGAGGGCCAAGATCTCTTCTCGATCCTCCCAGAGTGCAGGACACGGAATAACGGGCTCAAGTTAAAGGAAGCCATATTCCAGCTGGACATCAGGAAAAACTTCCTGACTGTTAGAGCAGTACGACAATGGAATCAGTTACCTAAGGAGGTTGTGGGCTCTCCCACACTAGAGGCCTTCAAGAGGCAGCTGGACAACCATCTGTCAGGGATGCTTTAGGGTGGATTCCTGCATTGAGCAGGGGGTTGGACTAGATGGCCTTGTAGGCCCCTTCCAACTCTGCTATTCTATGATTCTATGATAACCCATTGCATTTTTACTGCCCTGGTGGAAGTGAGATGCTTGAGGGATTTTCTGCCTCAAGAGGCAAAATAACTTCTTTATCCATGTTAATTGAGGGCACGGATGCCATTTTGCTGCTTTGGCTCAGGCAGAAAAATGTCAGGCTGGCCCTGACTCTGAGGTAGGCAAAGGAGCTCTGTTGTAGGTCTACTACATTTAGATATAAGCTTGATGAGGACCTGGTGCAGGCCTTATCAGTAGCTGCACCAGCACTACAGAACTCAATGTTGTAAAAATGTTTACAACATCTTTGCCATTTAATTACAGTTTGGTTGCATGAGAGACCTGTGCTGACTTCGCTGATTATTATTATTTTTTACTGTTTTGCTGATTTTGTTTCAGTATTATTGCATTATGGTGTATATCTTTTGTTGCATTGTTTCTATTATTATTTTTTGTACCATTCCTATCTGATTTTATTGTACAACACTTAGAATAGAATAATATTTAATTAAACTACTACTACTACTACTACTACTACTAATAATAATAATAATACACAAACAAGTGCCCAGGTGGGGTGGGGTCGAATGTGCGATTGCCTGGATAGTGCATCTCAGGGTTCCTTAAATCCACAGGAATTTCCAAACTGGGGTAGTGGGAGTTGAAGGGAAGGGATCAGAGGAGTTGCATTGAGCTGGCCAGGATTGGGTCCACGCACGTTACAAGAGCCATGTGTGTGCATGGAGCACACATCTCTCGCTCTCTTCCAGCATGCAACAGCTTCTGTGCTTTGCAATTGCAACTGGTGGAAGAGACAGAGAGAAAAAAGGAGGCGGGTTGCATTGTGCTTGTGTGCAAGACGGATCCACCAGGTGGGGGGGGGCTTCTGTGTGTGCGGGTCAGATTTCTGTTAAGAGCAAAAATATGCAGTCTCGAAAGTCTCCCCTTGCAAGCGACCCCCCCCTTCTCCACCCCACCTCCATTTTTGAGTTACTATCTGCTGCTGGAAAGCAAGCGCACCTTTTTCTGCTGTTCCTCCTCCTCCTCTGCACAGGCACAATAACACGAGTGACAGGGAGTGACTCAGCCAAGCCTGTCCAGGAGCGGCAGTTCTTTGCAAAAGGCGTGCATGCCTTTTTCTCTTCTGCTGCAGCTATGTTGCTCAAGGCACCATTTTAGAAATCAACCAGCCAGACTAAGAATCCGGGATTTTAGTCCAGCCGGTCGGGACATTTCAGGAGCCCCTGGAAATCAGGACGTTCCCGGTTTTCCGGGATGTATGGCAACCCTAAGAAATAGATATCTGCTCTTTATAAATGTTGCTCTGCTCATAGCTATGAAAATCAAAACCTTTGCCTTCAGTTCTAAATGCATAGCAATCTTGCTGAAGTCAAGGAGTCAGATCACTAGAAGACTGCCTGGGAGCCTTATTTGTTTATTTATTTATTTACTTCTAAAACGTATTAGCTGTTGATTAGCTAATAGCTCTCAGGGCAACATACAAAACAACAGCAGTCAATTTAAGCAGCAATGGGTAGAGCAATCTAATGGACACTAGACAGCATCTTGCGGGAGGGCATAAGGTGCTTTGGATTTGGCTGGATCCGACTCCAGAAACAACATTCCAGCCTTGGACCCAGGAGTCTGAGCTCCCCCACCCCCAAGGAACTTGGAGAGGAGGGCAAGGCAATGTGCCAGTCAGGGCTGGCGCCAGATTATTTTGCACCCTAGGTGGGCGCGCCACACTGAAACCACCCCACCGCGCCCTCTCCTGGCTTCGAAGCCAGGACACTGGGGTTGGGGGGGCGGGGCGAAGGCTTTGAAGCGGCGCACCCAGAAGTGGCTTCCGGGCGTGCCGTTCTGAAGGGCCCCCCCCCCTAACCCTAGCGTCCTGGTTTCGAAGCCAGGAGCAGCTTCCGGCCGGGCGCTGGCTTTGAAGCCAGGATGCTGGGGTTGGAGGGCGGCGGCTTTGGAACAGCATGCCTGGAAGCCACTATAGGAGAGCAGCTTCCGGGTGCGCCGTTCGGCAGCCTCCTTTGCTTGGCGCTCTAGGCCACTGCCAGAGCTGCCTCTATGGCAGCACCGGCCCTGGTGCCAGTGCATGGTGTAACATGATTAGTGGAACTGAAGTCAAGGACAACAGGTTCCCGGGGGGGGGGGGGAACTATTCAAGGGAACAGCACCTAGCCTGATGAGGGCTTCTACTTTGAGTTCTGAATAAAACACGAGTTACAGGCCTAGCTGTTGTTGCATCCTTCTATTTACAGTTAAACATGGTGGCAGCGAATGGACTTTGAATTATCAAAAATATAGCAATTAGAAGCTTGAAGCTATGGAATTTGGTCTGAAGCCTCCTGCATCTCTAGATCTCGCAGACAGCAACCTCGCTCAGCGCTGGGCCCGATGGAAGGAAGAGTTCAAGCTGTACACAGATTTGACTGTGGAAGAAGAGGACACAACAAGGAAAGTAAAGCTTTTGTTTTATCTCTTAGGGGAACAGGGCAGAGAGGTGTGCACCACTCTAAAGCTGAGCACAGATTCTACCCTGACAGCAGTTCTGGGAGCCCTAGATGCCTATTGTTCCCCCAAACAAAATGAAACAGTTGAGCGGCACAAATTTTTCACCAGGGAGCAATCAGAAGGTGAAAGCATTGACTCCTATGTCACTGCCTTGCGCACACTAGCTGCAACTTGCAATTTTGGAAATTTAACGGATTCTTTGATTAGGGATAGGATAGTCTGTGGCACTTGGGACCACTCTCTGCGAGAGCGACTTCTCAGAGAAGCTGATCTCAAACTAGATCGATGCTTAGACATGGGTCGTGCAGCAGAAGCCTCACGAGAAAGAGTGAAGGCCCTGGGAGGTCCTGCACATTCTGAAATACATGCACTGAGTCAAAAGTTGAAGAAGAAAGCAATTACCCTACACTCCAGTGTGAGATGCATTTACTGTGGGAGGCAGCACGAGAGAGTAAAGGAAAAGTGTCCGGCATTAGGACAGCGCTGCAAGGAATGTGGCAAACTGAATCACTTCAACAGTATGTGCAAAAGCAAAAGGAAGCCCACTAGAGACACTGTCAGACTTGTCGAGGAAGACGGTGGCACATCAGACAGTAGTGATGACATAATGTCCCTCTCCCTGAGTCTACAAAAAAGTCAGGTGCGGGCTGTTGCATCACAAAGGAAAAGAACCACATCACAAGCTGCAGTCTATGCAACAATGCTAGTGGGACAACAGCCAGTGCGTTTCCAGCTAGATAGTGGGGCCTCTTGCAATGTGATCCCACAAAGTAAATTGGAACCCAACACACCTATCAAACAGAGCAGACACACATTAATTATGTACAATGACAGCACAATGCAGCCTATAGGAAAATGCAACATTATAATAACTAACCCCAAAAATGAGAAGACGTACCAGCTGACTTTTGTGTGGTTGTGGAAGGAGACAAGCATAAACCCTTGTTGGGGTACACTGCCATAAAGGCCATGGATCTGATCAAGGTTCAGCACCAGAATTTTATAGCTCCAGTTGAGGAAGCAAGAAGGGCTCACCCATGGACAACGGAGAGAATTTTAAACTCATATGGGGATGTTTTCAGGGGTGAAGGTTGTCTGGAAGGTGAGCTGCGACTTGAGGTAGACACAGCAGTGGAACCAGTATGCCTGCCACGAAGAAAACTGCCTGCTGCCCTTTACCATCCAGTACGAGAGCAACTTGAAAAAATTGCAAAGCAGAGGCATCATGGCACCAGTAGAAACTAATACTTCCTGGGTAAGCACTATGCTAGTGATAAAAAAGCCATCAGGCAAACTTCGCATTTGCATTGACCCAAAGCCACTGAACCAAGCACTGAAGAGATGGTAGCACTACCCACTACCAACAATAGACGACGTGTTGCCTGAACTTTCAAAAGCTCAAATCTTTACAGTCTGTGATGTAAAGAATGGATTTTGGCATGTTAGATTGGATGAGGAATCCAGTATGCTTACTACTTTTGCAACACCCTTTGGTCGATTCAGATGGCTTCGAATGCCAATGGGAATCAGTCCAGCTCCTGAACTGTTTCAGAGGAGACTATCCCAGGCACTGGAAGGACTTCCTGGGGTGAAAATAATAGCAGATGATATACTCATAGTAGGTGAAGGGTCTAATGACTCAGAAGCTGAGCAGGACCATGATAAGAAATTAAAAGCCTTTCTACAGCGATGCAAAGAAAAAAAATTAAACTGAATGCTGAAAAGATGCGACTGAAACAGAAAGAGGTGACATATATTGGACATGTCCTAACAGCAGAGGGACTGAAAGCAGACCCCCGCAAGATTGAGGCAATCCGAGACATGCCAGCCCCAGTAGATGTAAAAGCAGTGCAACGCATCATTGGAATGATCCATTTTCTAGCCAAGTTTTGCCCTCATTTGGCTACAGTTGCAGAACCAATGCGACAACTTACTAGGCCGGATGTAGAATGGGAATGGGGAACTCCCCAACAGCAAGCATTTGATTTGGTGAAACAAATTATTACCAATGCTCCAGTATTGCAATATTATCAGCCAGGACAACCACTAACACTACAGTGTGATGCATCTGAGAAAGGCCTCGGGGCAGTCCTCTTACAGGACCATCCAATTGCTTATGCAAGCAGAGCACTATCACAGACTGAGCAGGGTTATGCCCAGATAGAGAAAGAGCTCTTAGCAGTGGTTTTTGGAGTGGAGCGATTCCATCAATATACCTATGGACAAGCAGTCAGAGTGATATCAGACCACAAACCACTTGAGACAATAACAAAACCTCTTCTGAGTGCTCCAAAAAGATTACAGCGCATGCTCATGCGCCTACAGCGCTATGATGTTGAGATCAAATACTGCCCAGGTGTTAGCAGATACCCTTAGCAGAGCCTATATACCCAACAGCAGTGACTTTGGAGGAGACCCAGACATTGAATCCATCAACATGTTGCACTATCTCCCAATTTCAACAACTAAGTGCAATGAAATTAAAGAAGCCACTGAAAAAGATATCCAGCTACAGGCAGTCAAAGAAGCAATTGTGAAAGGATGGCCTGAGGACAAGAGTCAGGTACTATCAGGAGCAGAACCATATTTCCTAATCAAAGATGAGCTCAGTGTACAGGATGGGATTGTCTTTCGAGGACAGAGAGCAGTTGTTCCAGCTTCCTTGCGCAAGGAAGTCATGCAAAAAATACATTCATCACACCTGGGTATTGACAGCTGTCTTAGGAGGGCCAGAGAGCGTGTTTATTGGCCAGGAATGAACTCACAACTTTGATCCTTGATAGAGGGATGTGAGACATGCCGATCATGCGATAATAGACAACAGAAAGAGACTCTTCTACCACATGAGTTACCCATCAGACCATGGGAAAAAATTGGAATTGACTTGTTTACTTTCAGGGAGAAGCAGTATCTAGTTACAGTTGATTATTACTCTAATTTCTGGGAGGTTGATGCTCTCTCAGACACAAGAAGCAAGGCAGTCATTGCTAAACTGAAGGCGCATTTTGCAAGGTATGGCATCCCTGACACAGTATTTTCAGACAATGGACCTCAGTTTGCATCGGAGGATTTTTGTTCATTTGCAAAGAACTGGGAGTTTGATCACCACACATCCTCTCCAGCATACCCACAAAGTAATGGCAAGGTGTAATCTGCTGTGAAAACAGCTAAAAACTTGCTACATAAAGCAGTGTTATCAGGCTCTGATCCGTGGTTAGCCTTCCTGGCACATAGGAATACTCCATCACAGGGTTGCCAGACTAGTCCAGCACAAGCATTGATGGGCCGTCGAACTAAAACCTTATTGCCAATGAGAGGAGACCTTCTTCAGCCAGCAAGAGTGGATCAACGCAGAGAAGAAATGGCCAACAATCAGAAACGTCAAGCATCTCTGTATAATAGGGCAGCAAAGGACCTACCACCTATAAGACCAGGCACCTCTGTTAATATACAACCAACAGCTATGAACCAGAAGGAATGGACAAAAGGTATGGTGAGAGGTGAAGTAGCACCCAGGTCATATGAAGTGGTTACACAAGAAGGGCAAGTGATCCGCAGAAACAGAAAGCATTTACGTTCCACAAGACAGAACACCCAGGGGCATCCGGTAGACAAACAGATGCCATCAAGGAAAGAAGAAAATGAGACTTACCCAGAAGTGAATGCAACAGAGAAGGAAGAAGATCCCCAAAGAGAACCAGACACAGAAACCACGAGAGGATACTCTCAGTATGGTCGACTTTTGAAAAGACCACAGCACCTCCAAGACTATGTAACTTAGCAAGCCTCTATCTTAAGATTTAGGAAATTATATTAATAACCACTGGGAAGAAGTTCGGTTGTAGTTCAGTAGTTCGGGACGGTGTAAAAGCCGGAACGGAACGGAACAGGCCGGAACAGCCCCATTATATTAAAAAACCATACCCAAAACAGTGGCATGTGTTAGCAACACTTGAGAACAATATTTTAGGACTAAAACCATACCAATATTATATCACTATTAACCCCAAAACTCCCAAAACGACGTCCGGAACAGAATGGGATGGCCGGAACGGCCACTAGGGAACGAGCGATACCAACCAAACTCACCAGTCATGCATAACTAAATGGCAGGGATGCAATAAGCCACAAAAGTTGCCCCGAAACCACGTTCAGATACCCGTTCCGGGCAAAAAAACGTATTGTGCAAAAAGGGCCGTAACGGCAGCTTCCCTATGAGATAAGTGAACCAAACTCACCAGATGCACATGACAAGGTGGGGCAAATATAGAAAGCTCCAAAAGTTGCCCCCAAACCATGTTCAGATACCCGTTCCGGGCAAAAACGCGTATTGCGCAAAACGGCCGTAACGGCAGCTTCCCAATGAGATAAGTGAACCAAACTCACCAGATGCACATGACAAGGTGGGACAAATATAGAAAGCTCCAAAAGTTGCCCCCAAACCATGTTCAGATACCCGTTCCGGGCAAAAACGTGTATTGCGCAAAACGGGCCGTAACGGCAGCTTCCCAATGAGGTAAGTGAACCAAACTCATCAGATGCACTTGAAAAGGTGGGGCAAATATAGAAAGCTCCAAAAGTTGCCCCAAAACCACGTTCAGATACCCGTTCCGGGCAAAAACGCGTATTGTGCAAAACGGCCGTAACGGCAGATTCCCAATGAGGTAAGTGAACCAAACTCACCAGATGCACTTGACAAGGTGGGGCAAATATAGAAAGCTCCAAAAGTTGCCCCGAAACCACGTTCAGATACCCGTTCTGGGCAAAAAAGTGTATTGCGCAAAACGGGCCGTAACGGCAGCTTCCCAATGAGGTAAGCGAACCAAACTCACCAGATGCACTTGACAAGGTGGGGCAAATATAGAAAGCTCCAAAAGTTGCCCCAAAACCACGTTCAGATACCCGTTCCGGGCAAAAACACGTATTGCGCAAAACCGGCCGTAACGGCAGCTTCCCAATGAGGTAAGTGAACCAAACTCACCAGATGCACATGACAAGGTGGGACAAATATAGAAAGCTCCAAGAGTTGCCCCAAAACCACGTTCAGATACCCGTTCCGGGCAAAAACATGTATTGCGCAAAACGGGCCGTAACGGCAGCTTCCCAATGAGGTAAGTGAACCAAACTCACCAGATGCACATGACAAGGTGGGACAAATATAGAAAGCTCCAAAAGTTGCCCCCAAACCATGTTCAGATACCCGTTCCGGGCAAAAATGTGTATTGCGAAAAACGGGCCGTAACGGCAGCTTCCCAATGAGGTAAGTGAACCAAACTCACCAGATGCACTTGACAAGGTGGGGCAAATATAGAAAGCTCCAAAAGTTGCCCCAAAACCACGTTCAGATACCCGTTCCGGGCAAAAACGCGTATTGTGCAAAACGGCCGTAACGGCAGCTTCCCAATGAGATAAGTGAACCAAACTCACCAGATGCACATGACAAGGTGGGACAAATATAGAAAGCTCCAAAAGTTGCCCCAAAACCACGTTCAGATACCCGTTCTGGGCAAAAAAGTGTATTGCGCAAAACGGGCCGTAACGGCAGCTTCCCAATGAGGTAAGCGAACCAAACTCACCAGATGCACTTGACAAGGTGGGGCAAATATAGAAAGCTCCAAAAGTTGCCCCAAAACCACGTTCAGATACCCGTTCCGGGCAAAAACACGTATTGCGCAAAACCAGCCGTAACGGCAGCTTCCCAATGAGGTAAGTGAACCAAACTCACCAGATGCACTTGACAAGGTGGGACAAATATAGAAAGCTCCAAAAGTTGCCCCAAAACCACGTTCAGATACCCGTTCCGGGCAAAAACGCGTATTGCGCAAAACCAGCCGTAACGGCAGCTTCCCAATGAGGTAAGTGAACCAAACTCACCAGATGCACATGACAAGGTGGGACAAATATAGAAAGCTCCAAAAGTTGCCCCAAAACCACGTTCAGATACCCGTTCCGGGCAAAAACGCGTATTGCGCAAAAACGGCCGTAACGGCAGCTTCCCAATGAGGTAAGTGAACCAAACTCACCAGATGCACTTGACAAGGTGGGACAAATATAGAAAGCTCCAAAAGTTGCCCCGAAACCACGTTCAGATACCCGTTCCGGGCAAAAACGCGTATTGCGCAAAAACGGCCGTAACGGCAGCTTCCCAATGAGGTAAGTGAACCAAACTCACCAGATGCACATGACAAGGTGGGACAAATATAGAACGCTCCAAAAGTTGCCTCAAAACCACGTTCAGATACCCGTTCCGGGCAAAAAAAGTGCTTTCTATATTTGTCCCACCTTGCGCAATACACGTTTTTGCCCGGAACGGGTATCTGAACGTGGTTTCAGGGCAACTTTTGTGGCTTATTGCATCCCTGCCATTTAGTTATGCATGACTGGTGAGTTTGGTTGTTATTGCTCGTTCCCTAGTGGTCGTTCCGGCCATCCCATTCTGTTCCGGACGTCGTTTTGGGAGTTTTGGGGTTAATAGTGATATAATATTGGTATGGTTTTAATCCTAAAATATTGTTCTCAAGTGTTGCTAACACATGCCACTGTTTTTGGTATGGTTTTTTAATATAATGGGGCTGTTCCGTTCCGTTCCGGCTTTTACACCGTCCCTTCTCCCACATGGTCATTTCCAACCCCGCCCCAGTAACATGAAAAAGCTTGCCTGGGAGAGACTACTAATAAAGTTCCTTCCTAGAAAAGAGGGCTGCTTTGACGGCACCACATTGACACCATGTTGCCCCTAAAGCCCGCAGTTTTCCTCCTGCAGGGTTGCGCTTGGTAATCCTCACGCCAAGGAGGGAGCACAGAGTTTCCAGTGTCCTCCTCCCCCACCCGTTTCTGGCTTGAGAACCAATCATCAGTCCAATAAAAGGGGGGCACCAGTTGAATTTGCAATTAAAAATAAATGCTAAAGAGCACACAACTCTACAAACAATATTATAATGCGTGACAAACCATAACATAGGAACGATGCAATTAAACAGAAAATAGTAAATTGAACGAGTCTACACAAAACATGCTAGACACTCAGTATGAAATGAAGACATAAATAAAGTGCAAAAAGCAATGAGGTTTAACAGCTGGGCGACGGAGAGAACATGAGAGCGTGCATTGAACACAGGTTTTCTACAAGATAGGCAAAGTATAACATGCACCCATTTCAGTCCTGTTTTGCCATGTTTTGGCTTCTTCAGAAAGCCAAATTTCAAACTGAATCTTTAAATCTGTGAAAACCAAAAAACATACATAAGACAAAGTTATTGGCAAATAGCAACAGATAAGGCTCAGAGACTTTTCTGTTAGGACTCGCTGCAATTCACAAGCAATGTGGTGGGAGTAAGGGAAAGTTGAAACACCTTAAGTAATCTTTCTGTCCCAAAAACTTATTAATTCCCCACCCCAGGAAGTTTGGCTGCAAAACAAATACAAAGTTTCAGAAACATGATCAAATTAACAGCCAAATGTTAATTAAGGAGCTCAACCCTCAATCTCAAGCAACTCTATTGAACAGATTCAATGGTGGCCAGTTCTGCAGACAGGTGTGTTAGTTTAGTCTTTATCTACCTGTATCTTAAAGGTACAGGTAACACTCTAGTCCAGACTAGAACAGAGGTAGTAACCCATCCTGCAGCTACTGAGGGAAGTAACAAACAGGAAGAGGTCACCTTCCAGGATTTCTCTAGCAAAACTCGAGCAACATGAGGTAGCCTTAACCCTGGTCTTAAACCAACACGTGTTTTGATAATGAAATAGTATGGTGTCTAAAGTTATATGGGAAGCACTGCAGAAAGTGATTTGATTTAATTCCCTCCTGCCCTCCCAAGTTAAGGGCATTTCCCCCCTTCTGCAGGGGACAAATGGTCCTGTGGAAGGGAAGGGTGTGATATTCAGCCCAGCTGAAATAAAAGCAACAGCTTCAAAGTAACTTAAGAGTTTAGGAGAACACAGAATTAAAATGGAAAATCAGCCGCAATAATTAAATTATTTTTTATGTTAAATGGGAAGGATCCCTCTTCCATATGCATGTGAAGTGGGCTGTTAAGCAAATTAAAGCAACTGTAATTGCTGTTTCAATTCATTCCTGGGCAAATATAATGTATGCATCCCTTCATTCATTCTTTAGTTGTCAAGGTGGTTCAGAGCAAAAATAATAATAATTCCTAAAAGATATAAAACCAATAGGCATAGCAAACCAAAACAAGAAAATACCAAAACCAATATACGTAATTGTTGGGAAATCACACTCTGAACCAGAGTTGAGCAGAAGTAGCAGCGGCTCTCAGTTTAGGACGCAGCAAAGACTCGATGAGGCAAAGGATTCTTTGTAAGTTAAAAGCAAACCCTTTACTGACAGTTGAAATAATTTAGTTATGGCAGCATATATACAAATACTCACAGACGATCAATACACATCAGCATACATCAAGATGGGGTAAGATGAAGAATAAGAAACATGAAAACATGCAATCACTAATTGATTAATTGATGAAAATGCTTCCATACAATACTTCAATAACTGTCCAGCTGAGACCTTGACATTTAAGGGAATTGCGCGTTCTGCTGACTCCTCATTTTCTTCAAGATCCAACACCCGTTCTTTTGATTTTTACGCCACAGTTTTTACAACACAACACTTGTACAGACGTTTACATTTCATCCTGCCTGAAACCTAGTGTTTCCCAAATCTCCCTGTGTTTTGTAGCTCCTAAAGGTTTTGTGAATATGTCAGCAAAGTTTTCTTGTGACTCACAATAACACAACTTCAGAGTTCCACTACTTATGTGTTCTTTCACATTTTGGTACTTAATAGCAATGTGTTTGGATTTTGACTTGAACATGTCTGCGTTTGCCAACGCAATACATGCCTGGGAGTCACAGAACACTGTGATTGGCGTTTCAATTTGGATTTTGAAATCCTTTATTAATTGCACTAGCCAAGTGATTTCTCCACACAACTCTGACAGTGCCCCATACTCTGCTTCGCAGGAAGATCTGGAGACAAAAGCCTGCTTTCTGGACTTCTAAGAGATTAGTCCTTTTCCCAACATTAGCACAATTCCAGACGTTGACTTCCGGTCTTCTATACAGCCTGCCCAATCCGAATCCACATAACTCAAGAGCTTTTTATCTGGCTCAGCAGATAACTTCAAACTGTAATTTAAGGTGCCTTTGAGGTACTTAACACTCTCTTGGTTGCATGCCAAGCAGCCACTGTTGGCTTGGCAATGAACCGGGGGGGGATCCGCACGTCGCTTCCAGAGCGCTTCTATGGGACCCCAGTGCACCCCGAAAACGATAGTCTGACTTCCCTGTAAAAGAAACGAGGAAGAGCCGTCCATGCCGCCGAAGACGAAGAGGAGGAGGAGAGCTCTCCGCTGACGAGGAGAGCTCGGCAAAAGAAGGCGGGCTCTCCTCACCGAGCTTTTGCCGAGAGGAGAGCTCTTTTGCCGAGCTCTCCTCGCCGGCGGAGAGCTCTCTGCGGCGGCGGCATGGACGGCTCTTCCTCGTTTCTTTTACAGGGAAGTCAGACTATCGTTTTCGAGGTGCACTGGGGTCTCATAGAAGCGCTCTGGGAGTGACGTGCGGATCCCCCCCTGCTTAAGATAGCAACCGCAGCAGACAGATCTGGCCTTGACCAGCTTACCAAATACAATAGCATACCCACCACAGAGTGATACAGGCTTGGGTCACTGAAACTTTCTCCTTGCAGGTTTTTCTGGATATCCAATTCCATGGGGCTTTTGACCCCTTTGCAATCCTGCATTCCAAAATCCTCTAGCAGCTTTAGAATTTTTTGCTTCTGACTGAGCAAAAAACCTCTGTCTTCTGCTAGTTTAACTTCTACTCCTAGGTAATTCTTCACTGGACCTAAGGATTTCAAATTATACCTGCTTCCAAGCTGATTTGCAACTTTCTGGACCTCTGCATCACTAGGACAAGCAATCAAAACATCATCAACAAAAACCATGAGAGCTTTATAATTCTGACCACTCCCCTTTGTGTACAGACACAGCTCCTTTCAAATCCCATCTCACTTACCAAAGTGGTGTTTTGGACAGAATTCCAACACCTGGCACTCTGTCTAAGGCCATAAATTGCTTTCTTCAGGAACCAAACTTTGTTGTCATCTGACTCAAAACCTTCAGGTTTTCTCATGTATATTTTTTCCTGAATTGGGGCGTTCAGGTATGCAGTTTGGAAATCATATTGCCTAATTTTTAACTTTTCTTTTGCTGCAATAGTTAAAAATAATCTTAAAGTTTCTGCTTTTACAGTTGAGGTATAGTCTACCTCCTTAACTTGATTAAAACCCCTTGCGACAAGTCGGGCTTTGAATTTTTCTTCCCCTGTCTCTAACTGTTTGCGCTTAAAAACCCATTGACACATTACAGACTTCTGCCCTGGAGGCAAAACTGTTTCTTGAAAAACTTCATTGTCTTTTAGGCTTTTCAACTCACTTTCCATGGCTTCTAGCCATTTCTGCCTTTCTAAAGAACCGAATCTTTGTACATCTGCATAAGAATTCGGCTCAAAGCTTATATTAAAGGCTTCAGAGGCAAACCGCTTTGGCGGGACTCCTTTATTTGCTCTCTGAGAGCGAGGGGGGATAAATGCCGCCTCCTCTTTCTGTTCTGGCTGCGTTTCTAACTCTGATCTGGCCTCTGTTAACTCCTGTGGTGTTCAATTCAATAACTGTCCAGCTGACACCTTGACATTTGAGGGAATTGCATGTTCTGCTGACTCCTCATTTTCTTCAGGTCTCCAGGTAATTGGAAAAATAGTGGAAAAAGAAAAACCAGATCCAATCCAGGATCCAACAGTAATAATGAAACAGAATGAAGCTGAAGTCAATAAAACCTTTATATTTTTTAATGTACAATATGTTAATATTTTTTTTCATACATGCAGTACATTGTGTCATCACTTCAAAAAACAGGCTGTGCTACTGCTTGGAGTCAGGCGTGTGTCAGAGAGAGAGAGAGAGAGAGAGACAGAGGCCTTTGCTAGACCTACCATTAAATCTGCGACGGAGGAGGGGATTGACCACGATGCAACTATCGTGGGCTGTTGCACTAGTCCAGACGTCACGCGTGACGAGCTCAAGAAGAGAGCCGTCACATCCGCCATTTTTTTGTTTTCTTAAAGGGATGATGCGCACGAACGCTCGTGCACACAGGTAATTTATTTTTAGAAATTAAATTGATTTTCCCACTCCCCCACCCTGCCCCCGATAGGCGCAGCACTCCTGGAGAGTGTTGCACCCTGTGCGCGGCTCCCAGCCTCGCACGAGTAACCGTGTGGAGCCAGGGTCAAGCCACGGAAACGGGCCACACCTTCTGCGGTCCCGGGCTCAGCCCGGCACCGTGGAAAAAGCAGTCCCAAAGTGTAGGGCTATATCCCGAGGCCAGGCAGGGTTGATCCTTGCCGGAGCCTGAGATCCCCTGTGCATCATCTGGACACACAGGGGTGATCCCGGTTATACGCCAGGGATATAGCCTGGTCTAGCAAAGGCCTGTGGGCCCGATTTCTCCACAGTCCCAAGCTGAGCCCAGGACTGCGGAAGGTGTGGCCCGTTTCTGTGGATTGACCCCGGCCCCGCGCAGTTACTCGCAGGTAGCTGGGAGCCGCGCACGGGGTGCAGCGCTCCCCAGGAGTGCTGCGCCCATCGGGGGCAGGGTGGGGGGAGCAGGAAAATCAATTTAATTTTTTTAAAAAACCAATACCTGTGCGCATGAAAACAAAAAAAATGGCAGACGTGACTGCTCTCTTCTTGAGCTCACCACACGTGATGTCTGGATAGTTGCATCGTGGGCTTTCCCCTCCTCAGTTGCAGATTTAATGGTAAGTCTAGCAAAGGAGAGAGAGAGAGAGAGAGAGAGAGAGAGAGAGAGAGAGAAAGAAAGAGAGAGAGAGACGCCCCAGTTGAATTGACAGCCTAAATAATTGCAGGTCATCAATCCCTCTTCAAGACTGGTGTTCTTCATTCATGTTCTTAAAGGGCCGAACTTGGAAAAGGCTTCCGTATCTTTCCTGGAGAAAGAGTTATGAAGGAAAAAGCATTAGTTCTCATGTGGGTTCAACTGCACTGGCCATTAGGGCTAGATGAGAATTTAATTGGGTCTCCATTTTACTGCAGACCTATCCAGTTGGCACACCCCTCAGACCAAAACACATTCCAGAATGCAGTTGTAACTGGAAATCTGCACTTTCTTGGGTAGCTGGGCTAAAGTTCCATCAATTAAAAAAAATCTGTCCCCAAATTGTGCATGTTTCAAAAGGCACGTCATGTGGGCAAATACGTGCACAGTCGCTTTATCTGATGGGGAGAGCAAATGCATACATGTGCACCTTTGGATAATCCACACACAAAACAAGCCATGGATTTGTATCCTGCAGATTAGTACAGAAATGAGTCGGAATGATTTTTGGTGTGCAAATCCAAGAGCCTGTTTTGAAAAACGACTTCACAGCACTGCCCGCTTATTGTACAGTTCATATCACTCCCCAGTCCTTGGCTTCCTCTTAAGAAGCCATCCCCTCTAGTTACATTGAATGGCAATTCATGGTATCCCAAACTTTAAAATATAAGGATTATCGAAATACGTTTGGTACCGTAAAAGATGAGTCAAACAGGCAACCATCCCTTCAAATTGACACTTACTGTTGAAGCAATCTTTTCAATAGACTCCACCAGTATGTTCTGGATGTTATCCTAAGTGGAATAGACAGAGAATATCTTTTAAGTCCCTCTAGTGCTATTAAGAAACTTGTCAGAATTTTGTAATGTGAAGATGTGAAAAGCTTACGGTGCAGATATGCATGACTACTCGGAAGTAAGCCTCAGGGAAGTTATTTTCACGTAAATGTGTGCACATCTCCGAACAGGGAAAATGTACACTTATTCAAGCAAGAATGCAAATGCCCCCACACCACATTAACCATGGTGTAAAAATGTGTCCTTTTTTGAAAAATGCTCATGTTAGAGTGTGCATTTTTCAAAACGGATACACCCTTCCAAATGTGATGGCAAGCTCAAGAATGCACAAGTTTGCATTCAGGGTTCTTTCCTCACATTTTCACAGGTGAAGGAAGTTCTCATACATCCCTAGTATAGGATTTCAGCCTTAACTGGTAAAAGTGACTTTTTACTTAGAACTTCCCTAGCTAATCAAATTGTATAGTGATGTTAATCGACAATTATGTGCAAGTATGAAGAAGCCATCAGGGATCAAATCCCACGAACAGGATATCCCTATGTTACATCAATTCACAAATGAACTTCCCAGTGCCTGCACACTTTGAAGCTCCTTCAAGTCATCCTGCTAAAAAGCCCTCCAAAGGCTGGCTGGTTTGCCTGCCTGGCTACGACCACGTAAACAAGCATCAGGCAGGCCATCATGATACATGATTAGTCGTCAGGTTTGTCCTGGAAGCTCCTGATTTATGCTGGGGGTGGGTGAGCAGAACATGGATCTCCATGAAACACTGAAGTCAAAAACATCTGGAGATCTATCTTCTGGCCACCCCTGATGTACAGAGCCCCAGTTCAGTGAGTGAGGAAAGACCATAACTTCTCGCACATGCTTAGTGTGCTGGCTCACAGTTCTTCCCAAATGCATTATCTTTCTGACATGATACCTGATGAGGTTCTGATGAAAGGACCTCCTCTGAAGAGTACTTCTTCAGGACTTTGAAAACGGACTCGATATGGCTAGATGCAATAAGCCCGATGGCAGAAAGAATGCCCTAGGAAGAATCAGGGGTTATTCAGTTGATTCCTATTTCCTTGAGAGTCTGAAAAACATTTATCTGATGTATTTTCAAATTATTGTCTCCCAAAGTGGTCCACAACAATTGAAAAGAGAGACAGTTCTTGCCATTAGGTTGCAAAGTAAAGAGACAATAGAGACAAGGAGTAGAGGGAAAATGTAAAGAGGAGGGAGATTGTTTTTCAAGGCCAGAACAAAGCACTGAGCTATAGCAGTGGCATTTAAATGGACATTGGGCCAAGCGGGTGTTCTCTCCCTGGGGTTCTTGCTCAAATACTATTTGGTGGCTATTTGGCCAATGGATGGGACCAGAGCATTCTCTCTGTTGATACTGTAGTTGCAGAGCTACAGGCAGTAGGAGCTGAGTGGTCTTTCTGGCAAGGAGGGAGGAGAGAATTCCCTGCAACCGCTCCTTCTCTGGCTGAAGGATGGGTCAGGTTGGTCTCCCCCTTGGCATGGTGTTATTCCTGGGAAGCAGGAGAGGCAGCCTCCCAGTGTCCCTCAGTCGCCTGGCGGATTTTGGAAGCCAGGGTGTGCTTCCTTTCTGCTCTCCAACTCCAGGGCAAGAAATACAGAATGAAAAGGGACACGGGGCTCCATTTATAGCTCCATTGTGAATGGGGGTCACAGATCCCTGTTCAATGCGCGATATCTTCGAGACAT